>NC_056450.1:32354643-32392143 GCF_018296145.1 Oncorhynchus tshawytscha | reverse complement strand
TGGTCAGGTTGAATAAGTCTCCCCTGGCTTGTGGTCAGGTTGAATAAGTCTCCCCTGGTTTGTGGTCAGGTTGAATAAGTCTCCCCTGGCTTGTGGCCAGGTTGAATAAGTCTCCCCTGGCTTGTGGCGAGGTTGAATAAGTCTCCCCTGGCTTGTGGCCAGGTTGAATAAGTCTCCCCTGGCTTGTGGTCAGGTTGAATAAGTCTCCCCTGGCTTGTGGTCAGGTTGAATAACTCTCCCCTGGCTTGTGGTCAGGTTGAATAAGTCTCCCCTGGCTTGTGGTCAGGTTGAATAAGTCTCCTCTGGTTTGTGGTCAGGTTGAATAAGTCTCCCCTGGCTTGTGGTCAGGTTGAATGAGTGTCCCCTGGCTTGTGGTCAGGTTGAATGAGTCTCCCCTGGTTTGTGGTCAGGTTGAATAAGTCTCCCCTGGTTTGTGTTCAGGTTGAATAAGTCTCCCCTGGTTTGTGGCCAGGTTGAATAAGTCTCCCCTGGTTTGTGGCCAGGTTGAATAAGTCTCCCCTGGCTTGTGGTCAGGTTGAATAAGTCTCCCCTGGCTTGTGGTCAGGTTGAATAAGTCTCCCTGGTTTGTGGTCAGGTTGAATAAGTCTCCCTGGTTTGTGGTCAGGTTGAATAAGTCTCCCTGGTTTGTGGCCAGGTTGAATAAGTCTCCCATGGCTTGTGGTCAAGTTGAATAAGTCTCCCATGGCTTGTGGCCAGGTTGAATCAGTCTCCCTGGCTTGTGGTCAGGTTGAATAAGTCTCCCTGGCTTGTGGCCAGGTTGAATAAGTCTCCCTGGCTTGTAGTCAGGTTGAATAAGTCCTCCCTGGCTTGTGGTCAGGTTGAATAAGTCTCCCTGGCTTGTGGTCAGGTTGAATAAGTCTCCCCTGGCTTGTGGTCAGGTTGAATAAGTCTCCCCTGGCTTGTGGTCAGGTTGAATAAGTCTCCCCTGGTTTGTGGTCAGGTTGAATAAGTCTCCCCTGGTTTGTGGTCAGGTTGAATAAGTCTCCCCTGGCTTGTGGTCAGGTTGAATAAGTCTCCCCTGGCTTGTGGTCAGGTTGAATAAGTCTCCCCTGGCTTGTGGTCAGGTTGAATAAGTCTCCCCTGGTTTGTGGTCAGGTTGAATAAGTCTCCCCTGGTTTGTGGTCAGGTTGAATAAGTCTCCCCTGGTTTGTGGTCAGGTTGAATAAGTCTCCCCTGGTTTGTCAGCCAATCTGTTTTTTTACACGGCCCTTCTCTTATTATAACACTACTTGTCTTATCCAAAAGGCCATCATGGCAGACTATTCATTTAGGAGCTGTATCCATGGAAATGATGTCTTTCCCCCCCTTTCAGTCGCTTTCCCTCCCTCCCTCGCTCCATCCGTCTGAAGGAGACCAGGACCAGCTCCCCTCCTCTTTCTCCTTCTGTCCGTCACAGTCTTTTAGTCTTCCTCCTTAATCGTATCCACCGAGAGAGAGATGAGCGAGAGACGAGAGAGAGATGAGAGAGACACGAGCGAGAGAGTGAGCAGGCAATCACACAGGAAATAATAGTGAGATGGAGTTTTGGCTGTAACGGCCCTCCACTACAATGCCTCCAGATTGAATTGAGGATGAGAATGGGGAAACTTTACATTAATGAATCCTTGTAACTGTCATCTTTAAAAAATACAGGTGCTGTAAAACTATTCCACTGTCAAGGCTTTGTGGAACCACATTCATAAATGTTGTATTGCCTTCAGTGAGTGCTCTTCTACTCAGCTCAATTTTCTCCTTTCTCTTTCCATGTTGTTTGTTGTCCTCCTTTCATTCCTGAAAAAATCCAAGCTAAGAGAACAGAAAAAACATGAAACTCATTTACACTTTAACTTTGAACAACAGTTTGAAAAACGAACAGCCAGATTCAAACTTTGCACTTAATCGCACAAATTCTCCATATTTCTCCCTCTCTCTATTTTCCTTTACACTTTCTGTTCCCTTTTTCCCAACACCATTCTTCCTTATCTCCTCATTTCTCTCCAACCTTCTTCTTCCTCTTCTTCACTCTGTTCTCCAGCCATTTGATTCTGTGTGAATTAATTGCTCCTCATATGGGAGGCGACATACGATTAGTCTCCATCCTGATAATGGTGTGTGTGGCGCACCACCCGGGGATACCATGTCAATTTACTCTGCATCTGCCAAATGATTGGTGTTTACACGGCACATCCCTGGAGGAGAGTTTGTCACAACGCTGTAAGTCCTCACATCTCAATAACGCTGGATCCCAGGGTAGAGAAGAGCCACGTGACTCAGTTGAGAGAGACACACACACACACACGTTTGCAAGTGCTAATGCATGCAAAGATACTTTTTGACTCATGTTCATTTTGAACTACCAACTTCTCAACCTTTCCCAAACTCTCCACCCTACCCTGCTCTCCCCTGTCCCCACTCCTTCAGTCCAGTCAGTCCCAAACACAGTGCTCCATCTCTCCTGTACCATTAATCACCTCTCTCTAATTAACAGCTGCAGTCCTCCCAATCCTCTCCCACTCCACACCTGGTCCATCCTGGTCCAGCAGCACCAACCAGCCGACACACAAGCCTGGCCAATGGGAACTCAGTAGAGACCCAGCAGCAGCAACCAGCCGACACACAGCCCTGGCCAATGGGAACTCAGTAGAGACCCTGTCTAGAACTACAACACAACACAACATAATCTGGCTGCCCTGATCCTATCCACCCCCAATTCCTCCTACTCACCCCTCCCTCCCTCCCTCCCTCCCTCCCTCCCTCCCTCCCTCCCTCCCTCCCTCCCTCCCTCCCTCCCTCCCTCCCTCCCTCCCTCCCTCCCTCCCTCCCTCCCTCCCTCCCCTGTCTCTCTCCCTGTCTCTCTCCCTCCCTCCCTCTCCCCTCCCTCCCTCCCTCCCTCCCTGTCTCTCTCCCTGTCTCTCTCCCTCCCTCCCTCCCTCCCTCCCTCCCTGTCTCTCTCCCTCCCTCCCTCCCTCCCTCCCTCCCTCCCTCCCTCCCTCCCTCCCTCCCCCTCCCTCCCTCCCTCCCTCCCTCCCTCCCTCCCTCCCTCCCTCCCTCCCTCCCTCCCTCCCTCCCTCCCTCCCTCCCTCCCTCCCTCCCTCCCTCCCTCCCTCCCTCCCTCCCTCCCTCCCCCTCCCTCCCTCCCTCCCTCCCTCCCTCCCTCCCTCCCTCCCTGTCTCTCTCCCTGTCTCTCTCCCTCCCTCCCTGTCACTCTCTCTCCCTCACTGTCTCTCTCATTCTCTCTCCCTCCCTCCCTCCCTCCCTCCCTCCCTCCCTGTCTCCCTCCCTGTCTCTCTCCCTCCTTCCCTGTCTCCCTCCTTCCCTCCCTCCCTCCCTCCCTCCCTCCCTCCCTCCCTCCCTCCCTCCCTCCCTCCCTCCCTCCCTCCCTCCCTCCCTCCCTCCCTCCCTCCCCGTTCACCTGGGTGGCCGACGCTGTAGTGATGCCATCTGCTGCCCCAGCATGCCCAAGGCCTGGCATGACCACACATGCACACGCACACACACACACACACACACACACACACACACACACACACACACACACACACACACACACACACACACACACACACACACACACACACACACACACACACACACACACACACACACACACACACACACACACACACACACACACACACACACACACACACACACACAGCATCACAGCTTGGCAATGCAAGCATGGACCATGGCAGGAGCACACACTTCCGCCTTTGGACAACCAAAACCCCTACACATAGCAATGCTGCACACACACAGACAGACAGACAGACACACACGTGCATGCAGCGTCACATGCTTCATCTGTCTCCCAACAGGGGGAGCTGCAGCACGTCTGTTGGTGATGGAATGAGATAGAGAAAGACTAAGAAAGACCTGATTTGAAACTCACAAAGGGAAAGACTATAAATCTTTACTTCCTGTACACAGTGAAATAGTAATGTTTTTGTGTGTGTGTGTGTGCATGCTTATGTGTGTCTGTATGTGTCTGTGTGTGTGTAACTGACTACAAATGGAAAAGTACAGCATCCCTGTCAAACTAACCAGCAATTATATGCAAATGCACATTTTTGCGGGGAAGTTATAGTTGTCTCAAGGAAAAAAGAAGATGTTTTACTGAAACTTTAAACGTTGCCCTCTTAATATAGTTTTACTGAAACTTTAAACGTTGCCCTCTTAATATAGTTTTACTGAAACTTTAAACGTTGCCACGTTGCCCTCTTAATATCATTTTACTGCATTCAAATCAAATGATGGTTGTGGGTCGACGTGACTACCAAATTCTGGTACTTGCCCCCCCATCCAGCATCCCAGAAGTCACTCATCCAGCATCTCATTCCTCAGTGCCATCCTCTCCTTTCCCATCCTCTCCTGTTCTGTCCTCTCCTCTCTTCTCCCAGGTGGGGACCTTTGATTGTAAACATTGACATGGTTAATGTGCTGCCAGCAACAACTCCCCTAACGACGCAGTGACAGAGAAAAGAACGCATGGAGAGGGAGAGAGAGAGAGAGAGAGAGAGAAGGGAGAGAGAAGGGAGAGAGAGAGAGAGAAGGGAGAGAGAAAGGAGAGAGAGAGAGAAGGGGGAGAGAAGGGAGAGAGAAGGGAGAGAGAGAGAGAAGGGAGAGAGAAAGGAGAGAGAGAGAGAAGGGAGAGAGAGAGAGAAGGGAGAGAGAAAGGAGAGAGAGAGAAGGGAGAGAGAAGGGAGAGAGAGAGAGAAGGGAGAGAGAGAAGGGAGAGAGGGAGAGAGAAGGGAGAGAGAGAGAGATGGAGAGAGAAGAGAGAGAGAGAAGGGAGAGAGAGAAGGGAGAGAGAGAGAGAGAAGGGAGAGAGAAGGGAGGGAGAGAGAGAGAAGGGAGAGAGAGAGAAGGGAGAGAGAAGAGAGAGAGAGAGAGCGAGAGAGAGAGAAGGGAGAGAGGTGGGTGAGTGAGTGTGTCTGTGCATTTGTGAGAGAGAGATTGAGAAAGCGAAAGGGAAAAAGAAAGAGAGAGATAAAAAGAAATAGGGATTAAACCTGCCGTTGAGGAAAAGGTCTGTCACAGTGCAATAAAGACAACTTCATTAAATGTTGCAGGGAATTAGTGAGTGGTGCGTGTGTGAGCGCAGTATACTGTACGTAAGGCAAAGTGGGTCATTAAACAGGGACATTGCAGAGGGAGATCTTAAAGGATATGGAAGAAAGATGTTGCGTATTATAATGTCAATGTAAAAATAAATAAATGGTTAAGGACAACGCTGTGGTAGCGGTCTAATCTAAACATGTTTCCCTAGTGCTTATTTATATTGTTTCTTTGTTAATATAATTCTTCCCTCCCCTCCCTGTTGACATGGAACAAGACAGAAGTGGAATTGATGGGAAAACCTGCTTTAGGTTGTGTTGTGGCTCGCACAGTGTTCACTCCTGGGGGGACGGGGGGGTACGGTGTGTGTGTGTGTGTACGGTGTGAGCGCTGCGCTGCCAGGTGCGAGCGGGGGGCCGTGGCAGTATATTTATTAGCGTCTGTCAGGGCGGTGACACTTTGATGAATGGTGGAGAGTAATCAGGGACTCGCTGTGATAGGCTGCACTCACAGCCTTCTACCTGCCAAGCAGCCAAATCTCTCTCACACACACACACACACACACACACACACACACACACACACACACACACACACACACACACACACACACACACACACACACACACACACACACACACACACACACACACACACACACACTGGCATGCGTAAACATGCACACGCACAAACATAGAGAAGTACACACACACAAACACTTTCAGAAAATAGAGATAGAGAAAAGTAGAAATCTTGCATTGTTTTATGACCATTAGAAGAATCATAACATCATCATAAAGTCTGGTCCTAAAGCAGAAGAGCAAGGAGGAGACAGATGGAATAGGATCATTTAGCTTTTTGACGCTGATCCAAAGTCAGTTTTGCATTTCTTCCCAAAATTGTTACATTTAGAATTGAGGTAAACTGATCCAACATCTGTGGTATAATCACAGAGCAACAGAAGTAAATGTAAATGATGTAAATGCAATGGAAAATCTCTTACTCTGTCTCTTGTGAAGAGCGAACATGGAAAATCTCTTACTCTGCCTCTTGTGAAGAGCGAACATGAAACAGAAGAAGCACTGCGTCTTCCATCCATTATATAAGAAACAAAACACACAACAAGGAAATGACTAACGCCATTAAACTATTGAATAATAGGAGTGTATCGTCTCATAACTCTTCTGAGGATTGTCTTTTTCTTTTCCCCAAAGTTTTCCTTCTGTGATTATACCACAGTCAGGCCCTCTCTTGGTAGAAGTTGCCAATAGGCTCAGACGTAGGATCAGTTTACCTTCCCCTCAATTCTAAAAGTAACAATTTTTGGAAGAAATGCAAAACTGACCTTAGATCAGCGTCAAGAAGCAACATGCTCCTCCTTGCTCTTCTGCTTTAGGACCAGACTTTATGATGATTTTATGATTCTTATAACATATTTACACAATCGTGTGTCTGTAGTGTGAATGGGGATAGAAGACACAAGAGGAGAAGGGATGATTTGAGATAGTCAAAATGACAGGAGAGGAGGAGAGAACAGGAGAAGAGAAGAAGGGGAGAGGGTAGGGTGAGAAAGAAGAAAATAAGACATTAAAGAAATAGAAAAGACGACTGGAGAAGGTATCTGGGCATTCTGTGCCGATGTGTGGCCAGTAAATGTTGGTGTGTTTTACAGTGAGCCTTGGCCAGGTCTGTGTTTGTGACCTCTCATCTCGACAGTCTCCAACTTTTTATATTGGCCTTTAAGCAGTGCTCAGTTTATACACATTGTAAAACCAAAATTAAACTGGACCCTCGTTCGATAGCACTGTTCTCTCTCTCTCTCTCTCTCTCTCTCTCTCTCTCTCTCTCTCTCTCTCTCTCTGGGTCTGTCTCTCCTTCTCGCTTTGGGTTAAACTATTTTCCTCATAGTCACAGGGAAGATAAGGAGCACCGGAGTACAGAACAGTCTCACCTGTGTGTTAATGTTATCATCACGTCATCACATGTTAGTGTGGAAGTCTCAGAGTCACATCCACCAACAGCTAAGACCAAGTCAGACAGACCCAGTCAGAGAGACCCTGTCAGAGACGGGGCCTGTCAGGGACATAACCTGCTAGAGACAGATCCAGTCAGAGAAACCCAGTCAGCGATATAACCTGTCAGAGACAGAGCCTGTCAGAGATATAACCTGTCAGAGATATAACCTGTCAGAGATATAACCTGTCAGAGATATAACCTGTCAGAGATATAACCTGTCAGAGACAAATCAAATCAAATCAAATTTATTTATATAGCCCTTCGTACATCAGCTGATATCTCAAAGTGCTGTACAGAAACCCAGCCTAAAACCCCAAACAGCAAGCAGCGGTGGCTAGGAAAAACTCCCTAGAAAGGCCAAAACCTAGGAAGAAACCTAGAGAGGAACCAGGCTATGTGGGGTGGCCAGTCCTCTTCTGGCTGTGCCGGGTGGAGATTATAACAGAACATGGCCAAGATGTTCAAATGTTCATAAATGACCAGCATGGTCGAATAATAATAAGGCAGAACAGTTGAAACTGGAGCAGCAGCACAGTTAGGTGGAAGTTGAAACTGGAGCAGCATGGCCAGGTGGACTGGGGACAGCAAGGAGTCATCATGTCAGGTAGTCCTGGGGGCATGGTCCTAGGGCTCAGGTCAGTTGAAACTGGAACAGCAGCATGGCCAGGTGGACTGGGGACAGCAAGGAGTCATCATGTCAGGTAGTCCTGGGGCATGGTCCTAGGGCTCAGGTCCTCCGAGAGAGAGAAAGAAAGAGAGAAGGAGAGAATTAGAGAACGCACACTTAGATTCACACAGGACACCGAATAGGACAGGAGAAGTACTCCAGATATAACAAACTGACCCCAGCCCCCCGACACATAAACTACTGCAGCATAAATACTGGAGGCTGAGACAGGAGGGGTCAGGAGACACTGTGGCCCCATCCGAGGACAGAGCCTGTCAGAGACAGAGCCTGTCAGAGATATAACCTGTCAGAGATATAACCTGTCAGAGACAGAGTCTGTCAGAGATATAACCTATCAGAGACAGAGCCTGTCAGAGATAAACCTGTCAGAGATATAACCTGTCAGAGATATAACCTGTCAGAGATATAACCTGTCAGAGACAGAGCCTGTCAGAGATATAACCTGTCAGAGATATAACCTGTCAGACACAGAGCCTGTCAGAGATATAACCTGTCAGAGACAGACCCAGTCAGAGAAACCCTGTCAGAGACAGAGCCTGTCAGAGATATAACCTGTCAGAGACAGAGCCTGTCAGAAATATAACCTGTCAGAGACAGAGCCTGTCAGAGATATAACCTGTCAGAGATATAACCTGTCAGAGATATAACCTGTCAGAGATATAACCTGTCAGAGACAGAGCCTGTCAGAGATATAACCTGTCAGAAACAGAGTCTGTCAGAGACAGAGCCTGTCAGATATATAACCTGTCAGAGACAGAGCCTGTCAGAGATATAACTTGTCAGAGATATAATCTGTCAGAGATATAACCTGTCAGAGATATAACCTGTCAGAGACAGAGCCTGTCAGAGACAGAGCCTGTCAGAGACAGAGCCTGTCAGAGATATAACCTGTCAGAGACAGACCCAGTCAGAGAAACCCTGTCAGAGACAGAGCCTGTCAGAGTTATAACCTGTCAGAGACAGAGCCTGTCAGAAATATAACCTGTCAGAGACAGAGACTGTCAGAGATATAACCTGTCAGAGATATAACCTGTCAGAGACAGACCCTGTCAGAGATAACCTGTCAGAGATATAACCAGTCAGAGACAGACCCTGTCAAAAATATAACCTGTCAGAGACAGACCCTGTCAGAGATATAACCTGTCAGAGATAACCTGTCAGAGATATAACCAGTCAGAGACAGACCCTGTCAAAAATATAACCTGTCAGAGACAGACCCTGTCAGAGATATAACCTGTCAGAGACAGACCCTGTCAGAGATAACCTGTCAGAGATATAACCTGTCAGAGATATAACCTGTCAGAGATATAACCTGTCAGAGATATAACCTGTCAGAGATATAACCTGTCAGAGACAGAGCCTGTCAGAGATATAACCTGTCAGAGATATAACCTGTCAGAGACAGACCCTGTCAGAGATAACCTGTCAGAGATATAACCTGTCAGAGATATAACCTGTCAGAGATATAACCTGTCAGAGACAGACCCTGTCAGAGATAACCTGTCAGAGATATAACCTGTCAGAGATATAACCTGTCAGAAATATAACCTGTCAGAGATATAACCTGTCAGAGATATAACCTGTCAGAGACAGACCCTGTCAGAGATAACCTGTCAGAGATATAACCTGTCAGAGATATAACCTGTCAGAAATATAACCTATCAGAGATATAACCTGTCAGAGATATAACCTATCAGAGATATAACCTATCAGAGACAGAGCCTGTCAGAGATAAACCTGTCAGAGATATAACCTGTCAGACACAGAGCCTGTCAGAGATATAACCTGTCAGAGACAGAGCCTGTCAGAGATATAACTTGTCAGAGATATAACCTGTCAGAGACAGACCCTGTCAGAGATATAACCTGTCAGAGATATAACCTGTCAGAGATATAACCTGTCAGAGATATAACCTGTCAGAGATATAACCTGTCAGAGACAGAGCCTGTCAGAGATATAACCTGTCAGAGATATAACCTGTCAGAGATATAACCTGTCAGAGATATAACCTGTCAGAGATATAACCTGTCAGAGATATAACCTGTCAGAGATATAACCTGTCAGAGATATAACCTGTCAGAGATATAACCTGTCAGAGATATACCCTGTCAGAGATATAACCTGTCAGAGATATAACCTGTCAGAGACAGACCCTGTCAGAAATATAACCTGTCAGAGACAGACCCTGTCAGAAATATAACCTGTCAGAAACAGAGCCTGTCAGAAATATAACCTGTCAGAAACAGAGCCTGTCAGAAATATAACCTGTCAGAAACAGAGCCTGTCAGAAATATAACCTGTCAGAAACAGAGCCTGTCAGAGATATAACCTGTCCGACAGAGACTGTCAGAGATAGAGCCTGTCAGATACAGAGACTGTCAGAGATAGAGCAGACAGGCCCATAGAGACAGAGATGGAGAAAGGAAGAGAGGGTGAATGAGAGTTTGAGAGATTCACACCAGAGCATTGACACTGATATGTTCTCTCCTGTTGACATGAGTGTCTGAACACAAGGACACCCCCCCTTCTTTCACTTTCTCAGCTTTCTGTGTTCCCCTTCCTCACTTTCCTCTCATTCTCAGTCAAGTGCAGTCAAGCAGGCTATACTTCGGGCCCGAGTGAGTTTGCATCCATATGCAGTCATGGAGATGTGCTGTGTGTCTGCCTCTCCTAAGGGCCTCTCTTCAACAGTTATTAAACAGATCCTAAACACATCACCATTCCTCACTGCCACACCGCTCACACGTCACTACCTGTGTGTGTGGCCCCTGGGGGCCTCCCGTCGGAGGAGTGACTCCAGGAAGATTAATAATCCTACGACTGCAGTGACATGCCAGGCAGGGAGAGCTGCCTATTACCCCACTGATCAGATGTACACACTCACACACATAGTCACATAAGCGTGCTCACATACACATACACCTGTTTACGCGGCAACAGAGGGTTAATGGATTGCTATGGGATGGAATGATGCAGGAGGAGGTCAACTATTACAATTACTGGGCAATTGATTTCCATTGGTGTGGCAAAGGAAAGTGTTACTCTGTCAATGTCAACTCAACCTGGCAGATAGTCCTCCCCAGAGAGAGGGAGAAAGAGAGAGAATCCCCCTGGTTTCCACCTCTCTCATTACATTCATTTGTTTATTCATTCTGCTTTATGTGCTTTCTCAGTCCTTTTTGTTTCCCCCCACTTTTTTCTTTATCCAGGAACTCCCAGCTAGCACATTTGGTTCCTAGGGAAGTTGTGGGAACTTACGTTTTTCGTTTCCCTTGGGATCTGGGAACGAAGCCTTACGTTTCCTCACCGGTAAAACGTTGCATTTTTTTCGTATTTTACATTTTTTATGTTCTTAGAATGGCAGTGAACATTTCGCCTGTCCTGGGAATGTTTATTTTTAGGTTGCATGGACGTTCTGTGAAGGTTTTACTCTGGTTCCTTTAAAGTTTTCCTGGAATGTTTTATTAACGCTCTGAGAATGGAAATTGTAGGTTATCTCAATCTTTCACTGAATCTTTCAATGAGACTTTTAAGAACACTGCTCGTTTATTTTGGGTCAACTTTTTTGCACTCGAAGCACAGATAGACATTAATCATACAAACACATGCATTTTCTATCATTGAGGTTAGAACCTATAATCTTCTATCCATGGAATTAATCCACTGCGCCACTAGGATGGAGCTAACATGCCATGTTTTCTACACTTACAAAGCTGTTCTTTTATTCTATTCAAGCAGACCCCATTTTAAAGGAAACGAGCCCTGTTGAAGATCGCTTTGTGGGCGCAGCCAACACACCTGAACACACCTACAAGAGTCAGGATAGAGAAGGTTTTGTTGATGCTGATAATGGAATACATACGTTCTTATTGAACAATGTTCTCTAACTTTACTATAGTTTTCTTGTGGTTTTTATGGAAAGTTTTCTTAACGTTCTGAGAACCAAATGTATGTTTTAAATAACATTCTCAAAGTGTTCTCTAAACATTGCTAAAATTTCCTTGTGGTTTTTACGAAAGGTTTTCTTAAAGTTTTCGAAACAGTTTGAGAACATGACTTTAACTAGAACCATGAGGAAACTGTAAGGAAACGTTATGCTGAATTACTGACATTTCCACAGAGGAATGTTCTTTATTTAAAACATGTTTAGGGGGTAGATCAGCTTCAATTTTTTTTGCAAAAAAGAACAACAACTAAATATTACATTTACATAAGTATTCAGACCCTTTACTCAGTACTTTGTTGAAGCACCTTTGTCAGTGATTACAGCCTCAAGTCTTCTTGGATATGACGCTACAAGCTGGGCACACCTGTGTTGTGACTGTTGTGTATCAAATCAACTAACTATGTTTTATTGTTACTCTATTTAATTAATCATGTAACAATTAACTCATTAGGATTTTGGGCACCACGGAAGAAGTTGTTTAATGAGTTACCATCTCCATAATTAAACTCTAGATGATGTATAAGATGTATATGGATGACATTAATCATTACCTCATATCAGTCTCACAATTCTGAAAGTCGCATACTCCTTGCATCTGCAAAAAAAACAGTTTACTGATCACTCCGTACCACACAAATTGATTTAATTAACTAAATGATAACACAGGACACACACATGGTATAGGTTATTGATTAGAAACTTAATACGATGGAATCAGGTTCCTAGTGAACTAACGACAACACGACTGCTTGTTCATCAAAAGAGGGAGGAGTAGAGAGCGGAAAAGGGAGAAAGAAAGCGAGACAAACTTAGAAACAAACGTAGGAACTCCACTCACAGCAATCATAATACTTTGCCCTGAATCGCCACCCGTTTGGGGTAAAGAAATAATTAATGTATTTACGTGTTTGAATGTCTTCCTTTGTCGTGTATCTCTATTGGACCCAGGCCTTCGTGAAATGGGTTCCATTGGGTCTTCTCCCGAATTAAGTATACGGTTCTGATTGTCCACAAGAGGTCACAATGACCTTCTTCGTAGTTGTCCGTGGCTTCAATGCTTTATCCTGTAGTCTTATGCAGAACTAACAGGATGGTGTTTACTTTCACCCCTTCTGGAAGAGTGGTCCCCTGAAGACAGCGAATCAGCCGTGTCGATGATCCCCAGCGGGGTGATGTGAGCAGTGTAGTCGACGATGTTTTGAAGAGAGTAACAGGATGGTTCTACTTAAATACACTTTCTTAGATACTGTACTTAGATCAGCTACTCAGCCATAACATTGACTGTTAGAGGCTACTTTGTCGTCTTCACCTCATGTTGATTTTCAGGGTCGTAGCCAATGGAGACAAAAGCTGAAGCTTGAGTCCTTCTGTTCTGATATGTTAATTCTCAACTCATCCTTTATACACTCTGGTAAAAAGGGGGCCTTTCCGTCATGCTGACACACCATCTGAGCTCTATCGGGCGTGGCTACTTACTGTGCAAAGTATCATCAAAACTATGATCTTGTTAGAAAACTAAAATGTAATTTCTATCTTAACAAAAATATTCTCATCCTCTTTGATATTTTCTACACAACTTAAAGGATGAAAATCTGACATAAACATTGTGTATACTCTTCAAGTTACAGTATTTCTGTTACAGCATTTATATACAATTTTTAATGACATCATAAAATCAACATTCGTTTTCCATAAACCATCTCTCATCATTCCCCACATTCGGATATTAGAAATATTGTCCAAGTGTTCACTTTTGAATGCTCTGTCAGGAAGCTCTGTCAGGTTGGATGGGGAGCTTCACTGCACAGCTATTTTCTGGTCTCTCGATTGGCATGTTCGATTGGCATCAAGTCCGGGCTCTGGCTGGGCCACTCAAGGACATTCAGAGACTTGTCCCGAAGCCCCTCCTGTTTGGCTGTGTGCTTAGGGTCGTTGTCCTGTTGGAAGGTGCACCTTCACCCCAGCCTGAGGTCCTGAGTGCTTTGGAGCCGGTTTTCATCAAGGATCTCTCTGTACTTTGCTCCATTAATCTTTCTACCCAATTCTCACTAGTCTCCCAGTTCCTGCCACTGAAAAACATCCCCACAGCATGATGCTGCCACCACCATGCTTCACTGTAGCGATGGTGCCAAGTTTCCTCCAGACGTGACGCTTGGCATTTAGTCCAAAGAATTCAATCTTGGTTTCATCAGACCAGAGTATCTCATTTATTATGGTCTGAGAGTCCTTTACGTGCCTTTTGGCAAACTCCAAGCAGGCTATCATGTGCCTTTTACTGAGGAGTGGCTTCCGCCTGACCACTCTACCATAAAGGTCTGATTGGTGGAGTGCTGCAGAGATGGTTGTCCTTCTGGAAAGTTCTCCCATCTCCACAGAGGAGCTCTGGAGCTCTGTCAGAGTGACCATCAGGTTCTTGGTCACCTCCCTAACCAAGGCACTTCTTCCTCAATTTGCTCAGTTTGGCTGGGCCGCCAGCTCTAGGAAGAGTCTTGGTGGTTCCAAACTTCTTCCATTTAAGAATGATGGAGGCCACTGTATTCTTGGGGACCTTCAATGCTGCAGAAATGTTTTGTTATATATATCTCTACGGACAATTCCTTCAACCTCATGGTTTGGTTTTTGCACTGGCATGCACTGTCAACTATGTGACCTTATATAGACAGGTGTGTGCCTTTCCAAATAATCTCCAATCAATTGAATTTACAACAGGTGGACTCCAATTAAGTTATATAAACATCTCATAGCCTTGATGAAAGCCTTGATGAAAGCTTTGCACACTCATTCTCTCAACCAGCTTCATAAGGTAGTCACCCGGAAGGTATTTAAATTAACAGGTGTGCCTTCTTAAAAGTTATTTTATGGAATTTCATTCCATCTTAATGTATTTGAGCCAATCAGTTGTGTTGTGACAAGGTAGGGGTGTTATACACAAGATAGCCCTATTTGGTAAAATACCAAGTCCATATTATGGCAAACACCCCTCAAAAAAATTGACGAGCGCGGGCAACTGTTCATCCTCTGAGGGAGCGTAAAGATGAGAAGGAGAACCTGAGGGAAACTGTTAGCTTGCTTTTGTTATAGGACTGTTAGCCCATTATGATGTTATTCAGAGTTATTGACCTTACAGTAAGCCAGATTTGAGTAATTTACATTTTAACATGTTGACTCAAAAGTGGCACTGACAGATAACGTTAAGGTAACTAACTAACTAACTAACTAACTAACTAACTAACTAACTAACTAACGTGAGGGACTTCCCAGTCTAGTTAGCAATGCTGCTTCATTAGCAACCTAGGACATTTTTCTTAGCAGGGTTTTGACAGTACAGTTATTGATTAGCTATCTGGACACTGAATCCAGCTGCTGGAGCTCTGTACACCACCCAACAAAATATCACTAACTAACCAATTACTGTCTAATAAAGTACTGTCCAAATATGTTAAAAATGACTAATAATGATAACAGTAGCTAGTTAACTTAAGGCTAACATGATGTTAGCTACTTTTGGGAACGTCAGCTCAATTAACATTAGCTAGCTATCTGTTGAAAAAACAAAGCTGGATAGCTGAGTTAATATTTTTTCCAATTTCGAAGATGGACATACGGAATTGAAGATGGACATACGGAATTGAAGATGGGCATACGGAATTGAAGATGGACATACGGAATTGAAGATGGACATACGGAATTGAAGATGGACATACGGAATTGAAGATGGACATACGGAATTGAAGATGGGCATACGGAATTGAAGATGCAGTTCAGTAAACACAGAGACGGTTGTTGTATTTGCAGGAGTAAGTGAATACATTGTGTGTGTGTGTGTGTGTGTGTTTGCAATACAACTATTTAGCATCAAGCTACATATATGGGTTGGCTGACAATGTCATGAAAACAATGTGCTTCCATGTATCATAACTCAGCCTGTTGTGATTCTGGATGGCCAGATTGCTACTGTAGCAAGAATGACACTGCCATGTGGGGAATCATAAGTGGCTTATTTCAGCATGTTTTATCATGTTATTGATACCATGTCTTGTTTTGAGGTGATTTGACTGTTTTCATGTCATTGCAAATATGGCAAAAAATTTGTGCAAATGTGTTAACAATCTAAGCCAACCTCATCTGTTTTGCCTCATGGTTGCAAGCATTTCGATTTTGTTGCTAAAGCGACAGAGAGGGAACACAGGTATTGTGGTCAGTGAAGGGTAAGACAGTTGAATGTTATTCAGGTTTAAGATTGAGTGAACTGCCAATATCATTCAGGAACAGAAATTATCCCAGACTTTACCGTCATCTCATTTCAGGTAAACATTATCTGCCTGTTGTTCATATTGTGTGTGTGTTTATTGCTTCTCTGTGTGTGTGTGTGTGTGTCTGTTCAGAATACTCCATGATGATATAATGATATAGGAGATCCAGGAAAGCAGAACTTCAGACAGCAAGAAAGAGAGAGGAACAGAGTGAGAACACAGGAGAACATAGAGAGAGGGGAGCAGACAGGACAGAGAGAGAACACAGGAGAACATAGAGAGAGGGGAGCAGACAGGACAGAGAGAGAACACAGGAGAACATAGAGAGAGGGGAGCAGACAGGACAGACCGAGAACATAGAGAGAGGGGAGCAGACAGGACAGAGAGAGGGGAGCAGACAGGACAGAGAGAGAACACAGGAGAACATAGAGAGAGGGAGCAGACAGGACAGAGAGAGGGAGCAGACAGGACAGAGAGAGGGGAGCAGACAGGACAGAGAGAGGGGAGCAGACAGGACAGAGAGAGAACACAGGAGAACATAGAGAGAGGGGAGCAGACAGGACAGAGAGAGAACATAGAGAGAGGGGAGCAGACAGGACAGAGAGAGAACATAGAGAGAGGGGAGCAGACAGGACAGAGAGAGGGGAGCAGACAGGACAGAGTGAGAACACAGGAGAACATAGAGAGAGGGGAGCAGACAGGACAGAGAGAGAACACAGGAGAACATAGAGAGAGGGGAGCAGACAGGACAGAGAGAGAACACAGGAGAACATAGAGAGAGGGGAGCAGACAGGACAGAGAGAGAACACATAATAAACTCAGCAAAAAAATAAACAACTTCTCACTGTCAACTGCGTTTATTTTCAGCAAACTTAAGCTTTCTGCCAATATAAGATATGTCTATGTCCTGGGAAATGTTCTTTTTATTTACATCATCATGCTAATCGCATTAGCCTACGTTAGCTCAACCGTCCCATGGAAGGGATGGTACAAAAATAATACAAAATGTTTTTTTTCTTTGTATTATCTTTTCCCAGATCTAATATGTTATATTCTCCTACATTCCTTTCCCATTTCCACAAACTTCAAAGTGTTTCCTTTCAAATGGTATCAAGAATATGCATATCCTTGCATCAGGTCCTGAGCTACAGGCAGGTAGATTTGGGTATGTCATTTTAGGTCCTGAGCTACAGGCAGGTAGATTTGGGTATGTCATTTTAGGTCCTGAGCTACAGGCAGGTAGATTTGGGTATGTCATTTTAGGTCCTGAGCTACAGGCAGGTAGATTTGGGTATGTCATTTTAGGTCCTGAGCTACAGGCAGGTAGATTTGGGTATGTCATTTTAGGTCCTGAGCTACAGGCAGGTAGATTTGGGTATGTCATTTTAGGTCCTGAGCTACAGGCAGGTAGATTTGGGTATGTCATTTTAGGTCCTGAGCTACAGGCAGGTATATTTGGGTATGTCATTTTAGGTCCTGAGCTACAGGCAGGTAGATTTGGGTATGTCATTTTAGGTCCTGAGCTACAGGCAGGTAGATTTGGGTATGTCATTTTAGGTGACAATGTAAAAAAGGGGCAGATCCTTAAGAGGAAGTGTTAATGACTTGGCGTCAGGAGAGCACAGTGCATGGAGGACAGCGCATGGAGGACAGTGCATGGAGGACAGCGCATGGAGGACAGTGCATGGAGGACAGCGCATGGAGGACAGCGCATGGAGGACAGCGCATGGAGGACAGTGCATGGAGGACAGCGCATGGAGGACAGCGCATGGAGGACAGTGCATGGAGGACAGCACATGGAGGACAGCACATGGAGGACAGCACATGGAGGACAGCACATGGAGGACAGCGCATGGAGGACAGTGCATGGAGGACAGCGCATGGAGGACAGCGCATGGAGGACAGCGCATGGAGGACAGCGCATGGAGGACAGCGCATGGAGGACAGCGCATGGAGGACAGCGCATGGAGGACAGCGCATGGAGGACAGCGCATGGAGGACAGTGCATGGAGGACAGCACATGGAGGACAGCGCATGGAGGACAGCGCATGGAGGACACTCACATGGAGGACAGCACATGGAGGACAGCGCATGGAGGACAGCGCATGGAGGACAGCACATGGAGGACAGTGCATGGAGGACAGCACATGGAGGACAGTGCATGGAGGACAGCACATGGAGGACAGTGCATGGAGGACAGCGCATGGAGGACAGCGCATGGAGGACAGCACATGGAGGACAGCACATGGAGGACAGCGCATGGAGGACAGCGCATGGAGGACAGCACATGGAGGACAGCGCATGGAGGACAGCGCATGGAGGACAGCGCATGGAGGACAGCGCATGGAGGACAGCGCATGGAGGACAGCACATGGAGGACAGTGCATGGAGGACAGCACATGGAGGACAGTGCATGGAGGACAGCACATGGAGGACAGTGCATGGAAGAAAGAAGTAAGATATGCAACACAGCTTTATGTTTCTGCAAAATGTTCCATGCTTGCGTGCGGACGCTTCATTTTGGTCGCGCAGGGATCAAACTCCCCTCCCCGGAGTCAGCCCTAGGTTTTCAGGGCTGAGCCCCGGATGTTCTGAATGTCTAGTGATGTCCCTGATCCTGAAATTAGTTGGTTGTAATTTTGCATCGAGCAGACATTTACATATATTTTTGTTAGCTGCATGTGTGACATAACTCAACCAGTTCTGATTATGTTAGCGTTTACAACAAAAGATATATATATATATTATCTATTAGTAATCTTAATAAAGGGAAAGGGCCGTTCCTGAACACGGGGTGAGACATACTTACTAATCTGCTAGAGACACATAGGCCCATTTCATTTTGTCTGGCTTGCCATTCCAAATAAAATGGAATATCTTTTGTATTTTTTCTAGGCAGGGCCATAAGCAAATTGGTAAACTAGGATATGACTAAAGAATTAATAAGGGTGATTTTTCTACTACACGGTAATGTAAAAGTTACAATATATAATATCGTACAATTATCATAGTTTGGTTGTAATCCAGAGATATTAGAAAAATGATCTAGATCCTCTATGAGGCTACGGAGAGGTTCAAATTGTGGATTTGAAATGTTTCTTAATGTTCTCTGAAATACTTGACAACATTCCCGATCTCAGACCAGTTAGAGAGTGGCCCTAGAACATTAACACAATATAAATTAAATGTAACCATGTTTGAACTTTCTGTTAAAGTAATAAAATACCAAGAAAATAACCTTATTTTGTCAAGTTAATTAATTGAGCTGATAATGTTCCAAAGCCAAGTAACTATCCTGCACCATTCACAGTAAGTAGTGTCTCTCTAAATCTCCATTTCTCTCTCCCCCCTCTCATCTCTCTCCCCTTCTCTCTCTCTGTTTGGAGTCTGGTCATGCTAGCTTGGTCTCTCTCTTGTCTGACAGCTGCTGCTGTGTGGCTTTTTACTCCCCCCTATTCCCCCTCTCCTCTCCTCCTTTTTTAAACACACGTCCTCATTTTTAAACTATCTATCATGCTGGCGGGGCCAGTGGGGCCTTTAAACTGTGGGATTGGCACTTTCTCAGCTGCTGAGCTGGAAAAGGAAAGAGGGCTGGATGCTAACAGAGACACAAATCTGTGGCCCGTTGGTTGGTTGGCTCCAGCAGTAAGGAGCAAGGGGCAACACACATCCTGTCAACACAGGTGAACTTATATACTCTTACACTACACCTTCTGCCTGTGTGTGGTGGGGAGTGGGGAGCTGAAGGGAGGCTGTGTGTGGTGGGGACTGAGGAGCTGAGGGGAGGCTGTGTGTGGTGGGGAGTGGGGAGCTGAAGGGAGGCTGTGTGTGGTGGGGACTGAGGAGCTGAGGGGAGGCTGTGTGTGGTGGGGAGTGGGGAGCTGAGGGGAGGCTGTGTGTGGTGGGGACTGAGGAGCTGAGGGGAGGCTGTGTGTGGTGGGGACTGAGGAGCTGAGGGGAGGCTGTGTGTGGTGGGGACTTAGGAGCTGATGGGAGGCTGTGTGTGGTGGGGACTGAGGAGCTGAGGGGCTGTGTGTGGTGGGGACTGAGGAGCTGAGGGGAGGCTGTGTGTGGTGGGGAGTGGGGAGCTGAGGGGAGGCTGTGTGTGGTGGGGACTGAGGAGCTGATGGGAGGCTGTGTGTGGTGGGGACTGAGGAGCTGATGGGGGCTGTGTGTGGTGGGGACTGGGGAGAGCTGAGGGCGGACTGTGTGTGATGGGGACTGGGGAGCTGAGGGGAGGCTGTGTGTGGTGGGGACTTAGGAGCTGAGGGGAGGCTGTGTGTGGTGGGGAGTGGGGAGCTGAGGGGAGGCTGTGTGTGGTGGGGACTGAGGAGCTGATGGGGGGCATCTCTGTTCAACCCTGCTGCTTCTGAACTGGTGGAATTAGTAAACATACATGCTTCGCTTGTAAATGATGTCTGAATGTTGGAGTTAGCCCTAAAAAAACAAGAAAATAGTGCCGTCTGGTTCGCTTCATGTAAGGTATTTGAAATGATTTATACTTTTACTTCTGATACTTAAGTATATTTTAGCAATTACATTTACTATTGATACTTAAGTATATTTAAAACCAAATTCTTGTATGCTTTTACTCAAGTAATATTTCACTGCGTGACTTTCACTTTTACTTGAGTGATTTTAAATGAGGATTTCTTTACTTTTACTAACGTGTACTGGGTACTTTTTCAACCACTGGATCTAGGTCCTCATTGTTCCCCATTGTTCCCCATTGTTCCCTTCATGAGAGTGAGATACGGACGCTGTTCTTTTGTTCACGCTTTCATTTCCAGATACAGAGACACATTTAATAGAGACACGCTCAGCAAAGAGTATACCAACTGTTGACAGGGATGGTGAGATAGAGAGAGCAGGGATGGATGGTGAGATAGAGAGAGCAGGGATGGATGGTGAGATAGAGAGAGCAGGGATGGATGGTGAGATAGAGAGAGGAGGGATAGATGGTGAGATAGAGAGAGGAGGGATGGATGGTGAGATAGTGGTGAGATAGAGAGAGGAGGGATGGATGGTGAGATAGTGGTGAGATAGAGAGAGGAGGGATGGATGGTGAGATAGAGAGAGGAGGGATGGATGGTGAGATAGAGAGAGGAGGGATGGATGGTGAGATAGTGGTGAGATAGAGAGAGGAGGGATGGATGGTGAGATAGAGAGAGGAGGGATGGATGGTGAGATAGTGGTGAGATAAAGAGAGGAGGGATGGATGGTGAGATAGAGAGAGGAGGGATGGATGGTGAGATAGTGGTGAGATAGAGAGAGGAGGGATGGATGGTGAGATAGAGAGAGGAGGGATGGATGGTGAGATAGAGAGAGGAGGGATGGATGGTGAGATAGAGAGAGGAGGGATGGATGGTGAGATAGTGGTGAGATAGAGAGAGGAGGGATGGATGGTGAGATAGAGAGAGGAGGGATGGATGGTGAGATAGTGGTGAGATAGAGAGAGGAGGGATGGATGGTGAGATAGAGAGAGGAGGGATGGATGGTGAGATAGAGAGAGGAGGGATGGATGGTGAGATAGTGGTGAGATAGAGAGAGGAGGGATGGATGGTGAGATAGAGAGAGCAGGGATGGATGGTGAGATAGAGAGAGGAGGGATGGATGGTGAGATAGAGAGAGGAGGGATGGATGGTGAGATAGAGAGAGGAGGGATGGATGGTGAGATAGTGGTGAGATAGAGAGAGGAGGGATGGATGGTGAGATAGAGAGAGGAGGGATGGATGGTGAGATAGAGAGAGGAGGGATGGATGGTGAGATAGAGAGAGGAGGGATGGATGGTGAGATAGTGGTGAGATAGAGAGAGGAGGGATGGATGGTGAGATAGTGGTGAGATAGAGAGAGGAGGGATGGATGGTGAGATAGAGAGAGGAGGGATGGATGGTGAGATAGTGGTGAGATAAAGAGAGGAGGGATGGATGGTGAGATAGAGAGAGGAGGGATGGATGGTGAGATAGTGGTGAGATAAAGAGAGGAGGGATGGATGGTGAGATAGAGAGAGGAGGGATGGATGGTGAGATAGAGAGAGGAGGGATGGATGGTGAGATAGAGAGAGGAGGGATGGATGGTGAGATAGTGGTGAGATAGAGGGATGATGGTGAGATAGTGGTGAGATAGAGAGAGCAGGGATGGATGGTGAGATAGAGAGAGCAGGGATGGATGGTGAGATAGAGAGAGGAGGGATGGATGGTGAGATAGAGAGAGGAGGGATGGATGGTGAGATAGTGGTGAGATAAAGAGAGGAGGGATGGATGGTGAGATAGAGAGAGGAGGGATGGATGGTGATATAGAGAGAGGAGGGATGGATGGTGAGATAGAGAGAGGAGGGATGGATGGTGATATAGAGAGAGGAGGGATGGATTGTGAGATAGAGAGAGGAGGGATGGATTGTTAGATAGAGAGAGGAGGGATGATGGTGATATAAAGAGAGAGGGATGGATTGTGAGATATAGAGAGGAGGGATGGATGGTGAGATAAAGAGAGGAGGGATGGATGGTGATATAGAGAGAGGAGGGATGGATTGTGAGATAGAGAGAGGAGGGATGGATGGTGAGATAGAGAGAGGAGGGATGGATGGTGAGATAGTGGTGAGATAGAGAGAGGAGGGATGGATGGTGAGATAGAGAGAGGAGGGATGGATGGTGAGATAGAGAGAGGAGGGATGGATGGTGAGATAGAGAGAGGAGGGATGGATGGTGAGATAGTGGTGAGATAGAGAGAGGAGGGATGGATGGTGAGATAGTGGTGAGATAGAGAGAGGAGGGATGGATGGTGAGATAGAGAGAGGAGGGATGGATGGTGAGATAGTGGTGAGATAAAGAGAGGAGGGATGGATGGTGAGATAGAGAGAGGAGGGATGGATGGTGAGATAGTGGTGAGATAAAGAGAGGAGGGATGGATGGTGAGATAGAGAGAGGAGGGATGGATGGTGAGATAGAGAGAGGAGGGATGGATGGTGAGATAGAGAGAGGAGGGATGGATGGTGAGATAGTGGTGAGATAGAGGGATGATGGTGAGATAGTGGTGAGATAGAGAGAGCAGGGATGGATGGTGAGATAGAGAGAGCAGGGATGGATGGTGAGATAGAGAGAGGAGGGATGGATGGTGAGATAGAGAGAGGAGGGATGGATGGTGAGATAGTGGTGAGATAAAGAGAGGAGGGATGGATGGTGAGATAGAGAGAGGAGGGATGGATGGTGATATAGAGAGAGGAGGGATGGATGGTGAGATAGAGAGAGGAGGGATGGATGGTGATATAGAGAGAGGAGGGATGGATTGTGAGATAGAGAGAGGAGGGATGGATTGTTAGATAGAGAGAGGAGGGATGATGGTGATATAAAGAGAGGAGGGATGGATTGTGAGATATAGAGAGGAGGGATGGATGGTGAGATAAAGAGAGGAGGGATGGATGGTGATATAGAGAGAGGAGGGATGGATTGTGAGATAGAGAGAGGAGGGATGGATTGTGAGATAGAGAGAGGAGGGATGGATTGTGAGATAGTGGTGAGATAGAGAGAGGAGGGATGGATTGTGAGATAGAGAGAGGAGGGATGGATGGTGATATAGAGAGAGGAGGGATGGATGGTGAGATAGTGGTGAGATAGAGAGAGGAGGGATGGATGGTGAGATAGTGGTGAGATAGAGAGAGGAGGGATGGATGGTGAGATAGAGAGAGGAGGGATGGATGGTGAGATGGTGGTGAGATAAAGAGAGGAGGGATGGATGGTGAGATAGAGAGAAGAGGGATGGATGGTGAGATAGAGAGAGGAGGGATGGATGGTGAGATAGTGGTGAGATAAAGAGAGGAGGGATGGATGGTGAGATAGAGAGAGGAGGGATGGATGGTGAGATAGAGAGAGGAGGGATGGATGGTGAGATAGTGGTGAGATAAAGAGAGGAGGGATGGATGGTGAGATAGAGAGAGGAGGGATGGATGGTGAGATAGAGAGAGGAGGGATGGATGGTGAGATAGAGAGAAGAGGGATGATGGTGAAAGGGAGAACAAGACAGCAAGAGGGGTAGACTAGTGTCTTCCTTGCCTTATTGTGTTTGTGTGTCTTTCTGGTCATATTGTGTGTGTGTGTTTGTCTTCCTGGCCATATTGTGTGTGTGTGTGTGTCTTCCTGGCCATATTGTGTCTTCCTGGCCATATTGTGTGTATGTGTATTGTGTCTTCCTGGCCATATTGTGTGTATGTGTCTTCCTGGCCATATTGTGTGTGTGTGTCTTCCTGGCCATATTGTGTGTATGTGTCTTCCTGGCCATATTGTGTGTGTGTGTCTTCCTGGCCATATTGTGTGTATGTGTCTTCCTGGCCATATTGTGTGTATGTGTCTTCCTGTGTTGTGTGTGTGTGTGTGTATCTGTCTTCCTGGCCATATTGTGTGTGTGTGTCTTCCTGGCCATATTGTGTGTGTGTGTGTGTATCTGTCTTCCTGGCCATATTGTGTGTGTGTGTGTGTCTTCCTCTGTCTTCCTGGCCATATTGTGTGTGTGTGTCTTCCTGGCCATATTGTGTGTGTGTGTCTTCCTGGCCATATTGTGTGTGTGTGTGTGTGTGTGTCTTCCTGGCCATATTGTGTGTGTGTGTGTATCTGTCTTCCTGGCCATATTGTGTGTGTGTGTGTGTATCTGTCTTCCTGGCCATATTGTGTGTGTGTGTGTATCTGTCTTCCTGGCCATATTGTGTGTGTGTGTCTTCCTGGCCATATTGTGTGTATGTGTGTGTGTGTGTCTTCCTGGCTTCATATTGCTGCTTCCCCCACACCTCTGTTAGTGATGATGAGGCAATGGTGTGACCATTTGGGTGAGGAGAGATGGATGGGGCGAGAGGGGTGTGTGTGCGGGGCAGGGGGGGGGTGGAGGGGGTGGAGGAAGGAGGCAAGATGAAGTGGAGGTGTGAAACAGACCTCATCTGTCATCCAAATGCAGACAGGGCCTTTATATATTGTGTCTGTTTGCGTGTGTGTGAAAGAGGGGGGTAACAGCCTTAGTTTCCCTGTTGGTCTTTTTGTGTTTACATGCTTGGTTTTCTCCTAACCCCTCAGTGGCGCCATTATCCGCTAGAGTGTCAAATACAAGATATTACACTTTGAGGTGTCAGAGTGTGTGTGAGGCTTTCATTTCCTCCTTCGTCTCGTGTTCACCGTTCATCTGAGAAAATCTCACCTCGTCAACCAGGGACAGGACCCGCTGACAGAGCTACATTGTTATTTTCTCTTGTTTGTCAAATGCGACACACACACACACGCACACGCACACACACACACACACACACACACACACACACACACACACACACACACACACACACCCTCTCTCTGCCACCCGACCAACCTGCTACCCATGCCAGTATCACAACTCTCACCCCCTCCCCAGATCACACCCCCACCACGTCAGTTAGCCAGCATATGACAGCCAGTCTCCTCAGTCTCCCCCTCACCAGACGACGCTCCATGGGGGATCGTGCCTTCAGCTATGTCCCCCCCCACTCCCTGGAACTCTCTCCTCCTTGATCTCTGCGAATCCGACTCCATCCAAACCTTCAAGACCGAACTCAAAACCCACCTTTTCAGACTATCATTCAGCCTATAGTGTTTTAAACCTTGGTCTTTTTTCCTTGTATGTACCTGTGATGCAGAGGATGCAGAGGTTGTTGAAGTACCCTCCCAATCTGAACTGCCTTGATGACCTTGTTGTTGTATTATTTTCCCCCCTGTATTACTGAGTATGGCATTTTTAGGGTACCATGCATCTTTGTTGTAATGCACTTTGCTTTTAGTATTGTCATGCTTATATTAAATCTGATTCTTTATTCTGTAAGTACATTTTGAAAGGCGCAAATAAAATGTATTGTTAGTATTATTATTATCGTCACACAGCCTGGATGCATCTATCCTCACTATCACGTTATTCATGCCAGATGTCCAACTCATCCACTCAACACAGTGTCTCTGGACCTGAACACAGCTGCTCTGGACCTGAACACAGCAACTCTGGACCTGAACACAGCTGCTCTGGACCTCAACACAGCTGCTCTGGACCTCAACACAGCTGCTCTGGAACTGAACACAGCTGCTCTGGACCTCAACACAGTGTCTCTGGACCTGAACACAGCTGCTCTGGACCTGAACACAGTGTCTCTGGACCTGAACACAGCGGCTCTGGACCTGAACACAGCTGCTCTGGTCCTCAACACAGCTGCTCTGGACCTGAACACAGCGGCTCTGGACCTGAACACAGTGTCTCTGGACCTGAACACAGCGGCTCTGGACCTGAACACAGCTGCTCTGGACCTGAACACAGCGGCTCTGGACCTGAACACAGCACCTCTGGACCTCAACCTAGCAGCTCTGGACCTGAACACAGCAGCTCTGGACCTCAACCCAGCAGCTCTGGACCTGAAAACTGCAGCTCTGGACCTCAACCCAGCAGCTCTGGACCTGAAAACTGCAGCTCTGGACCTCAACCAAGCAGCTCTGGACCTGAAAACTGCAGCTCTGGACCTCAACCCAGCAGCTCTGGACCTCAACCCAGCAGCTCTGGACCTGAACACAGCAGCTCTGGACCTCAACCCAGCAGCTCTGGACCTGAACACAGCTGCTCTGGACCTGAACACAGCAGCTCTGGACTTAACCCAGCAGCTCTGGACCTGAACACAGCAGCTCTGGACCTCAACCCAGCAGCTCTGGACCTGAACACAGCTGCTCTGGACCTGAACACAACAGCTCTGGACCTCAACCCAGCAGCTCTGGACCTCAACCCAGCAGCTCTGGACCTGAACACAGCTGCTCTGGACCTGAACACAGCAGCTCTGGACCTGAACACAGCAGCTCTGGACCTGAACACAGCAGCTCTGGACCTGAACACAGCAGCTCTGGACCTGAACACAGCAGCTCTGGACCTGAACACAGCAGCTCTGGACCTGAACACAGCAGCTCTGGACCTGAACACAGCAGCTCTGGACCTCAACCCAGCAGCTCTGGAGAGGTCAATGTAAACAGAACACTTCAGCTCACAGGATTTAGGATGTCATGAATGTGTCCATAATGCAGCTGACCTGTCAGAGTCTGGCAGTAGAGGGCGCTCTATCCTCAGTAGTGCTAGCGTGTGCGTGTGTGTGTGTGTGTGTGTGTGTGTGTGTGTGTGTGTGTGTGTGTGTGTGTTTAGTTAATTTCTCATTATGGTAACTGTTTTCTTGTTCTCTAATTGTGCCCAAGTAAGCTCTCAGACCTCTCTCTCTTGCTCCGTCTTTGTTTTTCTCCCCCACTCTTTCCCTCCTCTCTCTTTCTCTCTCTCTCCCTTACTCTCCCTCCTCTCTCTTGTCCCACTCTCTCTGTCTCCTGCTATGATTTGCTGTAAGTCATTGATCAGTTAAGCTAAGTGGATGATTTGGCATGGCCACTGCTTTTGTATGTTTTGGTAAATTGCAGTAGTACATTGTGCTGAGTATATTTTAAATGCTTGGCATACAAGTGGGTGAGCGTGTATGCTTTTGTGTACGTGCGTGCTTGAGTGTGTTTGTCCATTTGTGTGTGTGTGTGTGTGCAATACGAGGGTGTGCGTTGTGTGTGTGTTAAGACAGTCTTCTCTCTGTGAGTCACCATCTCATATCTCGTTGCCCTTATTTCTCCCTGCTCTACCTCCTATAACTCCCGGACAGTCCCCTGATCAACTGACCATGACCCAGCAGCACCACCATCCCCTCAGTTTCCCCTTAGCAGGGCTAAACCTAAACAGGTTTACCTGGGGAAATATGACAGCCGTCAGGAGTTTAATAATCCTGCCCTTATTATGATAAGCAAGTCCTTATTGTACCTTTATGATAGTGTTTAATGTGTTAATTATTGCACATAGCTTCTGGGCCTACGGTAATATGGTAGTGATGGGAGTCCTGGGCTGTGGAAAGACTTTGTATGAGAGGAGTGATAAGAGTGTGTTAGAAGCATGTTGAGAATGTCTTTAATTAGCTAGTAGCCATCAGGAGACTAGAGAGGAACAATGGAACAGAGATTGGCACTCTGGGATAAGAGAGAGAGAGAGAAAGGGGTATATAGAGTAAGAGAAAGGGGAGAGGGGAGAATTGGAGGAGAGAGAAAGGAGAGAGAATGAGAAAGAGAAGAAGATGGGAGATAAAGAGGAGGTTAATGACTGTCAGTTCACTGGCATCTCCTCTCTCTCTGGTAGTCTCATCTCTCTATTCCTGTAGTCATGGTAATTATTACAACAATTAGCTGCTGCCCCTCCACACACGCACACATGCACGCATGCATGCACCCCCCCCCACCCCACGTACTCACATACTGTACACACACACACACACACAATCACACAGTCACACACCTGCACACCCTCTCTTGGGAGAGCACTTGTGGTTTTAATCTGAGACAAGTCTGAAGTAATACTTTAGATTCTGATATATGAGGGGAAAATAACTAAACATCCAAATTATAGCCATGTTAGGACGTTTAATAATTTTAAGCAGAGTCTCTGGGCTGTTTGGGGGTCAGTAGTAATTGAAAGGAGTGGGAGGAATGAACAGCAACAACCAGACTGGAGCTGATGAGAGAACACATGGGGTTACACACACGCGCATGCACACACACGCACACACACACACACACGCGCACACACACACACACACGTACTGTCGTACTCTGGTTGTTCTGTGCTTCCCATACTTCCACTCTATCTTGTCTTCCTGTTACTGTGCCTGCTGTAGAAGTCAGTGTCCTGGGCCTGACCAGTTCTATTATGCTGACTTTAATAGGTACACACCCAGAGCCCATGTTGTTGTGACAGAGATGTTCTCTCAAAGAGATATGTTCTGTTGTTGACCTAAACATGTTTCTCCAAGATAGGCCATGCTCCGTTCTACTGACTACTACTGATACAAATACTAGACTGTTGAGATGGATTCTGTTGCTTACACTCCAATAGGAAATGAGTAAAACATATATTTTTAATCCAAGCCAAGACCGATGGTTGCTTTCCTGATTCCAAACTTGGGAGTTTGAAGGACAAAAATAGAATAGGGATATCTCTACCTAGATTGACATGTAATATTGAGAAATGGGTAATTGGAACATTGGGATTTCCAAAGTAAAGCAATATGGGATTTGTCCTTTTCCTATCCTGTCTTTTTGAAATTAGTGTGATTCTCTTTTAACAAGACACTTCCCTTTTTCAAATCAGGAGTCAGTGGTTTGAAAAAGCCTGCATTTCCATTTGGTGTTTTTGAGCGGTTGTCAAATGGTTGATGTATGTAGTGCTATAAGATACATTTAATGCCCCCCCCCAACACCCACCCCCATATCTTTACAGATCCCCAGGACCTTACGTCTTTATATCTCTATCTGCCCTCCCCAGTATCTTTACAGATCCCCAGGACCTTACGTCTTTATCTCTCTATCTGCCCTCCCCCATATCTTTACAGATCCCCAGGACCTTACGTCTTTATATCTCTATCTGCCCTCCCCAGTATCTTTACAGATCCCCAGGACCTTACGTCTTTATCTCTCTATCTGCCCTCCCCAGTATCTTTACAGATCCCCAGGACCTTACGTCTTTATCTCTCTATCTGCCCTCCCCCATATCTTTACAGATCCCCAGGACCTTACGTCTTTATCTCTCTATCTGCCCTCCCCATATCTTTACAGATCCCCAGGACCTTACGTCTTTATCTCTCTATCTGCCCTCCCCATATCTTTACAGATCCCCAGGACCTTACGTCTTTATCTCTCTATCTGCCCTCCCCATATCTTTACAGATCCCCAGGACCTTACGTCTTTATCTCTCTATCTGCCCTCCCCCATATCTTTACAGATCCCCAGGACCTTACGTCTTTATCTCTCTATCTGCCCTCCCTCCACCCTTCCTATAGCTTGTTTTGTTCTTCTCTTCTCTCCCTCCTTTCTCCTCCACTCCTAACATACCTCTACCTTTTCCCTTTCTACTCCTCTTCTTCAAACCCTTGCCTTCCCTCTCTGTCCCGCCATCAATATTTCATAAACGTACGGTGACAAATGTATTTGAATGCGGTGTGGGGCGAAGACGTGGAGATGGATGAGCCGATCAGGGTGGTGGCGCGCTGGTGAGCGGCGTGGTAGCGAGCAGCTTTACCGCATACATTAGTCACATACAGACGGCTGGAGGGAGGAGCAAGGAAGGGGGGCACTGTGTGGGGGGAGGTGGTTGTGTGAGATGTGTATGTGTGTCTGTGTGTGTCTGACTGTGTGTGTTTGTGTGTGATGCGCTCTCTCTCTCTCTCTCTCTCTCTCTCTCTCTCTCTCTGTATGAGGAGTGGGGGCTACTGGTGGAATCAGAGGAGTAAATTTATCATAGTTATGGCTTTCTCAGGCATCCATTTTCCTGTGGGCCGTTGACAGGTAGTATCTGCATGGCCCCCAGTTTGATTGACGGCTACGGGTTCCAGTCTAACAGGCCTGCTTAGACACCTCAGTCTCAGCCCCAGAGCACCGCCCACCATGTCACCACACACACACACACACACACACACACACACACACACACACACACACACACACACACACACACACACACACACACACACACACACACACACACACACACACACACAGATTGTTAGGATGATCTCGACTGATCACAGGAACAACATCTCTGTGTGGTCTTTGGTCATAAAGGAAACATGAAAGTAAACTGTAGAAGGGATTATATGAAGCTATTTGAATACATCAACCCAGATGCATTCCTTCAACCTCGGTCCCACTGGTAAACATGTATCACTTATGTTGTCCTTTCCTCTCCTTATCTATCTATCCTTCTATCCTCCCTTCCTCTCTCCATCCCTCCCACTCTGTCCTCTTCTCGTCCCTGACCCTATCCTCCTATCAGACATATGACTCAAGCCTCTCCGTGTCAGGGACTACATGTTTGGTTTCTTGTTTGTGAACCCCCCCCCTCCCCTCCAGCAGAAAAACAAGGGAACAAAACAACCAGAACATGATGATGCCAGAACTTTCCACCCTCATGTGATCATTAGTCACAGGAGGACAGAACAACATCCACGGTTCTTGGTCAAGTATCAAATGACACCCTCCTGCCTCTGTACTGCACAACCTTAGTTCCCCACTACTTTTGACCAGAGCCAGATGTAGTGTACTGTATAGGAGAGTGTAGAATTGGACACACACACAGTCATTTTTGTGTTCATTATACATATTAGGTAATGGTCATGACGATGATAAGAGAGGGGAGCAGTTAGCAGCAGGAAGCTGGGAGGGAACATTCTGACAACCACAGACAGAACGTTTCACAGCAACACAACATCTTGGCTTGTTTCTTGTTTTGAAATCTCTTCTTTCTGTTTGTCTTTCACCTCCTGAACTGACAGACATACCTCGAGATGCAAAATGGAAAGCTAGAGGTTCGTAGTGACTTTATATCATCAACCTGTTCTTAATCCGTAACACAGCATCCAGTTCCACCAAATAAAAACAAAACAAAGTGGTTTCCACGCCAACATAAATCATTTTGAGTGAACATGTGCCAATCTGATTGGATGAACAGGATGATTCTGCTGTTAATTAAGTAATGTTGTCATCAAGAGCTCATCCAATGGAAGAACCCTGCTTCCAAAACTATGGAATGTCCTGAAAGCACAATAAAAGGACAACATACACAGTTTATTAAGTGAACCCTTCTAGTACTGTGTCAGACACCCCTTTGCCTCCGGATCAGCCTGAATTCTTCGGGGCATGGATTCTACAAGGTGTGGCATTCAAACATTGCTCAATTGGTATCAAGGGACCTAACGTGTGCCAAGAAAACATTCCCCACATCCTTACCCCACCTCCACCAGCCTGTACCGTTGACTCCAGGCAGGACGGGGCCATGGACTCATGTTGCTTACGCCAAATCCTGACTCTGCCATCAGCATGACGCAACAGGTTTGTTGGACCAGGTGATGTTTTTCTACTTCTCAGTTGTCCAGTGTTGGTGATCACATGCCCACTGGAGCTGCTTCTTGTTTTTAGCTGATAGGAGCAGAACCCGGTGTGGTCGTCTGCTGCAATAGTCCATGCGTGACAAGGACAGACACCACTGTTGTACTGTGCCATTATTTGCCGGTTTGTGGCCCACCTGTTAGCTTGCATGATTCTTGCCATTCTCCTTTGATTTCTCGTCAACAAGCTGTTTTCGCCCACAGGACTGCCGCTGACGGGATGTTTTCTGTTTATCGCACCATTCTCTGTAAACCCTAGACACTGTCGTGCGTGAAAAGCCCAGGAGGCTGGATGTTTCTGAGATACTGGGACCAATGTGCACAGCACTGACAATCATACCACAGTGTTTCTGAGATACTGGGACCAATGTGCACAGCACTGACAATCATACCACAGTGTTTCTGAGATACTGGGACCAACGTGCACGGCACTGACAATCATACCACAGTGTTTCTGAGATACTGGGACCAATGTGCACAGCACTGACAATCATACCACAGTGTTTCTGAGATACTGGGACCAACGTGCACAGCACTGACAATCATACCACAGTGTTTCTGAGATACTGGGACCAACGTGCACGGCACTGACAATCATACCACAGTGTTTCTGAGATACTGGGACCAACGTGCACAGCACTGACAATCATACCACAGTGTTTCTGAGATACTGGGACCAACGTGCACAGCACTGACAATCATACCACAGTGTTTCTGAGATACTGGGACCAATGTGCACGGCACTGACAATCATACCACAGTGTTTCTGAGATACTGGGACCAACGTGCACAGCACTGACAATCATACCACAGTGTTTCTGAGATACTGGGACCAACCATTTTCATGAAACAGGGTGGTGTACCTAATAAACCTGCCTCTGAGTGTACATCGTAGCATATTTCTTATAAGGGTCAAGCTTTAACGCCTTGTGTGTCTGATTGCTATCCAGCCCAAATCCATATTGAGCCTATCTGATGAGGAAAGTAGTACATTTAATGATCAAGAGGTCCATTGTAAATGATCAAATTATATGAGCGAACAATCAAACATCCATATTGAGAAGCATATTTTAAAACTTTAGTTTTTTTCTGCAAATCTATTTATGTAAATTCGGTAACAAGTTGTTGTTGCCATGGTATGGCTTCATGTATCTATACTGTCGTTGTGTGATGTCACTCTGGGTGCGCTCAGTGGTGAATTGATTGCTGAGGGCTGCCTGTGTGATGGATCGGGCCGTCTGGTTGGATAATGTATTCAGTATGCGTGTGTGTGTCTCTCTGTCTGTTTGTGTGTCTGCCTGAGTGTATGTGTGTGTCTGTATCTCTGTGTGTGTGTGTCTGTCTGAGTTTGTGTCGTTGTGTGTGTGTGTGTCTGTATCTCTGTGTGTGTGTCTGTCTGACTTTCTGTCTCTGCATGTATGTTCTATATTCTGTGTTCACCATGCAGTGTCCGTGTGTCTGGCACAGAGATACTGATGTGTTGACCCTCTCAGGTCATCGTTTGCCATTGTCTGGTCAGGGTCTCCCTCTCTCCATCCCTCCCTCCTTCCATCCCTTCCTCACTCCCCCTCTCCTCTGCTTTATTGATCTATTGCTCCAGTCGCTAACGCCCAAACGAAAGAGACACAACGTCCCACAACTCCTCCTTAAATCACTCTCTGACTGAAGAGAAAGAGAGAGCGAGACAGAGAGAGAAAGAAAGAGAGAGAAAAAGAGAGGAAGAAAGAGAGAGAATAGGAGAGAGAGGCAATACAAGGATAGAAAGATAAAGAGGGAGACAGAGAGAGACAGATAGAAAGATAAAGCGAGATGGAGAAAGGGAGGTATAGAGAGAGAGATGGGGGTTAGAGCATGTTAGGAATGAACCTATCAATCCAGGGTGCCTATTATCCTGTGTGAAATGCCTCTCGCTAGAAGTCGCCTAGTTAGTGAGCCTGTTGAAAATTAATAAAACGCCAGCGGAGTGGCGGGCTGCCTGAGACAGGCCTGTTATTGATTAGGCCATGTCACAGGAATGGAAAGCTCTGCCATTAAAAGTACAAATTATGCGCCAGCTTTTAGCCATAGCTCTTACTCATGTGAGGGACAGACAGGCAGCAGTCGATGGAGAACTGGCCCCTGATTCTCAGACTGAGGCTGCTCTTAGGGATACGTCTCTCTCTCTCTCTCTCTCTCTCTCTCTCTCTGTGTGTGTGTGTGTGTGTGTGTGCGTGTGTGTGTGTGTGTGTGTGTGTGTGTGTGTGTGTGTGTGTGTGTGTGTGTGTGTGATTTTATGTGTGAGTTGTATGGTGTTGAATAACTGTCTATGCCCTGTATTTCCTTTTTAACTCTTATAACTACGGTTTAAAAGCCAACATGTCTAATAACACAAAAGCAACACAAGAGCCAATGCAATGATGGTCTAGAACAGAAGGAGAGAGAAATAGAGAGTGAGAGAGATGGGGAGAGAGAGAGAAAGAGAGAGAGAGAGAGGGAGAGAGAGAGAGAGGGAAAGGGAGAGAGTGAGACGGGGAGATGGAGAGAGAGAGAGGGAGAGAGAGAGAGAGAGAGAGAGAGAGAGAGAGAGAGAGAGAGAGGGAGAGACCGGGAGAGAGGGAGGGGGAGAGGGAGAGAGAGAGGGAGAGGGAGGGAGAGAGAGAGGGAGGGAGAGAGAGGGGAGAGAGAGAGGGGGGAGAGGGAGGGAGAGAGAGAGAGGGGAGAGAGGGGGAGCAAAGGGAAAGAAAGAGAGGTGGAGAACTTCTATTTTTTTTAAGTGGATGCATCCCAGTATCCCTGTGCAGAGCAGCCATTTAATCATGTAACAAATTAAATGATATTATTTTGACACACAGCCAGATGTCTTGGCTCGTCTCGTCTTCAGTGTGAAGAGTGATGGAGAGAGGGAGTGAGGGAGAGAGAAGGAGATGGAGAGAGACGCTGAGAGAGGAGTGAGAGGTAAAATTAATTTGTCGGAGCGGTGTGTGTCAGATCTGCATATGCCGGGCGTTTGGAGTCAGCAATGTGATGTTGTCGTGTACATATGTGATGTGATGTGTGTGTGATGTGTGATGTGTGTGTGATGTGTGTGTGACGTGTGATGTGTGTGTGACGTGTGTGTGAGAGAGTAACAAGACAGGAGCCTGTATAAAGCTTCAATCAGCAGGCCGCTCGCCTCCTGCCTCTCTGCGCCTCTGCCTCACACATGATGCAGTGGCAGGAAAACACAGGTTGAAAGATGATTTTCCCTTTTAGGGACGGGGGAGTGGGCGGGGTGGTAGACAGGGGGCGTCAATAATTAATGACAAACACCTCGTGTCAGAGAGGGTGAAGATGCTCCATCCTGGGAACCTCAGGCCACTTTGAAGCCTGACACACACACACACACAAACACACGCACGCACATACACACACGCACAATGTGCCCCTTTATCCTCAGTTGATCTGCCAAACCCGTAAGTTTCTCCCATCTCATACTTGGTGCGCTTACGCATATTTAAGTCTTTTTGTTGTTGTTATTGTTGTTCTTGTTGTTGTTATTGTTGTTGTTTTCGTGCAAGCTGAAACCATAGAGACTGTTTCTCAGATCTCCAATGGGAGAGGAGGAGGAGAAAGACTCCAAGCCACAGCGTCTTTGCTGCATGATTTATCACTGATCAAAAGTCTCTCAGACGATAAACGCTGTCAGGGAGGTTCCCATGTCAGGGAGGTTCCCATGTCGGGAAGTGTCAGAGAGGTTTCTGTGTCAGGGAGGTTCCCGTGTCAGGAAGGTTCTCGTGTCAGGAAGGTCCCCGTGTCAGGGAGGTTCCCGTGTCAGGAAGGTTCCCGTGTCAGGAAGGTTCTCGTGTCAGGGAGGTTCCCATGTCAGGGAGGTTCCCATGTCGGGAAGTGTCAGAGAGGTTTCTGTGTCAGGGAGGTTCCCGTGTCAGGAAGGTTCCCGTGTCAGGAAGGTTCTCGTGTCAGGGAGGTTCCCATGTCAGGGAGGTTCCCATGTCGGGAAGTGTCAGAGAGGTTTCTGTGTCAGGGAGGTTCCCGTGTCAGGAAGGTCCCCGTGTCAGGGAGGTTCCCGTGTCAGGAAGGTTCCCGTGTCAGGAAGGTTCTCGTGTCAGGGAGGTTCCCGTGTCAGGAATATTCTCATGTCAGGGAGGTTCCCGTGTCAGGGAGGTTCCCGTGTCAGGGAGTTTCCGGTTTCAGGGAGGTTCTGGTGTCAGGAAGGTTCCCGTGTCAGGGAGGTTCCCGTGTCAGGGAAGTTCCCGTGTCGGGAAGTGTCAGAGGGGTTCCCGTGTCAGAGAGGTTCCCGTGTCGGGAAGTGTCAGAGGGGTTCCCGTGTCAGATTGGTTCCCGTGTCGGGAAGTGTCAGAGAGGTTCCCGTGTCAGAGAGGTTCCCGTGTCAGGAAGGTTCCCGTGTCAGGGAGTGTCAGAGAGGTTCCCGTGTCAGAGAGGTTCCCGTGTCAGGAAGGTTCCCGTGTCAGGGAGTTTCCGGTTTCAGGGAGGTTCTGGTGTCAGGAATGTTCCCATGTCAGGGAGGTTCCCGTGTCAGGGAGGTTCCCATGTAAGGCAGGTTCCCGTGTCAGGCAGGTTCCCGTGTCAGGGAGTTTCCCGTGTCAGGAAGGTTCCCATGTCAGGAAGGTCCCCGTGTCAGGAATGTCCCCGTGTTAGAAAGGTTCCCGTGTCAGAAAGGTTCCCGTGTCAGGCAGTTTCCGGTGTCAGGGAGGTTCCCGTGTCAGGAAGTTTCCCGTGTTAGAAAGGTTCCCGTGTTAGGGAGGTTCTGGTTTCAGGGAGATTCCCGTATCAAGAATGTTCCCGTGTCAGGGAGGTTCCCATGTCAGGAAGGTTCCCGTGTCAGGGAGTTTCCGGTTTCAGGGAGGTTCTGGTGTCAGGAATGTTCCCATGTCAGGGAGGTTCCCGTGTCAGGGAGGTTCCCATGTCAGGCAGGTTCCCGTGTCAGGCAGGTTCCCGTGTCAGGGAGTTTCCCGTGTCAGGAAGGTTCCCGTGTCAGGAAGGTCCCCGTGTCAGTAATGTCCCCGTGTTAGAAAGGTTCCCGTGTCAGAAAGGTTCCCGTGTCAGGGAGGTTCCGGTGTCAGGGAGGTTCCCGTGTCAGGCAGGTTCCCGTGTCAGGGAGGTTCCCGTGTCAGGGAGGTTCCCGTGTCAGGAATATTCCCATGTCAGGGAGGTTCCCGTGTCAGGGAGGTTCCCTTGTCAGGGAGGTTCCCGTGTTAGAAAGGTTCCCGTGTTAGGGAGGTTCTGGTTTCAGGGAGGTTCCCGTGTCAAGAATGTTCCCGTGTCAGGGAGGTTCCCATGTCAGGAAGGTTCCCGTGTCAGGGAGTTTCCGGTTTCAGGGAGGTTCTGGTGTCAGGAATGTTCCCATGTCAGGGAGGTTCCCGTGTCAGGGAGGTTCCCGTGTCAGGCAGGTTCCCGTGTCAGGGAGTTTCCCGTGTCAGGAAGGTTCCCGTGTCAGGAAGGTCCCCGTGTCAGTAATGTCCCCGTGTTAGAAAGGTTCCCGTGTCAGGGAGGTTCCGGTGTCAGGGAGGTTCCGGTGTCAGGGAGGTTCCAGTGTCAGGAATGTTCA
>NC_056450.1:32344643-32349643 GCF_018296145.1 Oncorhynchus tshawytscha | reverse complement strand
TGACAGAAATCCTCTTTATTTGGTTTAAGGATTTTCAATTTGAGCGTCATTATTTCTATATAGACTACAATTTCTCCTTCTGAACTTCTAACGTAAGTGGGATGGGTGTGGCTTTGTGATGATTTGACAGCTCTACATCAGTTACACCTCCAACGCCACCAAAACAGCAGCTATGCGTGTGTCAGCTATCACCGGTTAACGCTTGATCAGATTGAATATAGCCCTTAATCTTGCAAATGAACGCTGACAATTTTTAAATGAATTTACATTACTGATATCAATTAGCGTTTTCCCATTAAACTGTGGGATGGAAAGTTGGTGTGCATTAATGACTTGATAACTATACTACTAAGCTGAGCTAATCACAGGAAACAGAGACTGTGATCATTTGGTTTGTAAAATATGTTTATGTATCAATCATGTTCCGTTGATGCCTCATGCAGTCTCCCCCACAATGATTTTTCTCCCCTTTCCTTATCTAATTTCCTTCTTGAACTTTAACAGGTGAATGTGAATTGTAAAAAAAAAATGGACGTGATGTCACATGGGAAATTTAACATGAAATCATGTTATTTTACACATCTGAAAAAACGTGGTTTTCTGTAATGGTGTAAGTCTTTTAATAAGAGTTGTCATGAAGGTATTTTTGTTGCTTTGAACCGTAAAACAAAAGCAGCCTGAACCAAATGAACAAGGAGCAGGAAATCCAATCGCTGTCCAGGGAGCAGTCAGTTGGACAGAGCCACTGTGAGACTGAGGCATAGCTTGGCTGTTTCTGATTACACTACTCAAAATCATTTTGTGATTTCAAGTGGCCAAGGAAGAAAATATACTACTAAACACAATGTAGGTATGATTAAATTGAGTGCCCAATCATTGGGAGCAGCTGTGACGAGGCAGGGTAGAGTTAGAGAGACAAAGGCAGGCGTATCAAACAAATAGGAAGGGACGTCTTGAGTTCCAGGCCATTTAGCTCAAGGACAATAACCCCCATCTTGTTTAACTCACCCAGCAGGGACTATTAGCCACACTTTCATTTTCTCTGCCTTTAATTGACCAGGTGGGGTGGTGGGAGGGGAGGCAATCCCCCCTTCTGGACTTGGCATTGGCAAATTAGTTTAAGATGGGGGGGTTGAGGCTGGAGGTGCTAGAAATATAAACATAGGTTGGTGGGATTTTTATTTCACATCACTAGACCTTAAATTAGTCCTGCAACAAGAGGGGTACTGGCAAGAGGGACAACTGATGGTTAAGATACATTGACAAACCTTTCAACTACCTTGACTTCGTGAGGTCCAATAGTACTTCTGTCATTGATCCCATATTTACTGGATTATATTGAAGAGGTTTGGTTCTAACACATCAGTAGAGTTCTATAACACATGGGTACAATCAATCAGTGTTGTGTGGAGATAGTTGTGGACCAATCAGTTTTGTGTGGAGATAGCTGTGGACCAATCAGTTTTGTGTGGAGATAGCTGTGGACCTCGGCTGTACATGTACTCAGCAGCAGATTAACCAGGGCTCCCTTAAGCAGCTGTGATGTGTAATAACAACACACATTAAACCCTGAGCAAAATAATTGTCTCACTATTAGTGCTGTATTTCTGCTTTACACACTACTGAACAGCTGCTGGGAGAAACAGAGAGGGAGGGAGAGAGGGATTGAGAGGGAGAAAGAGGGTGGAAGAAAGACAGAGAGACAGAGGGAGAGGGAGAACGAGAAGGCATAAGAGATAGACAGAGAGACAGACAGAGAGCGATAGGGAGGGAAGGAGAAAGAGGGAGAGAGATCAAATGTGTGGTTAATATTGGCAAAAAACACACATTTCTTTCCATAGGGCCGTAGGGTGAGACAGGGATGCAGCTTGATCCCCACCCTCTTCAACATACACAGTATATCAATGAATTGGCAAGGGCACTAAAGCAGTCTGCAGCATCCGTCCTTATCGGACATGAATCTGAAGTCAAATGTCTACTGTTTGCTGATGATCTGGTACTTCTGTCCCCAACCAAGGAGGGCCTACAGCATCACCTAGATCTTCTGCACAGATTATGTTAAACCTGGGTCCTGACAGTAAATCTCAGTAAAACAAAAAAGATGCAGGCAGTGAAGAGGCTAGCCCAGCTATAGGGAACAGTCAGGCAGTGAAGAGGCTAGCCCAGCTATAGGGCCCCAGTCAGGTAGTGAAGAGGCTAGCCCAGCTATAGGGCCCCAGTCAGGTAGTGAAGAGGCTAGCCCAGCTATAAGGAACAGTCAGGCAGTGAAGAGGCTAGCCCAGGTATTGGGCCCCAGTCAGTCAGTGAAGAGGCTAGCCCAGCTATAGGGCCCCAGTCAGGTAGTGAAGAGGCTATCCCAGCTATAAGGAACAGTCAGGCAGTGAAGAGGCTAGCCCAGCTATTGGGCTCCAGTCAAGCGATGAAGAAACTAGCCCAGCTATAGGGCCCCAGTCCGGCAGTGAAGAAACTAGCCCAGCTATTGGGCCCCAGTCAGGCAGTGAAGAGGCTAGCCCAGCTATTGGGCCCCAGTGCGGCAGTGAAGAAACTAGCCCAGCTATCGGGCCCCAGTCAGGCAGTGAAGAAACTAGCCCAGCTATAGGGCCCCAGTCAGGCAGTGAAAAGGCTAGACCAGCTATTGAGCCCCAGTGAAAAGGCTAGACCAGCTATTGAGCCCCCCAGTCAGGTAGTGAAGAGGCTAGCCCAGCTATAGGGAACAGTCAGGCAGTGAAGAGGCTAGCCCAGCTATAGGGAACAGTCAGTCAGTGAAGAGGCTAGCCCAGCTATTGGGCCCCAGTCAGGCAGTGAAGAAACTAGCCCAGCTATTGGGCCCCAGTCAAGCGATGAAGAAACTAGCCCAGCTATAGGGCCCCAGTCCGGCAGTGAAGAAACTAGCCCAGCTATTGGGCCCCAGTCAGGCAGTGAAGAGGCTAGCCCAGCTATAGGGCCCCAGTCAGGCAGTGAAGAGGCTAGCCCAGCTATAGGGCCCCAGTCAGGCAGGGAAGTGGCTTGCGCAGCTAACGGGCTCAAGTCAGGAAGTGAAGAGGCTTGACCAGCTATAGGGCCCCAGTCCGGCAGTGAAGAAACTAGCCCAGCAATAGGGCCCAAGTCAGGTAGTGCGGAAGCTAGCCCAGCTAATGGGATCAATCAGGCAGTGAAGAGGCTGGCCCAGCTATAGAGCCCGAGTCAGGCAGTGAAGAGGCTAGCCCAGCTATTGGGCCCCAGTCAGGCAGGGAAGAGGCTAGCCCAGCTATAGGGCCCCAGGCAGTGAAGAGACTAGCCCTGCTAACGAGCCCCAGTCAGGCAACGAAGAGGCTAGCCCAGCTATAGGGCCCGAGTCAGATTGTGAAGAGGCTAGCCCAGCTATAGGGAACAGCCAGGCAGTGAAGAAACTAGCACAGCTATCGGGCTCCAGTCAGGCAGTGAAGAGGCTAGCCCAGCTATAGAGCCCCATTCAGGCAGTGAAGAGGTTAGCCCGGCTATAGGGCCCCAATCAGGCAATTAAGAGGCTAGCCCAGCTATAGGGCCCCAATCAGGCAATGCAGAAGAGAAGAGAGAAGAGAAAGAGAAAGAGAGAGAGGGGGAGAAAGAGAGACAGATGCAGAAAGAAAGACAGAAAGAAAGACAGAGAGGGAGACAGAGAGAGAGAGGCAGAGAGAGAGACAGAGAGAGGGGAAATGAGAGGGGAGAACTAGAGAGGAGGCTGAAGAGTAGAGAGCCATCAGCCGGCAGAGAAGAGGCTAGCCCAGCTAACGGGCCCCAGTCAGACAGTGAAGGGGCTAGCTAAGCTACAGGGCCCCAGTCAGTCAGTGAAGAAGCTAGCCCAGCTAACGGGCCCCAGTCAGACAGTGAAGGGGCTAGCTAAGCTACAGGGCCCTGTCAGTCAGTGAAGAAGCTAGCCCAGCTAACGGGCCCCAGTCAGGCAGTGAAGAGGCTAGCCCAGCTATAGGGCCCCAGTCCGGCAGTGAAGAAACTAGCACAGCTGTCAGGCCCCAGTCAGGCAGTGAAGAGGCTAGCCCAGCTATAGGGCCCCAGTCAGGCAGTGAAGAGGCTAGCCCAGCTAACGGGATCAATCAGGCAGTGAGGAGGCTGGCCCAGCTATAGGGCCTCAGTCAAGAAATTAAGAGGCTAGCCCAGCAAATGGGCCACAGTCAGGCAGTGCAGAGGCTAGCCCAGCTATAAGGCCCCAGTATAATTTAGCCCTAGTAATGATTTAGCTAAATGAACAGGGACTGTTCCAATTAATAGTATTGAGTGTTATTTATCACAGCTGTCTGGGAGCAGCCTTTCGGCTTCATTACCACCTGATTTGTCTGCCTCTCTCCCTCCTTCTTTTCCGACTGCTCTTAAAGACACAGCATCCCTCAATGTGTAGTGTGTGTCTGTGTGTGTGTACGTGTCTACTTGTGCACGTGTGCATGTGTGCATGTGTGCGTAACGGGTGCAGGAAACCGTGCCCTGTCCTTCACCCAGTGTTGTCTGTTCCTGAGTGGATTGAGAGTTGGGCAGGGTGAGAGGGGGTAGGTTTGATGTGGGATGAGATGGGGTGAGGAAGGGTGAGGGAGACAGGAGAGGACATCAGAGATGACATGTTGTAGTGCCCCGTATCGGAGCACAGGGATTCCCCCAGCCTGCTCTGACAATAGGACAGGAAGGAAGGAGCTGAAAGGCCGTAGGCCAGGCACAGGTCCTTATGAGAGACCTGGGATAGGGAGAGGACACACCATAGAGGCAAAGGGAGGGGGGGAGGGCTTAACTATCACACACACACGTACACACACACACACAAACACACGCACACACACGTACACACACGTACACACACACACAGACAGACACACACGCACAAACACACACACATACATGCACACAACCACATACACACATATACACACACACACGTACACACGCACACAACCACATACACACATCCACCCTCCACCCTGTGTACGTGCGCTCTTGAATCTTCCTGAGTCTGTATTTGTGGGGCCAGAAGGAGAGGA
>NC_056450.1:32334643-32339643 GCF_018296145.1 Oncorhynchus tshawytscha | reverse complement strand
TATGACTGTGTCTGTGTATGTGTATGTGAAATACTTTGTGGAAACAATGTGGATTCAACCCGTGTGTGCCCAGTGGGCCATGTATGAGAGAGAAAAGCATCAGACAGAGTAAAGTATATGAGAGACAAAGGGTGCTGGGGTTCAACCTGGACTCAGGGTTAGACGTAAAGTATGTGCTATTTTGTGGGTGTCCATCATCCATTTTGTATGATATGTTACAAATTGAAATTCATACAATATGCTACGAATTTGCAAAATGTATGATATGTTAGGAATTCCATTTTTTTGTGGCTAATGTTAGCTTGGTGGCTAAGTGGCTAAACCAAACGTTAACTATGTGGCTAACATTACCTAGGTTAGGAGTTAAGGGTTAAGATTAGAGTTACAGTTAAGGTTAAGGTTAGGTTTAGGAGTTAGGTTAAAGGGTTAAGGTTAGGGTTAGGGTAAGGGTTAGCTAACATGCTAAGTAGTTGCTAGTTAGCTAAAATGCTGTCCGTGATGAGATTCGAACACAAAACCTTTGTGTTGCTAAACGTTTGCATACTTTACACCACTAAATTCTTAAATACACAACTATACCAAAAGTACAGTTGAGACTGGGTGAACAGTTTAGACCTATGTATCTCCATATTTTAGTGCGTGTGTGTACATGTGTGTGTGGGAAGGGGAGTATCAACCCTGCCCAAAAGGTCAAACTCCTCAACCACGAGGGCCTGCTACCTCCACTCCATCCCCCAACCATATAGGGGTTGCCCCAATTCGCTACTCAATATCCTTTTAATTGCGTTGGGATAGGTTTGGAGCGCATCGATTAATACGTGTATTTATGTCACCCTGGGCCCCGGGGCTACATTGTATTTCTGTGTGGCATATTCATTTATTTACCTATCTATCCCAACCGCCATGCATCATTCATATGTGTATTAATCTTTCCCAGGAGAGCACTTCAATTCAACGGCTCCATAATTACTGCAAACCTATAATTGAGTGCTTTGATTTAGGATTTATATGCTCCCCTCTTCCCTTCCCCAACACTACATCTATGCCTCTCAGAGTAAAAGATGGAGGGATGAGATGTGGAAACTGGAGATGGACAAGTGGAGATAGACCTTCTTTCTCCCTCTCTCTTTTCTTTCTTATCAGGATCTAGTGTTTCGGTCACGGGCAAGGCAAGGGTAGGCGAGGGGAGGGGAGGGGAGTGGATGGGCACTGTGATAATTGTCATGGGAGATTCATGCAAATCGATGACAAATTAAATAAAACTTTCATTCCTAAATTGAAGGTGATAAAAAACCATTTGAGGCGGAGGAGAAATGGCCCCCAGTTCCTTCATTTAAAAATAGGGAATTGTAATTATGTTAACACCAATAGAACCCAAATCCTCTTTTCTTAACTCACTCATTCATTCATTCTTAATTAATTTATCCTAAAAATGTGTAGGGAAGAACAATGCATTGCAGTGTCTTCATTCTCTTTCTGGCCCCAAAAGATTCTCTATTGCTCTCTCTCTCTCTCTCTCTCTCTCTTTCTGTTCTCTCTCAATCCTCTCTCTGTCTTTTACCTTTTGGATGAGATGTGGAGATATTGAGGTGAAGGCTCATTTCCATAGTCTTAGACAGTCTTTCTCCATCTCTTTAGTACTGTGTGCCTGCCCTGGGGGCAGCAATAATACAAGCTCTGTTTTGGAGATGGAGGTGGGGGTTATAGAGTGTGTGTGAGTGGGGAGGTAGAGTGAGAATGTTGCTTGAGTGTGGGTGTAAAAGTGAGAGTAGAGTGTGTCTACGTGTGTGTATGTGTGTCTGCGCCAGATGTGTATGCCTGTGCGTGTTAAATGGTTACAGTTTGGAAACAACTCTACCTAACTCTTCCTGATCTCTCTGGGTTAGGTGTGAGGGTCTGTGTGTGTTAAATGGTTACAGTTTGGAAACAACTCTACCTAACTCTTCCTGATCTCTCTGGGTTAGGTGTGAGGGTCTGTGTGTGGGCCAGTTAAGTTAAGATCTTAATGGATCGGACACTGCTCTACCATACTGCTGTGTGTGTGTGTGTGTGTGTGTGTGTGTGTGTGTGTGTGTGTGTGTGTGTGTGTGTGTGTGTGTGTGTGTGTGTGTGTGTGTGTGTGTGTGTGTGTGTGTGTGTGTGCGTGCGTGCGTGCGTGTGTGCGTGCGTGCATGTGTGTGAGAGTGATTAATGTGGTGCTGTTATGGCTGGCAGCCTCAGAGGAAATGACGTGTTGTGCTGAGTGTCTCGGCAGAGACGTGATTTACCATGGCTCATTTCCACGTGTGTAAAGTCAGTCTGAGTGGAAGGTCAGCGGTCCACGCGCTCACATTAGTGTCTTTTAATCCCCATCCATCCGCCAGGACAGAGCCAGGAGAAGTTAATAATACATGGGTCCTGGGTGGAGGCACTACAATACAGAACACACTATGGGTCTACAGTATCTGCCTAGAGAAGGGCTGTAGTCCACAGCTCTAGTCCCTCAGTACTACACAGGCTTCTAGTTTAGTATTCTCCGCCCTCTCTACTTGTGACTTTAGACTGTTTCGCAGCGTGGTGCGGTTGGAGAGGCGATCTGGATGATATAGGAGAAAGAAGGAGAGACAGAGACAGAGACTAAAGAAGAGATGCCAAGAGAATATCGAACTCAACCCCCACGCCTTATTTTTCCCCCTCCTCCTCCTCCTCCTCCTCCTCCTCCTCCTCCTCCTCCTCCTCCCCTCTTCTCCCAAACTGCTATCATGGGACAGATCCACATGAACGTTTGTTGGACGTTCTTCATAACCCCTCTGCAGCTTCACGATCAACCATGTGATGCAGCTCACACTGCAGCATAATCATTCTGGGTATTTACCTTGACTTAAGGATCGGACCCTATTTTACAATTTTCACCTAAAATGACATACCCAAATCTACCTTCCTGTAGTTCAGGATCTGAAGCAAGGATAGACATATTCTTGATACCATTTGAAAGGAAACACTTTGAAGTTTGTGGAAATGTGAAATTAGAAAGATTGTCAATATCTTATTTGGAATGTAAAGTAATATAATGTCATGTATGAATGTTAACAATTGTAAAGGTTTTGTAGAGATGTTGGTCTGTCTGCCTGTCAGTGACACATATAGTAGGTTCTCCATGACCCTGTGTGTCTGTCCTGCACTAACCAGCCCTGCACAACTCTCTCTCCCTCCCTGTCTCTCTCTCTCTCTCTCTCTCTCTCTAACCCTCCCTCCCTTCCTCCCTGTTACTCTCTCTCTCCCTCCCTCCCTCCATGTCACTTTCTCTCCCTCCCTCCCTCCCTCCCTCCCTCCCTCCCTCCCTCCCTCCCTCCCTCCCTCCCTCCCTCCCTCCCTCCCTCCCTCCCTCCCTCCCTCCCTCCCTCCCTCCCTCCCTCCCTCCCTCCCTCCCTCCCTCCCTCCCTGTCACTCTCTCTCCCTCCCTCGCTGTCTCTCTCATTCTCTCTCCCTCCCTCCCTGTCACTCTCTCTCCCTCCCTCCCTCCCTTTCTCTCTCTCTCCCCTCCCTCCCCTCCCTCCCTCCCTCCCTCCCTCCCTCCCTCCCTCCCTCCCTCCCTCCCTCCCTCCCTCCCTCCCTCCCTCCCTCCCTCCCTCCCTCCCTCCCTCCCTCCCTCCCTCCCTTCCCTCCCTCCCTCCCTGTCACTCTCTCTCTCCCTCCCTCCCTGTCACTCTCTCTCCCTCCCTCGCTGTCTCTCTCATTCTCTCTCCCTCCCTCCCTGTCACTCTCTCTCCCTCCCTCGCTGTCTCTCTCATTCTCTCTCCCCTCCCTCCCTGTCACTCCCTCCCTCCCTCCCTCCCTCCCTCCCTCCCTCCCTCCCTCCCTCCCTCCCTCCCTCCCTCCCTCCCTCCCTCCCTCCCTCCCTCCCTCCCTCCCTCCCTCCCTCCCTCCCTCCCTCCCTCCCTGTCACTCTCTCTCCCTCCCTCCCTCCCTGTCTCTCTCTCTCCCTCCCTCCTGTCTCTCTCATTCTCTCTCCCTCCCTCCCTGTCACTCTCTCTCCCTCCCTCCCTTTCTCTCTCTCTCCCCCCTCCCTGTCTCTCTCTCTGTCACTCTCTCTCCCTCCCTCGCTGTCTCTCTCTCTCTCCCTCCCTCCCTGTCACTCTCTCTCCCTCCCTCACTGTCTCCCATTCTCTCTCCCTCCCTCCCTGTCCCTCCTCCCTCCCTCCCTGTCCTCTCCCTCCCTCCCTCCCTGTCTCTCTCTCTCTCCCTCCCTCCCTGTCACTCTCTCTCCCTCCCTCGCTGTCTCTCTCTCCCCCCTCCCTCCCTGTCACTCTCTCTCCCTCCCTCCCTGTCTCTCTCTCTCTCCCCTCCCTCCCTGTCACTCTCTCCCCCTCCCTTGCTGTCTCTCTCTCTCTCCTCCCTCCCTGTCACTCTCTCTCCCTCCCTCCCTGTCTCTCTCTCTCTCTCCCTCCCTCCCTGTCACTCTCTCTCCCTCCCTCCCTGTCTCTCTCTCTCCCCCTCCCTCCCTGTCTCTCTCTCTCCCTCCCTCCCTGTCTCTCTCTCTCTCTCTCCCTCCCTCCCTGTCACTCTCTCTCCCTCAAGTAAAAGTGAAAGTTAACAAATAAAATACTACTTGCGTAAAAGTCTAAAAGTATATAGTTTTAAATATACTTAAGTACAGTGGTAGAACAAGTATTCATTTGTCATACTTGAGTAAAAGTACAAAGTCAAAGTAAATGCTATACATCAAATTCATTATATTAAGCAAACCAGACAGCACGATTTTCGTATTATTTTTCATTAGGAATGTAAAAGTTAAAAAGTTAAAGTTGTCAAAAATATAAATAGTAAAGTACAGATACCACAAAAAAAACGATTTAAGTACTTTAAAGTATTTTAACTTAAGTACTTCACACTGCTGCTTTTAGTCTCTCCATCCGTCCATCTCTCAGTCTCTCTATCTCTGTCTCTCTTCTGCTCTTCATCTACTTCCTCTCTCTGTATCCCTCTCTTCTGTGTTGCTCTTCCATCCCTCCCTCCCTCCC
>NC_056450.1:32312143-32329643 GCF_018296145.1 Oncorhynchus tshawytscha | reverse complement strand
ATCATGTGATTCATAAACACGACTGAATGCAGGTGCAACACATGAAAAGGAACATGGAAATGCAGTAACAAGGAGGTGCAGTGTAAATAGGCTGACACTTTTCACTACATTCCCCCGACGTGAATATAGCTACATTCTCTCGCTAAACTATACATTTGTCATTGTTTTGGGTTTCTCGTAAGGTCTAACCCAAAAATGTGAGAGGTCAAGAATACAATGGAGAGGACATGGTCTTTGACTTGTTGTTTTTGACTTAGCTACAGTTCTTAGCTGCCCCTCTAACCCAACCTCTCCTTCCATCCCCCACCTGACCTGCACACATACCCCACCAACCCTCCTTCCATCCCCCACCTGACCTGCACACATACCCCCAACCCCCTTCCATCCCCCACCTGACCTGCACACATACCCCCCAACCCTCCTTCCATCCCCCACCTGACCTGCACACATACCCCCCCCAACCCTCCTCCATCCCCCACCTGACCTGCACACATACCCTCCAACCATCCTTCCATCCCCCACCTGACCTGCACACATACCCTCCAACCCTCCTTCCATCCCCCACCTGACCTGCACACATACCCTCCAACCCTCCTTCCATCCCCCACCTGACCTGCACACATACCCTCCAACCCTCCTTCCATCCCCCACCTGACCTGCACACATACCCCCCAACCCTCCTTCCATCCCCCACCTGACCTGCACACATACCCCCTAACCCTCCTTCCATCCCCCACCTGACCTGCACACATACCCCCAACCATCCTTCCATCCCCCACCTGACCTGCACACATACCCCCAACCCTCCTTCCATCCCCCACCTGACCTGCACACATACCCCCAACCCTCCTTCCATCCCCCACCTGACCTGCACATATACCCCCTTAACTCTAACCCTCCTTCCACCCCACACTTGACCTGCACACATAGCCCCTGAACTCTAACCCTCCTTCTACCCCCACCTGACCTGCACATATACAACCCCTAACTCTAACTCTCCTTCCATCCCCCACCTGACCTGCACGCATACCCCCTTTAATCCTACCCGTCCTTCCATCCCCACCTGACCTGCACACATACCCCCTTTAACCCACTCAAACAAACACATATAAAAAGCCACAACAAAGCCCTTCCTTAAGCCCCACCCCCACCCTCCCTCCCACCTGCTCAACCCCTTCACCCTGTTCACTCTATAATTGGCTAGCTGATACTTAAGGCCAAGAGCTTTTAATAAGCAATAGAGGCAGGAGAAAAACTGACAATAACGCCTGCCCTACATCAATTATTGGATACATATCCATCACTCTGTGACTTATACATGACCCCAGGCACCTGCCAGTAGGAGTATTGACCGGCCAGGCTCTCCCCAGTGCAAGTGACAAGTTCCATTTGCAATCACATTTATTAAACGGCTGTTAGAATGAGTAAAGGCATGCACAGCCAAAGCCACAGCTATAGCCTGTCTCGGTTTAACAACCCCCGAAGATTTTATTCACTATACTGAACAAAAATATAAATGCAACATGCAACAACTTCAAAGATTTTACTGAGTTACAGTTCATATAAGGAAATCAGTCAATTGAAATAAATTAATTAGGCTCTAATCTATGGATTTTACATGACTGGGCTGGGGCGAAGCCATGGGTGGGCCTGGAAAGGGCATAGGCCCATTGGGAGCCAGGCCAACCCACTCAGGTCCAGCCAATCAGAATGAGTTTTTCCCCAATAAAGGGCTTTATTACAGGCAGAAATACTTCTCAGCAACCCCCCTCCCCCTCCTCAGACAATCACGGAGGTGAAGAAGCCGGATGTGGAGGTCCTGGGCTGGCGTGGTTACATGTGGTCTGTGGTTGTGAGGCTGGTTGGATGTACTGCCAAATTCTCTAAAATGATGTTGGAGGTGGCTTATGGTAGAGAAAATAACATTAAATTATCTGGCAACAGGTCTGTTGGACATTCCTGCATTCAGCATGCCAATTGCATGTTCCCTCAAAATTTGAGACATCGATGGCATTGTGTTGTGTGACAAAACTGCACATTTTAGAGTGGCATTTTATTGTTCCCAGCACAAGGTGCACCTGTGTATTGATCATGCTTCTTAATCAACTTCTTGATATGCCACACCTGTCAGGGGGATGGATTATCTTGGTAAAGGAGAAATGCTCACTAACAGGGATGTAAACAAGATAAGCTTTTTGTGTGTAAAGGCACATTTCTGGGATCTTTTTTTCAGCTCAGGAAACACTTTACATGTTGCATTTATATTTTTGTTCAGTAGAATTTGAGGGAGAGCGAAATAATAAATGAATGTATAACATTGATGAATAAGGGAATGAATATGTGATGAATGAGTGGTATGAACGGACATGGTTTCTGGTTTCTGGTTGGTGATCGGGATTATTTTTTACCTTCTTTTATAGCTCCTCAGCCCCTAACCTTACCCATCTCTCCTTGGCCTCTGTCCACAACTGACAGTGTGAATGTTTTTTTCTCTAGAACCTACTAAGATAATTTTCTGTAGATACTGTATTACATCTTTATGAGGCTCTGGTGTGTGTGTGTGTGTGTGTGTGTGTGTGTGTGTGTGTGTGTGTGTGTGTAAATGACAGCTCGTCAACATGAGTAATACCATTATTTTTTAATTATCTGTTTTGTAAAGCGCTGTGCTGTTTGTGCAAGTCCAGCAGGTCTATTCCTATGGCATTAGAGATGTGACAGGCAAACAAGGGCCCCATCTCTGGGCCAAACCCCCATCAAAACATTAAAAGAGAGAGCGAGAGAGGGGGAGAGAAAGTGTGAGAAGGGGAGAGAGAGAGAAAGAAGGGGAGAGAGAGAGAGAGTGAGAAGGAGAGAGAGAGAAAAGGGGAGAGAAAGAGTGAGAAGGGGAGAGAGAGAGGGGTGGGGAGAGAGAGAGAGAAGGAGAGAGAGAGAGAGAGAGATGGGGAGAGAGAGAGTGAGTGTTGAGGAGGAGAAATTATGAAGGGGGTTGTAAAGCAGCCACTCCCCCTGCCTCTGCCTTCCTTCCTACTCCCTCCTCCCTCTGCCTTCCTTCTTACTCCCTCCTCCCTCTGCCTTCCTTCCTACTCCCTCCTCCCTCTGCCTTCCTTCCTACTCCCTCCTCCCTCTGCCTTCCTTCCTACTCCCTCCTCCCTCTGCCTTCCTTCCTACTCCCTCCTCCCTCTGCCTTCCTTCCTACTCCCTCCTCCCTCTGCCTTCCTTCCTACTCCCTCCTCCCTCTGCCTTTCTTCCTACTCCCTCCTCCCTCTGCCTTCCTTCCTACTCCCTCCTCCCTCTGCCTTCCTTCCTACTCCCTCCTCCCTCTGCCTTCCTTCCTACTCCCTCTTCCCTCTGCCTTCCTTCCTACTCCCTCCTCCCTCTGCCTTCCTTCCTACTCCCTCCTCCCTCTGCCTTCCTTCCTACTCCCTCCTCCCTCTGCCTTCCTTCCTACTCCCTCCTCCCTCTGCCTTCCTTCCTACTCCCTCCTCCCTCTGCCTTTCTTCCTACTCCCTCCTCCCTCTGCCTTCCTTCCTACTCCCTCCTCCCTCTGCCTTCCTTCCTACTCCCTCCTCCCTCTGCCTTCCTTCCTACTCCCTCTTCCCTCTGCCTTCCTTCCTACTCCTCCTCCCTCTGTCTTCCTTCCTACTCCCTCCTCCCTCTGCCTTCCTTCCTACTCCCTCTTCCCTCTGCCTTCCTTCCTACTCCCCCTCCCTCCCTCTGCCTTCCTTCCTACTCCCTCCTTCCTCTGCCTTCCTTCCTACTCCCTCTTCCCTCTGCCCTCCTTCCTACTCCCCCTCCCTCCCTCTGCCTTCCTTCCTACTCCCTCCTCCCTCTGCCTTCCTTCCTACTCCCTCTTCCCTCTGCCCTCCTTCCTACTCCCTCCTCCCTCTGCCTTCCTTCCTACTCCCCCTCCCTCCCTCCCCCTGCCTTCCTTCCTACTCCCTCTTCCGTCTGCCTTCCTTCCTACTCCCTCCTTCCTCCACCATCCTCCCTCCCCCTGTCTTCCTTCCTACTCCCTCTTCCGTCTGCCTTCCTTCCTACTCCCTCCTTCCTCCACCATCCTCCCTCCTCCATCTATCCTGCTCCCTTCATTCCCTGGCCTGTAGAGTTATGCCTCCTTAAATTGGCTTCAGTAGTGTTCAGAGCAAACAGTTTAAATAAGTAAAAGAGAGATGGGGGAGTAGAGGAGAGTGGGGAAGAAGAGCTGGACTTGGCTGACATGGCAGGGATGGGGGAGGCACAGAGAAGGGGAGAGTATGGGCAAGAGAGCTGATGGGGGTGATATTCCAGAGGGTGGAGACCAGTGACGTGAAGGGGAAGGAGAGCTGAGCTAGGCTGAAGGGGGATAGATGTGGGGAGGCAGGTATAGAATGAGGGAGTATAGCTGACAGGGGAGAGATGTGGGGAGGCAGGTATAGAATGAGGGAGTATAGCTGACAGGGGAGAGATGTGGGGAGAGAGGTATAGAATGAGGGAGTAAAGCTGACAGGGGATAGATGTGGGGAAGCAGGTATAGAATGAGCGAGTATAGCTGACAGGGGATAGATGTGGGGAGGCAGGTATAGAATGAGCGAGTATAGCTGACAGGGGATAGATGTGGGGAAGCAGGTATAGAATGAGCGAGCTGACAGCTGACAGGGGATAGATGTGGGGAAGCAGGTATAGAATGAGCGAGTAAAGCTGACAGGGGATAGATGTGGGGAAGCAGGTATAGAATGAGCGAGTATAGCTGACAGGGGATAGATGTGGGGAAGCAGGTATAGAATGATGTGGGGAAGCAGGTATAGAATGTATAGCTGACAGGGGATAGATGTGGGGAAGCAGGTATAGAATGAGCGAGTATAGCTGACAGGGGATAGATGTGGGGAAGCAGGTATAGAATGAGCGAGTATAGCTGACAGGGGATAGATGTGGGGAAGCAGGTATAGAATGAGCGAGTATAGCTGACAGGGGAGAGATGTGGGGAAGCAGGTATAGAATGAGCGAGTAAAGCTGACAGGGGATAGATGTGGGGAGGCAGGTATAGAATGAGCGAGTATAGGTGACGACGGAGGGAGGGTGGGGAGGGGAGTGATGGGTGAGAAACTGGGGAAGGAAGGGTGTGATGGGAGAGACTGGGGAGGAAGGGTGTGATGCGAGAGACTGGGGAGGAAGGGTGTGATGGGAGAGACTGGGGAGGAAGGGTGTGATGCGAGAGACTGGGGAGGAAGGGTGTGATGGGAGAGACTGGGGAGGAAGGGTGTGATGCGAGAGACTGGGGAGGAAGGGTGTGATGCGAGAGACTGGGGAGGAAGGGTGTGATGCGAGAGACTGGGGAAGGAAGGGTGTGATGGGAGAGACTGGGGAGGAAGGGTGTGATGCGAGAGACTGGGGAGGAAGGGTGTGATGCGAGAGACTGGGGAGGAAGGGTGTGATGCGAGAGACTGGGGAGGGAAGGAGGGAGTGATGGGAAAGTGACAGGGAGGGAGGGAGTGATGGGGGAGTGATTGGGAGGGAAGGAGGCAGGGAGGGATGGGGGAGTGATGGGGAAGTGATGGAAGAGAAATGGGGAGGGAGGGAGTGATGGGGGAGGAGAGACGGGGGAGGGAGGGAGTGATGGGGGGAGGAGAGACGGGGAGGAAGGGAGTGATGGTGGAGGAGAGATGGGGAGGGAGTGATGGGGGAGAAAAGGGGGAGGGAGGGAGGGAGTGAGGGTGGATGAGAAACGGGGGAGGGAGGGAGTGATGGTGGAGGAGAGACGGGGGAGGGTGTGATGAGGGAGTAATGGGGGAGTGGTGGGGAGTGACGGGAGAGGGGGAGTGATGGGGGTGACGGGCAGCCCACAGGTACAGGGCTCCATTACCTCCTGACCCTGACGTTTAATCAGGCGTCTCTCTGACATGTTTATAAGGCTGAACTTTGCAGTGCTATTAGAGGCTGCTAGACATGCCGGGCCCCGGCCCCATACCCCGGCCCCTAGGGCAGGCCTGGCCCTTTACCTCCTCTCTTCACCTATTATATGCTAATTACCACCACTCTTATAGCGCACTTACAAGGAGTTAATTTAGTGGGCCATTACACTGGTCTATATTTCAGGGTGCACTGTGGATAGCCCTCGTGGGGGTTTGGGGAGCTGTGGAGCGAGGGATGGAGGGATGGAGGGATGGATGGATGGAGGAAAGGGTGAAGGGTAGTTTATATCCTGCAGGGCAGAAGAGATGAGAGGAGTGTGGGAGCTCTCCTCTCTGTGCTATCTCTGTCTGGATGGGAAGAATTTAAAGAGCTGGCAGTTTGTGAGATGCACAGACAGAAAGGGAGAGAGAGACAGCTCCAATCCAAGTGTGCTAAACTGTTTAGATTAGGGTAATAGTTTGACTGAATAGAAGAGTTTTGTCTGAGTGTGTGTATGTGTGTGTGCGTTTGTAAGTGTGTGTTTGTGTGCGTTTGCACATCCCTTTGTGCAGTGCACTGGCATACATCCCTCAGTGTTATGGTGTGAACAGTACCACACACCGCATCAGAACTCCCTCTGCTGAGCTGCTAGCTAGTGAAGTGCACCAGGCAGCACTTGAGCCCAGATTAATAGGTGACATTTACGAGTGAGTGTGTGAGTGTGTGTGAGAGTTGCAGGATCAGGACTGTGTGATATAGAGCCCACTATCACCTAGACAGGAGTAAACTACTCCAACTCCCCGGGAACCCTAAAGGCCAAGCCTAATAGCTGCCTACTGATATATACCCTTTCAGCGCAACAACTTTTATTCAAGAGCCCCTTGTTGCACCCGTCTTTCTCCTTTCTCACTATTTATGAACATATTAAAGGTGTGCGTTGCTGTTATTCGCTGGTTGGGTACTTTTACTGCCACCCGTGATGAGCCCTCAACCTGTAACCTGCTGTAAGCTTATTTCATCCTCTTCAACACCACTCGTTTCCTTTCCTCCTTTCCCCCCTCATTGCATGGCAAGCTACTTCCTGGTTTGTTATGTCTGTAACCAGCTATACATCTCTCCTTTACATACATGCACATGATGTTCCAATTCAGCCATTACAGATGGAAACTTCTGTTAAATGACAGATAAAAGTGAGTGTTCTCCTACACTGAAGCAGTCATATTGGACTGTACAGTTCCTTCCAGATCTTTGACGCCACATACCTTGACCCTTTAATGTTTTTCCACCAGCTTAGAGACACAGAGACACAGCCAATGCAGAGGCCTCGTGAAATATTCATACTAAAGACTGGTGGCGCTGAATGCTGATCCCCTTCCAGGAACAGGTGGGGCTAGAGGGCCCTGCTCCTCCCCTCCTCTCCTCCAGGACAGAGCCACTGGGCCTGGGCAGAGGCTCTACCCCGCTGCCCCTGACTGACCACATGCCCACGCCCCGGCCATCCCCATTAGCACAGATCAATGGTGTTTTGCTTATTTATCTCAACAGCCTTCAGTACAGTCCCAGCGGCTTTACTTCACTCTTTACTTCACTCTTTACTTCACTTTGGTCTCAGGGTAGACAGAAACTCCTGTTGTACTACCTATCTGGGGATGACTAGTGACACAGGCTGATACAATTGGTGCTGACAGAATTGTTTTCATTATTTTTCTTGCTTTCATTTTCCTTTCTGTTTTCCTGGTCGGTTGTTGTCATATTCGTCATTGTTGTTATCATCATCATCATCATCATCATCAGCATCAGCATCTTGTCTTAGCGGTGGAGGCAGCACGATTCAGTGGTTGGTGTTTTTGCAGTCTGTTGATTGGGCGAGAAAGAGTAGAAGGATACAAGCCAAGGTGCTAATTTATGACCACACTTAGAGGGGGCAATCAATGGGAGATAATGTCCATAGGTTGGAGTGGAAAACACTTGAGTTTTTAGTGTGACATCAGTAAAGCAGAGTCCTTTCATAGCATTTCTCTCTCTCTCTCTCTCTCTCTCTCGCTCTCTTTTGTCTTTCGCTCTCGCTTTCATTCTATGTATATTATCATAGCAATGTGTCATGAACAGCATACACAAGAAGGCTCCAACCTGACCGTAAAACAGCAACAATATCAGATCTTTCGTGACCCATTTCCGGGAATGTTTCTCCTTTCTTCCCTTTTCCCAGATTGGAGCGACACACCTCGAACTCAGCAGAATGTTCCAGAGCTGGAGTTGCCTGGGAAAGTCTTTTTCCCCTTCTCCCTGGAAGGGACACTCGCCTGACTGTTCCAAGCCATACAAACGGGATATGGGTTTAGTCTCTGTGTGCGTGTTTGTCTGGATGTGAATGTGTATGTATGTGTCTGAGTGTATTTGCGTGTGTGTACAGATGTCTACATTAGTGTGCTTGTGTAAGCTCCCAGGAGAGGTGTGGGGGGCAAGGGGGGTTGTGTTTTGACTAGATCAGGTGTACAGCCCATAATCCCCCTTTCACGTCTGCATCCACGGTCACGCTCAGATCACATGAAAACACAGAGAGAGAGAGAGAGAGAGAGAGAGAGAGAGGGGAGGGGGAGAGGGAGAGGGAGAGAGAGAGAGAGGGAGAGGGAGAGGGAGAGGGAGAGAGGGAGAGGGAGAGGGAGAGGGAGAGGGAGAGGGAGAGGGAGAGGGAGAGGGAGAGGGAGAGGGAGAGGGAGAGGGGGAGGGAGGGAGAGGGAGAGGGAGAGAGAGGGAGGGAGAGAGGGAGAGAGGGAGGGAGAGAGAGAGAGAGGAGAGAGAGAGAGGAGAGGGAGAGAGAGAGGGAGAGGGAGAGGGAGAGGGAGAGGGAGAGGGAGAGGGAGAGGGAGAGGGAGAGGGAGAGGGAGAGGGAGAGGAGGGAGGGAGAGAGGGAGAGGGAGAGGGAGAGGGAGAGGGAGAGGGAGAGGGAGAGGGAGAGGAGAGGGAGAGGGAGAGGGAGAGGGAGAGGGAGAGGGAGAGGGAGGGAGGGAGAGAGGGAGAGGGAGAGAGAGAGAGAGAGACAGACAGACAGACAGACAGACAGACAGACAGACAGCACTAATGAAGATGAAAAGATGAAGGAAAACCACTACCGGGTTCCTGCCCCGTACACAAATAATATCTGTGCCTGTGGGCGTTTTCACATGAAATTCAGTACCTTAGTTCGGTTTCCTGGAGAGTTTGTGAAAATTCTACAGAAAACGATTTGCTTTCACAAGATCTGAAAGTAACAGTTTCAGGGTACGATTAGCATTCTACATGACGTCAGCAAGCCAGCTTATTTACAACGGGCAAAAAAGTTGACTCAAAAAAGTTGGATCTTTACTCTCCAGGATCCAGATCATAAGGGGATATATGAAAGCACCTTATATCAAACATAATACATGGTAATGGAATGAAAATGAACCAGGCCTCTGATCTGCTTCACAGAGGGAGGAGGGGGAAGTGGGAGAGAGAGTGAAAGAAAGAAGGAGAGCGAGGCTGGGAGGAGGGGATATGGAAGGGGCTAGGAAGGGGAAGCAGACATCAAATTGCCAGCCTTGCTCTTCTGGCCACCTCTGACCTGGACAATTTAAGGGTCAGGTGTCTTAGTAGATAGTTAAACCTAGCTGGAAGAGTTTGACCCATCCTTCCCTCTGAAGATACCATTCCCCAGCCTCTCCCTGCCATCCTCCTGCAATCCAGCCCACCAATAATCCACAGCCAATCAATAGTAACTGTTCTCTCGATAATTCATAACATTAACATGCGCTCAATGGCCCGGTGGATGGATGGTGAAGACATAGGAGGGCCATCATTCCACTATTGATCCCCTCGAAGGGAGTCGATAGACGGGGAGGTGATGGAGTTATAGCCCCCTGCCTTCTGGAGCTACAGCTGGAGGACCAACACACGCACACACGCACACACGCACGCACGCACACACACACACACACACACACACACACACACACACACACACACACACACACACACACACACACACACGTGTGCACGTGTGCACGCACACACACATACACGCGCACACACGCTCTCACACACGCACTCACACACACATACACAAACACACATGTCGGCATGTGAAAGGTTGTGTATGTAATGAGTTCTACGGGACTGTATTGCCATGCACTGTGAATGTGCCTGAGGGAGTTATCCTGCATAGATAAGAGAAGGGAATCCATTTAATTACCCCTGAGAGCCCAGGCCTCTACCCCAACACTACCCCCAACACTAACCCCCAACACTACCCCCAACACTACTCTCCAACACTACTCCTCAACACTACTTCCCCAACACTACTCTCCAACACTACTCCTCAACACTACTCCCCAACACTAATCCCCAACACTACTCCTCAACTCTACTCCTCAACTCTACTCCTCAACTCTACTCCTCAACACTACTCCTCAACTCTACTCCTCAACACTTCATCCCAACACTACTTCTCCATTACTACTCCTCAACACTACTCCCCAACTCTACTCCCCAACACTACTCCTCAACTCTACTCCTAGACACTACTCCCCGACACTACTCCTCAACACTACTCCTCAACACTACTCCCCAACACTACCCCCCAATAATACTCCTCAAAACTACTCCCCGACACTACTCCTCAACTCTACTCCGCAACACTACTCCCCAACACTACTTCCCCATTACTACTCCTCAACACTACTACGCAACACTTTTCCCCAACACTACTCCTCAACACTACTCTCCAACACTACTTCGCAACACTACTCCCCAACACTACTCCCCAACACTACTCTCCAACACTACTCCTCAACACTTCTCCTCAACACTACTTCCCCAACACTACTCCCCAACACTACTCCGCAACACTACTCCGCAACACTACTCCCCAACACTACTCCCCAACACTTTTCTCCAACACTACTCCCCAACACTACTCCCCAAAACTTTTCTCCAACACTACTCCCCAACACTACTCCCCAACACTACTCTCCAACATGACTCTTCAACACTATTTCCCCAACACTACTCCCCAACAATACTGCTCAACACTACTCCCAACACTACTCCTCAACACTACTCCCAACACTAGTCCCCAACACTACTCCCCAACAATACTCCGCAACACTTTTCCCCAACACTACTCCCCAACACTACTCTCCAACTCTACTCCTCAATACTACTCCCCAACACTACTCTCAAACTCTACTCCGCAACACTACTCCCCAACACTACTCCTCAACACTCCTCCGCAACACTAGTCCCAACACTAGTCCCCAACACTACTCCCCAACACTACTCCTCAACACTACTCCCAACACTACTCCCAACACTACTCTGCAACACTATTCCCCAACACTACTCCTCAACACTACTCCGCAACACTACTACCCAACACTACTCTCAAACACTACTCTGCAACACTACTTCCCCAACACTACTCCTCAACACTACTCCCCAACACTACTCCCCAACACTACTCCCCAACACTACTCCCCAACACTATATCCCCAACACTACTTCCCAACACTACTCCCCAACACTTTTCTCCAACACTACTCCTCCAGCAGAGATGAGGAGGGAATCCATTTATTTACCCCCTTAGAGCCCAACATTACTTCCCCAATAATAGTTCCCCAACATTAGTTTCCCAACACTACTCCCCAACACAACTCCCCAATAATACTCCTCAACACTAGTCCCCAACACTACTCCCCAACAATACTCCGCAACACTTTCCCCATTAATACCCCTCAACACTACTCCTAAACACTACTCCCCAATAATACTCCTCAACACTACTCCCAACACTACTCCCCAACACTACTCGCCAACACTACTCCCCCAACACTACCCCTCAACACTACTCCTAAACACTACTCCCCAATAATACTCCTCAACACTACTCCCAACACTTTTCCCCAACACTATTCCCAACACTACTTCTCCAACACTACTCCGCAACACTACTCCCCAACACTACTCCTCAACACTACTCTGCAACACTAGTCCCCAACACTAGTCCCCAACACTAGTCCCCAACACTACTCCCAACACTACTCCCCAACACTACTCCGCAACACTACTCCCCCAACACTACTCCCCAACAATACTCCGCAACACTTTTCCCCAACACTACTTCTCCAACACTACTCCCAACACTACTCCGCAACACTACTCCCCAACACTACTCCTCAACACTACTCCGCAACACTACTCCCAAACACTACTCTGCAACACTACTTCCCCAACACTACTCCTCAACACTACTCCCCAATAATACTCCTCAACACTACTCCCAACACTAGTCCCCAACACTACTCCCCAACACTACTCCCCAACACTACTCCGCAACACTACTCCCTAACACTACTCCTCAACACTACTCCTCAACACTACTCCCCAATAATACTCCTCAACACTACTCCCAACACTACTCATTAACACTGCTCCCCAATAATACTCCTCAACACTTATCCCAACACTAGTCCCCAACACTACTCCCCAACACTACTCCCAACACTAGTCCCCAACACCTCAACACTACTCCTCAACACTACTCCCCAACACCACTCCGCAACACTACTCCCCAACACTACTCCTCAACACTACTCCGCAACACTAGTCCCCAACACTAGTCCCCAACACTACTCCCCAACACTACTCCCAACACTACTCCCCAACACTACTCCGCAATACTACTCCCCCAACACTACTCCCCAACAATACTCCGCAACACTTTTCCCCAACACTACTTCTCCAACACTACTCCCCAACACTACTCTCCAACACTACTCCCCAACACTAGTCCCCAACACTACTCTCCAACACTACTTCCCCAACACTACTCCTCAACACTACTCCGCAACACTTTTCCCCAACACTACTTCTCCAACACTACTCCCCAACACTACTCCGCAACACTACTTCCCCAACACTACTCCTCAACACTACTCCTCAACACTACTCCCCAACACTACTCCTCAACACTACTCCCAACACTACTCCGCAACACTACTCCCCAACACTACTCCTCAACACTACTCCCCAACACTACTCTCCAACACTACTCCCCAACACTAGTCCCCAACACTACTCTCCAACACTACTTCCCCAACACTACTCCTCAACACTACTCCTCAACACTACTCCGCAACACTTTTCCCCAACACTACTTCTCCAACACTACTCCTCAACACTACTCCTCAACACTACTCCCCAACACTACTCCTCAACACTACTCCCAACACTACTCCGCAACACTACTCCCCAACACTACTCCTCAACACTACTCCGCAACACTTTTCTCCAACACTACTCCTCCAGCAGAGATGAGGAGGGAATCCATTTATTTACCCCTTGGAGCCCAACATTACTTTCCCAATAATAGTTCCCCAACATTACTTCCCCAACACTACTCCCCAACACTACTCCCCAATAATACTCCTCAACACTAGTCCCCAACACTACTGCCCAACAATACTCTGCAACACTTTCCCCATTACTACCCCTCAACACTACTCCTAAACACTACTCCCCAATAATACTCCTCAACACTACTCCCAACACTACTCCCCAACACTACTCCCCAACACTACTCCGCAACACTACTCCCCAACACTACTCCTCAACACTACTCCTCAACACTACTCCCCAATAATACTCCTCAACAATACTCCCAACACTACTCATTAACACTGCTCCCCAATAATACTGCTCAACACTTCTCCCAACACTAGTCCCCAACACTACTCCCCAACATTACTCTCCAACACTACTCCCCAACACTAGTCCCCAACACTACTCCCCAACACTACTCCTCAACACTACTCCTCAACACTTCTCCTCAACACTACTTCCCCAACACTACTCCCGAACACTACTCCCCAACACTTTTCTCCAACACTACTCCTCAACACTACTCCCCAACACTACTCCCCAACACTATTTCCCCAACACTTCTCACCAACACTACTCCTCCAGCAGAGATGAGGAGGGAATCCATTTATTTACCCCTAGAGCCCAACATTACTTCCCCAACATTACTTCCCCAATAATAGTTCCCCAACACTACTCAACACTTTTCCTCAACACTACTCCTCAACACTGTTTCCACAATAATACTTCCCAAACACTTCTCCCCAAACTACTTCCCCAATAATACTTCCCCAACACTGCTCTCCAACACTACTCCTCAACACTACTCCCCAACACTGTTTCCCCGACAGTCCCACCAGATCTTTCAACTGTAAACCTGTATAACCACCATGCTCTCTCACTGCTCTCTCAGTTCTCCCATTGAGCCCCAGTCTCCTAAACTCTCCTCTCCTCCCAGCTCTCTGCATCCCTCTCAGCCTCCTAACCTCACCTCTCCTCCCAGCTCTCTCCATCCCTCTCAGTCTCCTAACCTCCTGTTCTCTCTTTCCAGCTCTCTCCATCCCTCCCAGTCCCCTAACCTCCTCTCCTCCCAGTCCCCTCCTCCCCTCTCCTCTTTCCCATCTCTCTCCATGCCTCCCGGTCACCTAACCTCGTTTCCTCCCAGCTCTCTCCATCCCTCCCAGTCCCCTCCTCTCTTCCCTGTCCCATAAGTGCCGCTCCTCTCCTCCCAGTGCTCTCCATCCCTCCTAGTCCCCTCCTCTCCTCCCAGTGCTCCCCACCCCTCCCAGTCCCCTAAGTGCCACTCCTATCCTCCCAGCACTCTCCATCCCGCTCAGTCCTCTCCACTCATTCCATTCACACCAAAGCTCTCCCACCTCTCCCCATCTTTCACCACCTCTGCTCCCACTCTTCCCTCATCTCTCCAAATCTCTCCCAAAGCTCCCATCTGTCCTTTCCTCTTCATCATCCTTTATATTAGTTGTCCCATCCCAGGAGTCTTTCCCAGTCAGTCCTCCCAGCAATGCTTTCATTTCATCTCACTTTTCCCACATCTCTGATCTCAAGAGGATGACTGGCTGTCATGGCCTTGGACACCCATGAAGAGAGAGAGAGAGACACACACACACACACACACACACACACACACACACACACACACACACACACACACACACACACACACACACACACACACACATGAACACGCACATTCATACACACAGAGTAAGTTATGTGTGTATGGCGGTGAGGTGTGGGGACGTTAGCCCTGGGTTATCTCTGGGGAGAACTCCAAACTCAATTCCAATCTTTTTCACTTTAGGTGTGTTAGGGAGGAGGAAGATGGTGGGAGGGGTTGGAGGGTGGAGGATGGAGAGAGGAGGATGGGGTGTGGTGGATGGAGTGTGGAGGAGGGAGGGTGGTAGATGGAGGGTGGAGGAGGGAGGGGGATGGTGGAAGGGGGATGGAGGATGGAGGGTGGAGGGTGGTGGAAGGGGGATGGAGGGTGGAGGAGGGAGGAGGATGGTGGAAGGGGGATGGATGGTGGAGGAGGGAGGAGGATGGTGGAAGGGGGATGGAGGGTGGAGGAGGGAGGAGGATGGTGGAAGGGGGATGGAGGGTGGATGGAGGGTGGAGGAGGGAGGAGGATGGAGGGTGGAGGAGGGAGGGTGGAGCCAGAACAGCTTCAATGCACCTTGACATAGATTCTACAAGTGTCTGGAACTCCATTGGAAAGACGCAACATCTTCCTCCAGAAATCCCATAATATGGTGTTTTGTTGATGGTGGAAAACACTGTCTCAGGCACTGCTCTAGAATCTCCCATAAGTGTTCAATTAGGTTGAGATCTGATGACTGAGAAGGCCATGATCATTTTCATGCTCATCAACCCATACTGTCAACCCATACCCATTCTTGTCATCCTATTGGGGCACAGCCATGGTAAAAATAATGTCCTTTCCTGCATTTTTATACCCTATGTTAACTGCTTAATTACAGTTTTTTTACAATCACTTTGGCACCAATTTCGGAACCTTGATATAATTTTTCAGAACTCTAGACACAAAAATCACAACCAATGATCAAAATGCACATTTTTCAAAGCTAACACTTTTTCCAGTTTCTTGGATACAATACACGTAACGCTAAGATCATTTGTTCATTGAACTAAAATCACCTGTTCAAAATGACACAACTTAACGTCAAAGTATTACCATTTCAAAATGCAATTCACACATTACATCTGAGATGACTGTCTATTCATTTCATTACAATGATCTAACTATCAATTGATACAACTGCTCAAAATGATAAGTAACTGTTGCATTACTCTTAATGCATCGTTTTATGGAAACTGACGATCAATATTCCAAGTTTAGATCATGAAAGTTTCAGGACAACGAGATCCATTGAAACCAATTACCGTGGAACATGAACCAATTGGACTACATTATCTATGGATGTAATACTTCATCATCATTCTTTATCAGACACAGTTTCTATGGTCCCATGTACCACTTTTCCAGACCATGTTTCCAGATTTGACATTAGTGTACACTCACCGGCCACTTTATTAGGTACACCTATCTAGTACTGGGTAGGACCCCCTTTTGCCTCCACAACAGCCTGAATTATTCATGGTGTTGTACGTTAAGACATGCGGTTCTGCACACCCTGTTTTAAACAGCTGTTATTTGAGCATTTGTGGCCTTTCTGTTAGCTTGAATGAGTCTGGACATTATCCTCTGACCACCTCTGACAAGGTGTTTTTTCCCACAGAAATGTCACTCACTGGGCCTCCCGGGTAGTGCAGTGGTCTAGGGCACTGCATCGCAGTGCTAGCTGTGCCACCAGAAACTCTGGGTTCGCGCCCAGGCTCTGTCGCAGCCGGCCACGACCGGGAGGTCCGTGGGGCGACGAACAATTGACCTAGCGTCGTCCGGGTTAGGGAGGGTTAGGCCGGTAGGGATATCCTTGTCTCATCGCGCACTAGCTTGGTTGGGTTGTGTTTCGGAGGACGCATGGCTTTCGACCTTCGTCTCTCCCGAGCCCGTATGGGAGTTGTAGCGATGAGACAAGATAGTAACTACTAACAATTGGATACCATGAAATTGGGGAGAAAAAGGGTCAAAGAAAAAGAAAAAAAAGAAATGTCACTCGCTGAATGTGTTTTGTTAATCGCACCATTCTCTGTAAACTCTAGAGACTGTGGTGCGTAAAAATCCCAGGAGGGCAGCTGTTTCTGAGATGCTGGAATCACCATGTGTGGCATCAGCAATCATACCACAGTCAAAGCTGTTCTAATGTTTGGTCGAACAACATCTAAAGCTCTCTCTATATACTCTTCATATTGAGTTGCAGGCAGCCACATGATTTGTTGTTCGATTGTAACCTTCCTTGATGAGCTAAACCAGGTCTGTAGAGCTGATGGCATGACCTATGTCATTGTGTGAGATAATGTCAGGTTCCACCATGCTCAGAATGGTGGAAGCATGGTTTCAGGCCCAACCACAATTTACCACCCTGTACTTACCCCCATACTCTCCTTTCCTTAACCCGATTGAGGAATTTTTCTCCACATGGAGGTGGAAGGTATATGATAGGCGCCCTCACGAACAAGCCACCCTTCTCCAGGCCATGGATGACGCATGCTATGACATCATGGCAGACCAGTGTCAGGCCTGGATTCGCCATGCCCGAAGATTCTTCCCAAGATGTTTAGCTAATGAAAACATCCATTGTGATGTGGATGATAATCT
>NC_056450.1:32289643-32307143 GCF_018296145.1 Oncorhynchus tshawytscha | reverse complement strand
CAGCCCCCCAGTCCCTCAGTCCCATCCCCAGCCCCCAGTCCCCAGTCCCATCCTTAGCCCCCAGTCCCTCAGTTCCAGCCCCTCAGTCCGTCAGTCCCATCCCCAGCCCCCAGTCCCTCAGTCCCATCCCCAGCCCCTCAGTTCCATCCCTAGCCCCTCAGTTCCATCCCTAGCCCCTCAGTTCCATCCCCAGCCCCTGAGACCCATCCCCAGTCCCTCAGTCCCACCCCCAGCCCCTCATTTCCATCCCCAGCCCCTCAGTTCCATCCCCAGCCCCCAGTCCCCCAGTCCCATCCCCAGCCCCTCAGTTCCATCCCCAGCCCCCCAGTCTCTCAGTCCCATCCCCAGCCCCCAGTCCCTCAGTCCCATCCCCAGCCCCTCAGTCCTCAGTCCCATCCCCAGCCCCTCAGTCCCTCAGTCCCATCCCCAGCTCCCCAGTCCCTCAGTCCCATCCCCAGCCCCCAGTCCCCCAGTCCCATCCCCAGCCCCCAGTCCCTCAGTTCCAGCCCCTCAGTCCGTCAGTCCCATCCCCAGTCCCCCAGTCCCTCAGTCCCATCCCCAGCCCCTCAGTCCGTCAGTCCCCTCCCCAGCCCCCAGTCCCTCAGTCCCACCCCCAGCCCCCCAGTCCCTCAGTTCCATCCCCAGCCCCCAGTCCCTCAGTTCCATCCCCAGTCCCCCAGTTCCATCCCCAACCCCTAAGCCCCTCAGTTCCATCCCCAACCCCTAAGCCCCTCAGTTCCATCCCCAGCCCCTCAGTCCGTCAGTCCCATCCCCAGCCCCCAGTCCCTCAGTCCCATCCCCAGCCCCACAGTCCCTCAGTTCCATCCCCAACCCCTAAGCCCCTCAGTTCCATCCCCAACCCCTAAGCCCCTCAGTTCCAGCCCCTCAGTCCATCAGTTCCAGCCCCTCAGTCCCTCAGTTCCATCCCCAGCCCCTCAGTTCCATCCCCAACCCCTAAGCCCCTCAGTTCCATCCCCAGCCCCTCAGTTCCATCCCCAGCCCCTCAGTTCCATCCCCAGCCACTCAGTTCCATCCCCAGCCACTCAGTTCCATCCCAAACCCCTAAGCCCCTCAGTTCCATCCCCAACCCCTAAGCCCCTCAGTCCCACCCCCAGCCCCTCAGTCCCATCCCCAGCCCCTAAGTCCCTTAGTCCCATCTCCAGCCCCTCAGTCCCCAGCCCCTAAGCCCCTCAGTCCTATCCCCAGCCCCTCAGTCCCCAGCCCCTTGGCCCCTTAGTCCCATCTCCAGCCCCTAAGCCCCACAGTCCCATCCAGATATACAGGGCTCAGCTACGACACCCAGTGCACATGGACTCATCCAGCATGGACTCTGGTATCTAGTGTTGGGACCCTGGGGCAGGATAGAGGGAAGACGAGGTAATTAGACTGTTAGAAGAGGGAGGGGGAAGTTAAAGAGGGAGCGAGGGAGCAGAAAGGGGACATGTCTCCTGTGAGGTACTGGGGGCAGGTAAAGAGAATTAAGGGAATGGTGGTAATGGACAGGTGGTGTTGGAGAGGACCAGGATGAACACACTATTACACTTCTACTGGTAATAGAACTCACACACTCTCCTCAGCCATCTCTCCATCTCCCTGTCTCTCTCTCTCTCTCTCCCTCTCTCTCTCTCTCTCCTTCTCTTCCTCCCTCTCTCTCTCTCTCTCTCTCTCTCTCTCTCTCTCTCTCCCCTCTCCCTGTCCCTCTCTCTCTCTCTCTCTCTCTCTTTCTCTCCCTCTTCCTCTCTCTCTCCTTCTCTTCCTCTCCCTGTCTGGCGTGTGACTGCCAGGCCTCATTTACACACAAACACTTTATATCTGAGTGCCCTGCATGCATTGTGTACTATCATATAGAATTGGACATGATAAGGACAAAGCTGGCTAGGCAACACAGTGTCTTCTCTGTAGTTTAGTGTCCCTTCTATTTGATGAAATGAATGGATTAATGGATGGACCTTTGCCACACATACTCACCACTGTGTGTGTGTGTGTGCATGCGTTGCTTGCGTGTGCGTGTGTGGGAGAGAAGCATGTATAGACACACACTCTCATGGGTCTTGGCCAATCCTGGGCTCTGTGTTGTGTTCCGTTGCCCGGGCACTGTGGTGGTTGTTAGGGGAGTTGCTTAGGGAAACTGACAGGTGGTCAGGCTCTTTGACAACCAAGTGAAGAATGCAAGCTCAGGATAAACTGTCTGCCCTGTGGCAAGGCAAGAATATTGTGACTGAAACACTTGGGCTTGTGTGTTTTTGTGTGTGTAAGCATGTGTGTTTGTGCGTGCCGTGCTTTGGTGGGGTGTGTTTGTGTGTGTTAGGATGATAGGATGAGTGTAGTTTAAAGGGAACTGGGGACAGACTCATCAAGATGATTGGAAACATACTAGTCCAGGATGCCTGGAAGCATATGTGCTATCGTGTCTATATGGACTGGCTAGCAATAAGACAGAGACAGGACAGCACTTCTATACCAAGACGGTGATTCACCTGCAGTCATATCCAATTAATTTCCTACTCATTTCTGCTGGGCTGTTTTCATTTTTGAGGCAGGACACATTGTTTGTTTTGCAACGTCAATCCTTGATCTATCATGTGGGTGTTTTAGCATTTTACATGAATATGATGTTGAGCTCTGACCATGGCAGTCCCTAGTCTACAGTCTCCAGTCTCATTTTCAACCCCACTGAACCTCGAGTCCAAAGCTCAGCTGGTGCATATACACATGGTCAATGCATGCTGGCCTGGGCTATAGAGCTGGGCTATAGGGGCTGGTTTGTGTTGGTCTGGCCTGGGCTAGGGTGTTGGCTATAAGGGCTGGTGTGTGCTCTGGTTCAAGTTGGTTTGACCACATCTCCCACACTCACCCACACACCCACCCACTCTCTCTCTCGCACACACACACACACACACACACACACACACACACACACACACACACACACACACACACACACACACACACACACACACACACACACACACACACACACACACACACACACACACACACACACACACACACACACATCTTACTGCAATAAACTGCACCCTCATACAGACCCAGTCACCACTCAGCATTACCACGCACAGATCTGCTGACAGGGCTCTCCTCCTCCCTGTTTGCCTGTAGGCTATGACCGAATGATCATCTGATACCCTGGGACCTCAGTCATACTACCTCCTCCCCTCACCTCCTCTCCTGTCCTCCTCTCCTGTCCTCCTCTCCTCCTCTCCACAGTCACACCAGCACACCCACACTTTTTCTTTGTGTCTTTTGATGTCCAGAATGGCAGTAATGATGTCATCAACCTGAGTCAGCAGGTAAGGCCTTGTGTACATAGGATGGTGATGTCATCATTGTGGGTCAGTTGGTAAGTATTGGATTGATGAGCTGGGTTTTTCCCTTCATGGCAGACTGAGAATCACTTATAGAACTTGCCACATGTTCTATTACTAGTCTCAGGATATATCCACCAAAATCTCAACATTTGTCCTGTATGTTTTTCATACAGTATGTGTTATATTACATGTATTAAATGTTTTGTAATCTGGACGAAGTCAATGAAATGCTGAGAAAATTGTAGGTTGAACCTGTATACTTTTGGATTTGGTTTGTGCAGCTCCGAGCTGCATTGCTGAACTAATGTGTAGCAGAATGTTGTTCAATGTCTTATTGGGGTTTTTCCAAGGCACACATTCCATTCTAATAAGCATAAGATGCATGGTAGTTCTGTTGTAATTTTGTGTGTGTGTGTGTGAGAGAGAGAGAGACAGAGAGAGACAGAGAGAGAGGGAGAGAGCAAGAGAGAGAGAGATAGCGAGATAGTGAGAGAGAGAGAGAAGAGAGAGAGAGAGAGAGAGAGCGAGATAGAGAGAGAGAGAGACAGAGAGAGAGAGCGAGAGAGATAGATAGAGTTTTTTGAGTTTTTATAAAACCTTTATTTTTTACTCAAGTGTTAACATAAATAATGACACACTGCCTTTTCAGAAATGAAACAACAAATGTAATTCTAAACAAAAATAAATACATAACATATACATTCAACTTATTTCATCAGCAAAAATAATTCCCCCTCCTCTACAAAACAAAGCGTTCCTTCGTAGGCCCACTTCTCCTCAAATAATAGGAGATCTTTTACAGCTGAAAAGAACTCAAAATCTATTTTTATTCTTGCTTTCACTAATCCTTTAAAAACACATCTTACATCCTGCCCATATCCCGTTTCTATCTTATGTTTCCTACTCAGAAAAATTGACATCTTAGCTTGTCCCAAAATAAAATTTAACATTTGACATTTTCTTTTCTGTTGTTTACTATATTGAAACCCCAAAATAAAAACAGTGTTATTGAAAAACTCCCCTACAGCTTTAAACAAAGATTCCAGCATTTCCAATAGAGGTTTTATCCTCTCACACAGTGAAAAATGGTTTCTCTTATATTACAAAAAGGACATCCATCTCTAACATCTGAGTTAATAACAGATACAAAAGCATTAACTGCAATGATGCCATGTAAAACCCTCCATTGCATATCACCAGTACCCTTTTGTAACGGTGTCTTGTACAGTGCTCTCCATGCTGGCTTTACCTTGTCATCAATGCCCAATTTTACCCTCCATGGAGTGTCTTTTCTATTTTTCAATTTATCTTTATTCAACACCTTGACACACCCCCTATACAAGTCCTTCCCATTCACCTCATCCAAACCCACCTCCTCCAACCCTCTCAAATCCAGCAATAACGCCTTTCTTTCTGACTCTGGGATATTCGGTGTAATCCATAGTCTTGGAAATGAGACGTCTTCATCTTGTACCTTCTTCTTGTGGCTACTAAGCATATCCCATTCTTCCTCTGACAGAGCCTTCCTACAGCTCCCCAGCATTTGTCCGACAATCCTTTCCGACCTCATCCCCAAATGTTCTGCCACCCGTCTTCCATCCATTAAGGCGGGCCCAGCCATGGCCATTAACTGTTTTAAGGTGATGATTTTCCCCTTCATCAGAATCTTGGAGAAATGTGGAACAGCTGCAGTTGTACAATCCAGTCCTGCCCCATACACCAGAGGTTCCTCCAACAGCCAATGCACTGACTCCGCTGAATTTCTTCTGGACACCTTCATTATGCTCCACACTCTGAGAAGGCCTCTGTAAAACGGAGGTACTCCCTCCCTAGAAATCTGGCTACTATCCACCAGAAATAAAGCCTTCTTTAAACCTAATCCTCCAACCCGCTGTAATATAAGACCTGCTACCCCTCTCCACACCACATTTTCCGGTCCTTAAAGCAACCTTTGAATATACTGAAACCGGAAAGCAGCAGCCCTACTAGCAAGATGTACAAGACCTTGTCCCCCCTCCTCTTTTGACAAATACAAAACACTTTGTGGAACCCAGTGATATTTATCCCAAAAGAAATCCACAATAATTGCCTGTATCTTAGCCAGAAGGCCAGATGGTGGTTCTAAAACTGACAACCGATGCCACAGTGCAGAGACAATCACATTGTTAACTATAATAGTGCGCCCCCTATATGACATACGAGATAGTAACCAACGCCATCTCCTCATCCTCCCTTCCACCATTTCAACCACCCCACTCCAATTTTTTTCCATAGTCCCCTCATCTCCTAGGTACACTCCAAGATACTTAAAACCTCCCTTACACCATTCTAGCCCCCCTGGCAAAGCCATGATCCCTCCAGTCCATTCTCCAATCCGTAAAGCACAACTCTTTTCTCAATTTACCTTTGCAGAGGATATTCCCCTAAAACGATCAACCATTAGACTCAAGCTATCCACCTCCGCTTGATTTTCAATAACACAACTACATCATCAGCATAGGCTGAGAGACGAATAGGAGGAATATCCTCTGAAAGGCACACCCCTGCAATGCGACTTCTAATGCTATTTAGTAGTGGCTCTATAGCAATGGCATACAACATTCCTGACAAAGAACATCCCTGCCTAATACCTCTACACACTTTAAAAGGAGCACTCAAACCACCGTTAACTTTCAATACACTTTCAATGTCACCATATATCACCTTTATCATGGCAATAAAACCAGAGCTGAACCCAAACGCCTCAAACGTGTGCCATAAATATTGATGTTCAACTCGGTCAAATGCCTTTTCCTGATCAATTGAAATTAGACCAGCATCCAACCCAATAGCCCTAGAGACGTCCAAAAAATCACGAATCAGAGAAATGTTATCCCCTATCTGCCTGCCAGGAACACAGTAAGACTGATCCGTATGTATGATTTGCCCCATCACCTCCCTCAGCCTGTTGGACAAAGCCTTTGACAATATCTTATAATCAGTGCACAATAAAGCCACCGGCCTCCAGTTCTTCACCTCCCTCGGGTCACCCTTTTTGGGCAGTAGGGTGAGGACAGCCCTTCTGCAGCTTATTGGTAGTAACCCTCCGGTTAAACTATCATTAACTACTTCTAACCAATCCTCTCCCAACATAGCCCAAAAAGACTTTAAAAAATCAACGGGAAGCCCATCAATGCCTGGTGCCCTTCCATTTTCCATGCCTTTTAATGCAGTGTATAAATCCTGCAAAGACAATGGTTGCTCAAGCTCAACCTGAGCTTCTGCAGCCACCTTTGGGAGCCCATCAAAGAACTGCTGTGTCACTGTTTTATCCTCTTTGTACTCACACTTGTAGAGCTCAGCATAGAACTCTACTGCCCTCTTTTTAATTTCACTAGGGCTAGTGAGCTCTTGTCCAACAGCTGATTTGAGACAATGAATAATTTTTCTTTGTCCATTCTTTTTCTCTAAACCAAAGAAAAATTTGGATGAGGCATCCATTTCAGATATTCCCTGAAACTTACTTCTCACCAGTGCCCCCTGTGCTCTGATACCCAGCAGTTCTGCCAATGCAGCTTTTCTCCTCTTGAGGGCCTGGGTATGGCCTCGATCTCCTGTGGTCTCAACCAACGTCATGAGTTCCACTATTTCAATCTCTAGGGCTTTCATTGATCTGGTGATATCCTTGGTGACATTCCTCGTGTATTGATTACAAAATTGTTGAATCTGGATTTTCCCTATATCCCACCACTGTTGAAGGGATACAAAACTGGCCTTTTGAGACCTCCACCTCTCCCAGAAAAAACTGAAACAGTTCCTGAAGTGAGCATCACTCAATAAAGTTATATTAAAATGCCAGTATGCGCTTTTGGGTTTTACATCGTTAATGAACACCACCTCTGTTATTAAACAATGATGAAATGAAAATCCCACTGGGGTTATCACACTTGATTTACAGACCTGAGATTGATGCTCAAAAACATAAAACCTATCTAACCTGGCCATAGAGATGATGTTCTCTCTCACATGCGCCCAGGTGTACTGCCTTGTTCCTCCATGTTGACTCCGCCAAATATCACACAGTTCATGTGTTACAATGAGGCGTTTTAAAAAAGTCCTTGAGGCTATATGAGGTTCTTGTTGATTTCTATCTAAATCACCAACTGTGCAGTTAAAATCCCCAGCAATAAATAAATAATCTTCTTTGTTACATTTCTCAATGGTATTTGATAATGTCTCTAAAAAACATACCGTCTCAACTGTCACCACTGGGGCATATACATTTATCAGACACATAGTGATGTTTTCATACCTTGCTCTAACTTTTAATAACCTCCCCTCAACTACCTCTTCAACCTCTTATGACAAAGGCAAAAACCCTTTTGAGAACAAGATAACCACACCCCCACGTTTTGAGTTTTTATGACTACACACCACTGTCCCCCCCACTCCTGTTGCCACATAACTTCATTTTCCAAATTACTATGCGTTTCTTGTAGAAAATTTATGTCACTTCCCTTTCCCCTAATTAACTCATACACCATCATACACCTCTTTTTTTAACATCTCTTGCCCCATTTACGTTTAAAGAAGAAATCTTAAAACTGCTCATGGATGAAAAAAATATACAGAGGAAGATACATCCACCACATCTCTTTTCAGAGTTAAAACTGCAACTGAACTCTTTCATTTTCTTTAGAATTTACATCACTTATCACTCCTGTGACCACTTTCTTTAGTCTAGCAATTTCAGGGCTTTTCAAACTTCCCCCTGTAATTTTTGACATCAGAAACTTTGCTGATTCAATAAACAATTCACGTTCAGGGAAAAAATCAGTTACATTGTAATCCTGCATATATTTCTTCCCTTTTGTCAACTTCAGAAATTGACATATCTTCTCGATCCCATACCTCCCTTCCACCCCATTTATCTCACTATATTGTTGTGACGCGTCAGATGACTCACTCTCGCTATCCTCTCCAGAAGAGAACTCCACCATCTCTACACCTTGCTCATCTTCAACTGATTTATCACTCTCTACCTTTCTCTTAGAATTAGACCCTTCACCACCCCTTAAATTCTTCCTTTTACTCCTCGGTATTTTGAAAACATCCGCTTCCTTTTCCGTTATTTCAATCTCCTCTTGACCTCCAATTTCATTTTCCAGCACCACCTCAGCGACGGCAGTCGCAATCTCACCTACTGTTTCCCCTCCCTCTTTTTTCTGATCTACCACAATTGCCCCTGTATCCACAATGCCTTCCTCTCCTACTTTTCCAACCACATCTGCCCACCTTCTCTCTTCCCCTGCACCCTTAGCATGTTCATCCCTTCGCGGTGGTGCGTTAGTTGCACCCGCACTAGAGCTACTTCCAGGCTCAGCGCGCTCATTCTCGGGACAACTACGCACCAAATGCCCCTCTCTTCCACAACCAAAGCATTTCATTGATTCAGTAGATGCATAGAAGACATAATCAAATCCATCAATCTTAAAGCTGAACGCTAAATTCAGTTCATCTCCGTCCTTTTTTAAAATCATATGCACTTGTCTCCTATGAGACACGACATGTTTCAACAATGTAGATTTGCATCCAAAAAGAACCTTCTTTATTGTAGATACGATTTGACCATGTCGAGATAACTCTCGCTCTAACACTTCATCTCTAACAAATGGTGGCACGTTAGAAAGCATAACTTTCTTCGCCGGATTCATAAGAGGAAATACCGGCGTTTGTGTCTCCCGCAACACAACACCCCTCTCAACAATTTTATTCACCTTTTCAATTGAATCTAAGAATATCACTACAGCGCTATTCATCCTTGAGGCTGATTTGATGCTATTATACCCAATGATAGCACCCACAGCCAAGCTACATTCTTCCACTGAACACCCGGCCGCAGCAGGAATCTTTACTCCATGCCTCCGACTAAGTTTTTCAAACTCTACACTTCCGCGAGTGGCCATTGCAACCAGCCCCACCCGCTGGTTGTGCCCTCGCGAAAAACCAACCTCAAAGATCCCACCACCCCTATACGTGCTTAGTGATAATTAAACAAGATACCCTTAAAACAACTAAACTAATCAATATATATATATATATACATACCAAAACCCGATAGAGTGAAAAGAAATTCCATTCGCTCTCACAATCACTCCTGGTTGACGACTCACTCCCAGTATGCACTCCGACGAGAGAGAGAGAGAGAGAGAGAGAGAGAGAGAGAGAGAGAGAGCGAGAGAGAGAGAGAGAGAGAGAGAGAGAGAGAGAGAGAGAGAGAGAGAGAGAGAGAGAGAGAGAGAGAGAGAGAGAGAGAGAGAGAGAGAGAGAGAGAGAGAGAGAGAGCGAGCTAAACTGTGTATACAAAGCTGCTGCTACTCTTCCTGGGGTCCACATAAAACATGAGATAATACAGAATATTATTAGACAATTACAGCTGAAGGACAAAAATACATTAAATTACATATTAAAACCCTTCTCCTCACTCATGACGATACCAGGAAATGACACCCGTATAATTCTCTACCCCTAGGATAGAAGCGGAGCACGAGGGCAATGGGCCCATGCAATCCTGCAGATTAAAACAAATAATAAACTATTACTATTTTTCGACGATGATGTACCAAAAACCAAAACCAAGTCCGGGCTCTGGCTGGGCCACTCAAGGACATTCAGAGACTTGTCCCGAAGCCACTTCTGCGTTATCTTGGCTGTGTGCTTAGGGTCGTTATCCTGTTGGAAGGTGAACCTTCGCCCCAGTCTGAGGTCCTGAGCGCTCTGGAGCAGATTTTCATCAAGAATCTTGCTGTACTTTGCTCAGTTCATCCTCAATCCTGACTAGTCTACCAGTCTCTGCCACTGAAAAACATCCTCATAGCATGATGCTACCACCACCATGCTTCCCCCGTAGGGACGGTATTGGCCAGGTGATGAGCGGTGCCTGGTTTCCTCCAGACGTGACGTGAGTTCAATCTTGGATTCATCAGACCAGATAATCTTGTTTCTCATTGTCTGAGAGTCCTTTAGGTTGCTTTTGGCAAACTCCAAAGGGGCTGTCGTGTGCCTTTTACAGAGGAGTGGCTTCCGTCTGGCCACTCTACCATAAAGGCCTGATTGATGGAGTGCTGCAGAGATGGTTATCCTTCTGGAAGTTTCTCCCATCTCCACAGAGGAACTCTGGAGCTCTGTCAGTGACCATCAGATTCTTGGTCACCTCCATGACCAAGGCACTTCTTCCCCGAATACTCAGTTTGGCCGGGCGGCCAGCTCTAGGAAGAGTCTTGGTGGTTCCAAACTTCTTCCATTGAAGAATGATGGAGGCCCCTGTGTTCTTGGGGACATTCAATGCTGCATGAAGTTTTTGGAAGCCTTCCCCCGACACAATCCTGTCCCGGAGCTCTACGGACAATTCCTTTTACCTCATGGGTTGGTTTTTGTTCTGACATGCACTGCCAACAGTGGGACCTTATATAGACAGACAGGTGTTCCTTTCCAAACCGTGTCTAATCAATTGAATTTACCACAGGTGGACTCCAAGTTGTAGAAACATCTCAAGGATGATCAATGGAAACTGGATTCACCTGAGCTCAATTCCCAGTCTCATAGAAAATGGTCTGAATACTTATGTAAATAATGTATTTCTGTTTTTTATTTTTAATAAATTAGCAGAAATGTCATCATGGGGTAATGTGTGTAGGATTTGTATTTATTAAATCCATTTTAGAATAAGGCTGTAATGTAACAAAATGTTGAAAAAGTCAAGGGGTCTGAATACTTTCCAAATGCACTGTATAATATGATATACAATAGAATTTCATTACATTTTGGAATTGTTCTGAGCTGGTGTTGCTTATTTATAAAGCAATGTATAGCTGTGTCTGTCGCTATACCCCTTTGAGGGGCACCCTGCATGGCATTGGACCTAGGGTGGGTTGCTAATATGACCAGTATTGTGCCTTTGGCTGCTGGACAAAGACAGAAAGTTGATATGAAAACCAATAGAACAGGAAAGAATGCTGGTTTCAATGGCATGTGAAGAAGTCTTTAAAAAATTATTACATAAATGTTCCTATGGTCTGATTTTGGCTAGGCTACTTTGAAGCAATGTGTCAGGGAATCTTAATGTTTGTGCTTTTCTTTTAGCATATTCTGTATTCTATTCATGTGCTTTTCTAATAACCAATGTACTGTATGTGTTCATACAAATGGCTGACTGTACAAATCCTCACTTATCAGTAGCTGCAATTTGGCCGTACGTGAAGACCGTGTTTTGAGAACGAACTAAAGATATCTCAGTTTCAAGTTCTCAGCTTAGAGAGAAGAAGCCTTGTGAGGTGTTGGTCTGTCACATGTTATGAAACAGTATTGCTGGGTCAAATAAATGAAACAAAACGGTACTGATTAATTAATTTGGCTAAATCATGCAAATATAATTTGTCTGTGTATAGCCGTATATAAGACAACTGCTGGGTCTGCCCAAGGAGAGCTCCTGATTGACATATGCACTATGATGCATTGAGTTGGTTGGAACCTCTCCAGCGCGCTGACAAATAAACAATGATTGGTTTAAGATTGACTTCGAGAGTCCCTGTGTAAGAATTCTCACGACTTGCCTCGTAATAGGCTATGAAGTTAAACTTCCAGGTACCAAACAATGAATGTTCTCAACTCAGATTGCAAGGTGGTGGGTGATGCGATGATGATAGCCGACCATATGCCTGCACTCTAATGGTGGTTGCTTATTAATATTAAGAATAGTTGAGAAATAAATATAGGCCCTGTAGCAATAGACAGCTGAGATCCTCCTATTTTTAATAGTGGACATTAAAACTCTGCTTTCAAGCTCAATCACATGTAGAAATGCCACTGGGTTTATAAGAACACATGTTGCTGTGAGGAGGAGCTGTGAGTGGGAGCAGCAACTGGTCATATTTCAAGAGGCTCTGTATGCGTGATAAATAAGATACATGATGAACTGAAGAAAATACACACACGCTAATTTAATTCCACGAGATTATAACCTATTGTTATGACGTTGCCCTCTTTGGGTACAGAGAGCACATCCCCCTCTCTCTGTCTCCTACAACCAGGCTGCTGTGGTCAGAGGGGTCATAAATTCCTGGAGGAGATTATCTCCTCATGGCCACAGTATAGAGAGAGAGAGAGTGAGTTTTCATAGAGAGAACACATGATTTTCTTCCACCTCACAGAACTTGAGGTCCGAACAACATTTATGTTCTGGAGAAGGTATAAAAGATCGGTGAAGAATCCAGCTACGAACTGGTCCGTTTGGTACAATTCTTTGAAACTCATGGGAGACAATACGGCCACATTACCATAACGCTGTTTATGAGGCTTACATCTAATTGTTGTATAAGATGAATGAGTTCTGCTACACATTAGTTCAACAATGCAGCTCAGAGCTGCACAAACTAAATAAAAAAGGATACAGGTCCAACCTACAATTTTCTCAGCATTTTATTGACTTCGTCCAGTTCATATTATTAACATTACAAAAATGTTAATAAATGTAATATAACACATACTATGAGGATGTGAGAATGATACTGTTTGTGAAATTGTGTAATGTGATTTTGGACTGTTTAACGAAGGATACTCCAATTCCCTTTGAAGTTTAACTAAATCAGAGGGCCGCCCATGAGCACAGTGTCCTGGGACAGGCCCCTTTCTGCTCTTCCAAATATAATCCCCACCTTGAGAATTTCTCAAGAGACCATGTTTCTCTCAATTATGAGAGGACAAAGGTTGCAGACCAGCTTACCTCGATAACGAGAGGGCCAAGGTTTGAGACCAGACTGCTGAATATTTTAACCATCCCACGTGGTTAACCTCTCTGGGATATTCGGGACGGTAGCGTCCCACCCCGCCAACAGCCAGTGAAAGTGCAGGGCGCCAAATTCAAAACAACAAATATCTCATCATTAAAATTCCTCAAGCATACAAGTATTTTACACCATTTTAAAGATACAATTCTCGTTAATCCAGCCACAGTGTCTGATTTCAAAAAGGCTTTACAGCGAAAGTACCACAAATGATTATGTTAGGTCACCACTGTCGTGTCTTTGGCTATGCCGGATTAAGTGATATGACATGCTATTCTATAAAATAATTTCTCCGTAATTAATATTACCTGATTGAGCTAATCATGTAAACGTAATTAACTAGAGAGTCGGGGCACCACGAAATCATATTTATAGAGCTGTTATCTTCCGAATAAACTCTTAAAGACCTAGTAATATTTTACATCAATATTAATAGTCACCTTAATTCAGTCTCATCGGAAAGTTGTAAATTCTTGGTTATCTTCACGAACCCTGGCTAACAATTTGAATCATCAATACAAAATTGGGGTTAATTATTTATTTACTAAATACCTAACTAATCACACAGAATTACACATACACATAATTAATCATAACTTGATTACAAATGACGTCAAAAAGGAAAACGTCCCTAGTGGCGGGAACAGATATGACAGCTTGTTACACAAAAGAAAAGGGTCAGTTTTAAGCTGTGCTATCGTAAATACAGTATCTTATGCATTCTAAATGACCGCCCATTTGGAAAAGGAAAATGCAATAAATATTTACTCTGAGCTGCGCTTCGGTAGGTTGGTGGTAGATGGAGAAGGCCGTGTTGCCAAACCGAGTCCTTTGTCCTTTGAAGAATGTCTCTGGTGGTCAATTGCATACGTTGTAGTAACGTCGTTGTGTGATAGATGGGATACTCTGTCTGTTCCTTCCTAACCTGCGTTTGCAGCTGCTGTTGCTGACTCAACGGCTAGGAGGTATCACTTCTGTAGTGAATAAGAGTTCAAATTCATACCATTCGCAACCAAAGCTGACGCTGATGTTTGCTTCATTCTGTAGTTATTATCTGAACCATTCTGACATTGGACCGTCGTCCTCACATCCTCGGAACAGGAGGTTATATTGTTGTCAAGGCTTTATATAGGAAGGGAGAAAATGGGTGTGTTTCATAGTTTACAACCCATGTCTCTTCACTTGGGCGGGCCACTGAGTTGGGCCTAATTCACTCATGAAAACCCAAATCTCACATTTTAGAAGCTAAAATCACATTTCATCCCATCACGAATAATTTCGTATTGAAACATTTAAATTGAACAACTATTCCATGTGAATCCGATAACTCTGATGTGTAGACTTTCCACTGTAGATTTTATGTCATCTTATCATTGATGAGAATGTCTCAGATGACAGCCGAACTGACATCATATTCATTAAGTACCACCGCATATGTTCAATTGGTCGGATTACCAGAATATAGTTAATTTCCCCCCACCTTCTGATGTTCCCAGAATCTCTATGTTAACCAAGGTGTTTGCAAATGTAACATCAGTAGGGTAGAGAGAGAAAAAAGGGGGAAAGCGGTATTTATGATTGTCATAAACCTACCCCCAGGCCAACGTCATGACACCACCAAGTTACAGAAAAACACAACCATTTTTCCAGCCAAAGAGAGGAGTCACAAGAAGCAGAAATATAGATAAAATGAATCACTACCCTTTGATGATCTTCATCAGATGACACTCATAGAACTTCATGTTACACATTACATGTATGTTTTGTTCGATAAAGTGCATATTTCTATGAAAAAAATCTCATTTTACATTGGAGTGTTAAGTTCAGTAGTTCCAAAACATGCAGTGATTTTGCAGAGAGCCACATCAATTCACAGAAATACTCATAATAAACATTGATAAAAGATACAACTATTATACATGGAACTTTAGATAAACTTCTCCTTAATGCAACCACAATGTCAGATTTAAAAAAAAAACTTAATGGAAAAATCACACCATGCAATAATCTGAGTACAGCGCTCAGAGACCAAAACAGCCAAAGAGATATCCGCCATGTTGTGGAGTCAACATTAGTCAGAAATAGATTTATAAATATTCACTTACCTTTGATGATCTTCATCAGAATGCACTCCCAGGAATCCCAGTTCCACAATAAATGTTTGATTTGTTCGATAAAGTTCATAATTTCTGTCCAAATACCTTCCTTTGTTAGGGCGTTTGGTAAACAAACGTAAACAAATCCAAAGACTGTTGACATCTAGTGGAAGCCCTAGGAAGTGCAACATGACCAATATCCAACCTGTATCTTCAATAGGGAATGAGTTGAAAAACGACCAACCTCAGATTTCCCACTTCCTGGTTGGATTTTTCTCAGGTTTTTGCCTGCCATATGAGTTCTGTTATACTCACAGACATCATTCAAACAGTTTTATGCATATATTAACAACTGGGCCTGATGAGCAGACAGTTTACTCTGGGCACCTTATTCATCCAAGCTACTCAATACTGCCCCCCAGTCACCAAGAAGTTAAAACTTATTGAGGATAGGGGGCAGTATTTTCAATTGCGTGCCCATAGTGAACTGCATCCTACTCTGTCCTAGATTGCTAATATATGCATATTATTATTACTATTGTATAGAAAACACTCTAAAGTTTCTAAAACTGTTTGAATTATGTCTGTGAGTATAACAGAACTCATAGGGCAGGCAATCTTCCAAACAAGAAGTGAAATTCTGAATGTGGGTCAAATGTGGGTCAACCCCTTCCTTTCCCAACAAGATATGGATTTGGTAGCACTTCCTACGCCTTCCACTAGATGTCCTCATTCAGTAGAATGTGGAATGGAGCTTTTGGTGTGAACTTTGACCGAATGAGAGGGGAAATAGTCACGGTCTTGGCAGAATGCAATTCCCCTGTGGCGCATTTCTCTGTGGGTGCCACCGTCATTCCATTTGGCTGCAGCTGAAAACATATGATCCGGTTGGAACGTTATTGGATATATATGAAAATAATATCCTGAAGATTGATTCTCTACTTAGTTTGACCAGTTTATTCGACCTGGAATATATCTTTTTGAAGTTTTCGTGTGAGTTGTCCTGGACCAGCGTCAGCTTTTGGGCACATGAGCTGAAAGTGCTAGCAAATGCAGCTAATTGGACACTAGTATTGGACATTATGAGCAAAACAACAATTTATTGTGGAACTAGGACTCCTTGCACTGCATTCTGATGAAAGATCATTAAAGATAAGGGAATATTTATGATGTAATTTCGTATTTCTGTTGACTCCAACATGGCGGAGAAATACTTTTACGTCTGAGCACCGTCTCAGATTATTGCATAGTAGGCTTTTTTCGTAACGTTTAAAAAAAATCTGACACAGCGGTTGCATTAAGAACCAGTGTGTGTATCTTTAATTATATGTAGAACATGTATCTTTAGTCAAAGTTTATGATGAGTATTTCTGTTATCTGGCGTAGCTTTCTATAATTCCTCCGGATATTTTGGAGGCATTTCTGAACATGGCGTCAATGTAAACTGAGATTTGTGGATATAAATATGCATATTATCGAACAAAACATAAATGTATTGTGTAACATATCATATGAGTGTCATCTGATGAAGATTTTCAAAAGGTTAGTGATTCATTTTATCTCTAATCCTGCTTTTGAGACTCTATCATTGGCTGGAAAAAATGGCTGCGTTTTTCCTTTGATTTGGTGGTGGTCTAATATAAATACATGTTGTGTTTTCGCTGTAAAACATGTAAAAAATCGGACATGATGGGTAGATGAACAAGATGTTCATCTTTCATTTGCTGTATTGGACTTAAAACCTCTTAAAGGTTAAGGTGCATTATTTCTACTTTTTGATAAAAAGCGTGCAAAAGTTCAACGTCCTGCTACTCATGCCAGGAATATAGTATATGCATATGATTAGTATGTGTGGATAGAAAACACTCTGAAGTTTCTAAAAATGGTTAAATCATGTCTGTGACTATAACAGAATTTTATAACAGAACTATAACAGAACTATAACAGAACAGAACTATAGCAAAACCCCAAGGAAAAACTGTTCAGAAAAAAAATAAAAAATCCCTCTGTATTGTCTATGTCATGGGAAATTAGATAGCGCCCAGTTTACAGTTCCTACAACTTCCACACGATGTCACCAGTCTTTGGAATTGGGTATATGAAAATGAAAATATCTGAAAGTTATATTAGGAAAATTATAACTTTATAATCTGAATATTTTCCTTGGTGCCCCAACATCCTAGTTAATTACAGTTACATGATTAATCAGTTGAATCGCATAATAATAATTACAGAGAGTCATTTGATAAAGATT
>NC_056450.1:32207143-32287143 GCF_018296145.1 Oncorhynchus tshawytscha | reverse complement strand
CCCATGTTTCCGGCCCCCCTCTTGGGCCGAGTAGAGCAGGCTGCCCCCCTCCACTGAGTAGAAGCCCATGGTCTGTGGTTCTTTATTTGGTCTCCTGGTGCCATTTACAGTCACACACACACTAATCTTGTATTTTTCCCGGGAGAACAGAAGAAGAAGACATCACAGCAAGGAAATGCAAAACAATCACAAGTATAGGCCTGCTATACTGGGAAAGACCAGTCCCTGTTATTACCTTATGCGTCTACGTTGTGGACAGTGACATTCTGTGTAGCTTACACCATGGTGTCGTTTTTACTGATTCACTGGTCCTGGATGTTTTGATTTTCCTGTGTGATGAGCCACTATAGTTGGGAGGCAGGTAGCCTAGCGGTTAAGAGCACTGGGCCAGTAACTGAAAGGTCGCTCTGGATAAGAATTTTATTTTACCTTTATTTAACCAGGCAAGTCAATTAAGAACAAATTCTTATTTTCAATGACAGCCTAGGAACAGTGGGTTAACTGCCTGTTCAGGGGCAGAATGACAGATTTTGTACCTTGTCAGCTCAGGGATTTGAACTTACAACCTTTCAGTTACTAGTCCAATGCTCTAACCACTAGGCTACCCTGCCTAATAAATCACTAAAATGTAAAATGATAGTTACGTTTGGCTACTACGTGTGTTTATAGCTGCTCTGTGTGTGTTTAAGGTCCCAGTGGAGTGTTTTTAACAAAGATCAGAGACCGTTATCAGGAGAGTTTATGATGTGGATGGGAATGAAGCTCAAAGACAACATGTTTCAGTCCTAACTGTTGAAGTATGTGGGCTGACATGTGGAGCTGAATCAGAAGTCTACTGACTGTTACAATTGTTTTATTAGATAGGGTTTGGAAAGTTTCCCAATACTTCTACCAGCCAACCCAGTGGTCATCAATTACTGTAAGTGGCCCTTAACTAGCCCTCTCATCCTCTCCAATGCATTGTGTGGAGTCTGGATGGTGGATACTGTGTGGAAGCTACCGAGTCTGGCTCACCCTGACTGGGAAGGTTGGGTCTGGAAACCCCCTGGTCAACTGTGCTTTCCTGGCTTAGTTAGGACATAGGATGTGGTAGTCAGAGGAAGAGGAATTTATACCACTCTTCACCTCACCTCACCTCACCTCACCTCACCTCTCCTCCCCTCCCAAAACCCCAACTCTCCCTCCCTCCCTGCCTCACAGCACAGCACACCACTAACCAAACACCCTTTCTCTCTTCCTGCCCTCACCTCAACTCCTTTACCCCCTTAATGCCCTAACTCTACTCCATCCCCCCTTCTCAGCCCTCTCCCAACAACCTACCTTGAGGGGAAAATTGCCATTCCAATAAAATGCACTGAGTCAGGACTAGGAGGAAATTAGAGAATAAAGAGAGGGGAAGGGTAGACGAGGAGAGGATAGATAGGAGAAGAGATGAGGAGAAGAATAAGAGGAGAAGAGATGAGGAGAAGATATGAGAAGAGAAAAGGAGAAGAAGAAGAGAAGAACGAGGGGAGAAGAGGAGAGGAGAAGAGATGAGTGGAAGAGACGAGGAGAAGAATGAGAGGAGAAGAGATGAGGAGAAGATTGGGAGGAGAAGAGATGAGGAGAAGAATGAGAGGAGAAGAGATGATGAGATGAACAAGAGAAAAAGAGATGAGGAGAAGAGATGACTGACAAGAAGAATGACGAGAAGAGATGAGGAGAAGAGAGAGAGGAGAATTGATGAGGAGAAGAACGAGAAGAGATGAGGAGGAGATGAATGAGAGGAGAAGAGATGAGGAGAAGAGATGAGGAGAAGAATGAGAGGAGACGAGATGAGGAGAAGAATGAGAGGAGAAAAGATGAGGAGAAGAACAAGAGATGTGGAGAAGAATGAGAGGAGAAGAGATGAGGAGAAGAGATGAAGAGATGAGAGCAGAAGAGATGAGGAGTTGAATGAGAGGAGAAGAGATGAGGAGAAGAGATGAGGAGAAGAATGAGAGGAGAAGAGATGAGGAGAAAAGATGAGGAGAAGAGATGAAGAGATGAGAGGAGAAGAGATAAGGAGATGAATGACAGGAGAAGAGATCAGGAGAAGAATGAGCGGAGAAGAGATGAGGAGAAGAACGAGAGGAGGAGAGATGAGGAGAAGAACGAGAGGAGAAGAGATGAGGAGAAGAATGAGATGAGAAGAGATGAGGAGAAGAGAGAGAGGAGAAGAATGAGATGAGAAGAGATGAGGAATGAAGAGAAAGAGGGTTAGATGGGAGATGAGTAATGTGATGAAAGAGGGTTAGATGGTGTGTGTGTGTGTGTGTGTGTGTGTGTGTGTGTGTGTGTGTGTGTGTGTGTGTGTTGTGTGTGTGTGGGTTGGCTTAGCGGGGGCGTAGAGTGGGCACCAGTAATGTTCCATGTGGGCTGCCTTGTCTCACCCCTGTGCCTGGCCAAAGTTGATGGCACGCACACACACACACACACACACACACACACACACACACACACACACACACACACACACACACACACACACACACACACACACACACACACACACACACACACACACACACACACACACACACACACACACACACACCATGCAGCATCTGTGTAACCACATCATAGACACACACAGAAAGATACATCAGAAGGAGGCATGGTCTGAATTAGCCCACTCTGTGAACACCGGCCAGTGGCTATTTTTAGTCCAACAGCAAGGCTTGTATTTCTCACGAGAGAGAGACAGACGCCAGATGTATTTAAGTCCAAGGGGGCATATGTCTGTGTATGACTCAATGATGTGCATGTAAACTTGACGATCCCACTCACTGTTTTTCAATTTTTAATTTTTTTGTCATATCATTGTGTTTTGTCCTATAGTAGTCTGCTTACTTGAGGGCTGGAAAGTGCAGTTGTGTTTTTAGCCTGATTTCACACTGGCAAACACTCCCACTGGCAACAGGCCTCACACACTCTCTCTCTCTCTCTCTCTCTCTCTCTCTCTCTCTCTCTCTCTCTCTCTCCTCCCTCCCTCCCTCCCTCCCTCCCTCCCTCCCTCCCTCCCTCCCTCCCTCCCTCCCTCCCTCCCTCCCTCCCTCCCTCCCTCCCTCCCTCCCTCCCTCCCTCCCTCTACTGCCTCTACTGCCTCTACTGCCTCTACTGCCTCTCCTCACCACCTGTAACTTATCCTCCCTCCCTCCCTCCCTCCCTCCCTCCCTCCCTCCCTCCCTCCCTCCCTCCCTCCCTCCCTCCCTCCCTCCCTCCCTCCCTCCCTCCCCCCTCTCCTCACCACCTGTAACATATCCTCCCTCCCTCCACTGCCTCTCCTCACCACCTGTAACTTATCCTCCCTCCCTCCACTGCCTCTCCTCACCACCTGTAACTTATCCTCTCTCCAGTGAGGACTGACTGACTGCAGTTACAAACATGATGGAGCAGCAAAATATTGAACTTACTTTCTGAAGTTATTTCATAGTGAGTGCTACTGTGAGAATGTGAGTTAGTAGTTATTACCAATAACATAACCTCCTCTTACTTGCTGTTTGGGGTTTTAGGGAGAGGCAGTAGGAGAGAGAGGCAGGAGAGGGAGGCAGGAGGAGAGGAAGGCAGTAGGAGAGAGAGGCAAGAAAGGGAGGCAGGAGGAGAGAGAGGCAGGAGGAGAGGAAGGCAGTAGGAGCGGAAGGCAATAGGAGAGAGAGGCAGGAGGAGAGAAAGGCAGGAGAAGCGGAAGGCAGTAGGAGCGGAAGGCAGGAGGAGAGGAAGGCAGGAGGAGCGGAAGGCAGTAGGAGAGGAAGGCAGTAGGAGAGAAATGCAGTAGGAGAGAGAGGCAGGAGGAGAGAGAGGCAGGAGAGGTGAGAGGCAGGAGGAGGGAGATGCAGGAGAGGAGGAAGGCAGGAGGATATAGAGGCAGAATAGCAAGAGAGGCAGGATAGCGAGAGAGGCAGGAGAGATAGAGGAGATAAGGGAAGCAGGAGAGACAGATGGATCCCCAGTGGTGAAGGGTACACAGCCTCCTCTGAGCCCCCTCAGGTGGGCACAACCTTGGCTCTCTCCTGCCCCCTTCTTGCCCCCCCTCGCCACGCCCAGAGGGGTACCCAGGCATCCTGCAGGCAGGCAGCTGTTTTTTGGGGTGTCCTTTCCTTAACCCCTTATCCCTCACCACTCACCCCAGGGAAGGGACAGGGACAAGCCCCCCCCCACTACTGCTGCTGGTACCCCAGCCAGCCTCAATCTGTGGGACACCCAAGGACATCCTCTGATCATAACACACTTACAAAGGATACAGAGGATGGCACTGAGAGATGGAGGGAGAAAAGACAGATACCTTTGGATATAATGCAGTCCAGAGTAAGCAGCGAATGAGAGGTGTGTGCACAAGGTGTGTGAGTGTGTGTGAGTGTGGACAAAGTGTGGGTGTGCGTGGGTGCGTGCGTGTGGTCTGTCTCATGACCAGGGCCTGCTCTGTGTTTACAGACCTCTATTTTCTTGACTGTAACTCAGGCCGGCCTCCCACCATGCACCTCTCACCACACAGCTCACAGAGGATAAACAATATTCACGGCCAAGTGTAAAAAACCCAGAGTTTCACCTCAACTACCGCCCTCTACACCAGCTGTGGGAGGCCAGAGCAGGGGCTGTGTGAGGTGTGTGTGTGTGCAAATGTCCGTGTGTGAGAGAGAGAGCAAAAGACTGTGTGTGTGTAGGTGTGGGCGGCAGTGTGTGTGTGTGTGACTGGGGTTGCAGGACGGGTGACTGTTGGATTATGAGGTTGTCACCTTGCCCTGACCCCAGACCCCAGTCATATTGCTGTTTTATCATCATAGAGTTGGCCCTGTGAAATCCCCTTCTGACTGCTCTGTTTGCGTTGTTCTCTGTGCTGTATTTGTAAGGGGAGAGGCAAAGGTGAAAAGGATGTGCTGCTTACCGTCAGCAGGGAAAACTCCCTGGAAAACTATGAGAGCCATCCTTTGAAGAGTGAGTGGTTGTATGTTTGTGTGAAAGGGTGTGGGTGATTATGTTTAAACTTTTCACTAAGGAGCATAACAGTAAGTCTTGAATATTCTTGTATGTTCTCTCTGCTGTAGAGTTTCTGTTGTCTTCTTTGTTTGTGAGTGCTGTTTGGGTCTGTTCCTTCCCCCTTTTAACTTTGGTATGGATGAAAAGTGTCTGGGTTTCTTTATATCCGTCTCTTCTGTTAGTCATATTAACCCACAAAACAGCTGCATGTCCACTGCTACACACACACACACACACACACACACACACTAACTTGAAATGATCTGACAAGATGTGATTGGACATTGGAATATAGTGAAGACCTTTCAAAACCACTGACTGATGATGCATGTTCTTGGGTTATTTATTTAATACGTCAGAATTAAGAACTAAGTTAACCACCGTAAAGCTATGTTGTTATTGCAACTAGATGAAGATGTACAGCAAGTTGGTATGAAGCTTTATTGAAAATGGAAATAAACTGGGCAAAGCTAGATAAATCGCCATAGTATTATATGTTGACCAGCAGATGAACATTCCTTTGGCATAGTGTAAAGTGGAACTGACAGCGTTTTAACTACTTTGCAGATATGAACCAAACAGACAATTATGCTTCAAATCAGGGGGTGGCCTAGTGGTTAGACTGCTGGACTAGTAACCGGAAGGTTGCAAGATCGAATCCCCAAGATGAATATCTGTTGTTTTGCCCCTGAACAAGGCTAACTATGTTCCTAGACCATAATTGAAAAAATAATTTGTTCTTAACTGACTTGTCTAGTTAAAGGTAGAAAGAACTTCGAGGTTTTAAAAATAAGTTATATTTGACTCAAAATTCCATGATGTACACCAAGGCATTGTTGGCAGAATAGATGGATGCAGTTCAATGCATGATTAATATAATTCACCAATATATTAATTGGTTATCCAAAAAATGATTGCTATCAGGTTATAAATCACAGATTGCCTGGTACATTGTTTGCTGGCTCCAACCATTCGAGATGCACTGTTTCAGTTTCAATGATGTACAAGGCCTTTTCCAGCATGATGGAGCACCTTGCCATAAGGCAAAGTGATAACTAAGTGGCTCAGGGAACAAAACATCAGTATTTTGGGTCCATGGCCAGGAATCTCCCCAGACCTTAATCCCATTGAGAACTTGTGGTCAATCCTCAAGAGGCGGGTGGACAAACAAAAACCCACAAATTCTGACAAACTCCAAGCATTGATTATGCAAGAATGGGCTGCCATCAGTCAGGATGTGGCCCAGATGTGTCCACGACATGAGTGCGTCCAAAGAGAGGGTGTCATCTTGGCATGCCAACTCTCTCTGGACCTCTTCACGCAATTCTCTTCTGAATAATGTGCGGAGCAGCGGCTCATTCCATCTGTTAGATGCTGACACTGTACGGAAGGTGAGGGCGTAGTCCGCGGGCGTCTGGCCCTCCTGCCATAGTTGGAGTAGGCACTTTCCCCCTCTCTGCCCTCGGTGGATGATCGAAGACTCAAGACATTAACCTTTCCTAGGAACCCAGCTCCTGCTCTATTTTCTCCCAGACAGACGGAGCCTACTCCAACAATCGCCTGGTTAGCAGGGAAATAACTGTGGCAACCTTGGACCTCTCGTGGTGGGGGCTCCCATTTTATGAGTGAAATAGAGACAGCACTAGAGGAGGAAGCCCCGGCATTTGGATGTAGTCCCGTCATATTTGTCCCGGATGGACAAATCAGCATCGCTGACCTGGCAGACTGTTGAATGGGCTGAAGTGCTGGCTTGCTGAGTCGACTTATGGTAGAGGATCCTCTGCTTGATGAAGGTGACACCATTGAGGAAGATCTAGACGTTGAAGAATGCGGAGGACCTCATCCATAGCTGTCCCCAGTTGGACCAGCTGGTCATGGTAGAGGCAAAGTAGGTCTCCCTGTTTGCCGACCATCTGGGAGATGTCTTGTTTGGCTGCTGCTTCAGTTTTGTGAGGCATTATTCTATAGCGAAGACGCAGGGAGTCAGGAAGCAGGTGCAGTCGGTGAGTTTAATAAGAATGAACATGGCGTGAGTAGTGTCTGAACATGAACACAGACACAATACTGCCTGTTGTGTGATAATAACGGAGTGCTAGATAAAGGGGTAGTAATCAGGGAAGTGATGAAGTCCAGGTGTACCTTATAATGAGGCGCAGGTGTGCACAATGAAGGTTATCAGGTGTGCACAATGAAGGTTATCAGGTGTGCATAATGAAGGTTATCAGGTGTGCATAATGAAGGTTATCAGGTGTGCATAATGAAGGTTATCAGGTGTGCACAATGAAGGTTATCAGGTGTGCATAATGAAGGTTATCAGGTGTGCACAATGAAGGTTATCAGGTGTGCATAATGAAGGTTATCAGGTGTGCATAATGAAGGTTATCAGGTGGTTAGTAGCCCGGCGACGTATAGCACCTGAGAGGGGGAATGGGTAAAGAAGTGACATGTTTTTTCAATATGGCCCATGCGCTGATTGACACCCCCGAGCTAGCGTATCTGTTCATGTAGCTGCTAGCTGCTAGGAGGATAACATGTCATTGGGGGAGTGACTGACTTTTCCCCCTCATATAATTTTACAGTGCCTACAGCTAGAGATGCAGGTATCATTTGGTTAGCGTACCACCCCGGCATATGCAACAGCCTTATCTAAATATATTACCTTCAACAGTGTTATTTTGTGATTATTGTTGTTGTAAAAATTTTAGCTAATGGGTTAGCAATTAGCATGTTTGACATTTCAGTGGAAATACTACTATCAGTAGCGGCTTAGCAAAATAAATACATCCCATATTATCGGCATACGGTTCCCAGTTATTGGCCACTTTAGTATCTTGTTCAATTACAAGATATATCAATTAAAATGTTGTTCAAAAATGAGACACAAACCTCATATTCGAAGGGTTTACTAGATAGTTGACCAGTTGGCTAGCCTTCCAGGTAAAAAAAAAGACTTGCCTGTCAACTTTTCATTGCGTAGTCCATCCGCCCTCCTGTGGACTCTTAAAAAATGGTTATTCACCAACATATTCAGTGTTTTGACCAAATAATGTTTTATAATTTATTTTACCTATTAATCTTAGGTTTTGAGAAAGTAGATAACAGTTTAATATTAAAATACAAATGAGTATGAATAATTTACATCAAATACATAACAAAACATCTGTGCAGTGACATAAACAATTAAAACACTGTTGGAGTTTGTCACACAGCCAGGAGTGGTGGCTGCGGAGTCAAGCGCAGAGAGCAGAGGAAAATGGGTGAAACCGAGCTTTATTGCGGTATGCACAATTAACGCCAAAAACAACAGGCGAAGACAAAAGTGTCCAACCCAAAACTGGGCACAAACAGACAGGGAACACAACACGCAACCAACCTCGACTAACAGAAAACAAGCCTGCACAAAAGCAGGTGGGCCTAACAGGCTTAAATAGTCCTGAACCAAAACTCAATCAAGAAACAGGTGCAACCAATAAGACATAACAAACAGAAAAGGAAAAGGGGATCGGTGGCAGCTAGTAGACCGGCGACGACGACCGCCGAGCGCCGCCCGAACAGGCAGGGGAGCAACCTTTGGTGGAAGTCGTGACAGTCCCCCCTCCCCTGACGCGCGGCTCCTGCAGCGCGCCGCCGCTGGCTTCGAGGGCGACCCGGAGTGCGAGGCGCAGGGTGATCCGGATGGAGGCGGTGGAACTCCCTCAGTAGTGATGGATCCAAGATGTCCTCCACCGGTACCCAGCACCTCTCCTCCGGACCGTACCCCTCCCAGTCCACGAGGAACTGTAGGCCCCTCACCCGGAGTCTAGAGTCCAGAATGGAACGTACAGTGTACGCCGGGGACCCCTCGTTGTCCAGAGGGGGCGGATGGACCTCCGGCACCTCACCTTCCTGCAGGGGAACAGCCACCACTAGCCTGAGGAGAGACACATGAAACAAGGTGTTAATACGATAGTAAGAAGGAAGCTGTAACCTATAACACACCTCGTTTATCCTCGGGACTTTAAATGGCCCCACACACTGCGGCCCCAGCTTCCAGCAGGGCAGGCGGAGGGGCAGGTTTTGGGTTGAGAGTCAGACCCGGTCCCCCGGTGCGAACACGGCGGCCTCACTGCGGTGACGGTCAGCGCTCCTCTTCTGCCGTCCACCAGCTTGTTTAAGTGATTCCTGGACGGCTCTCCAGGTCTCCTTCGAGTGCTGCACCCACTCCTCCACCGCAGGAGCTTTGGTGTGGCTCTGATGCCATGGGGCCAGGACCAGCTGGTAGCCCAACACACACTGGAAAGGTGACATGTTAGTGGAGGAGTGGCGGAGTGAATTCTGAGCCACCTCCGCCCATGGGACATACCTCGCCCATTCACCTGGCCGGTCATTCACCTGGCAATACGACCACAGAAACCTTACCCACATCCTGGTTCATCTCTCCACCTGCTCATTACTCTTGGGGTGAAAACCCGAGGTCAGGCTGATCAAGACCCCCAGATGCTCCATAAACTCCCTCCAAACTATGGACGTGAACTGGGGACCCCGGTCAGAATTGATGTCCTCAGGCTTCCCGTAGTGCCGGATGACGTGGGTAAACAGGGCCTCCGCAGTCTGTAGGGCCGTAGGGAGCCTGGGCAACGGGATGAGACGGCAGGACTTAGAAAACCGATCCACAACGACCAGGATTGTGGTGTTCCCCTGAGACGGGTGAAGGTCGGTGAGAAAATCCACCGACAAATGCGACCACGGCCGTTGTGGAATGGGGAGGGGCTGTAACTTCCCTCTAGGCAGGTGTCTAGGAGCCTTGCTCTGAGCGCACACCGAGCAGGAGGAAACATAAAACCTCCCCCTAAGTCCCCACACTGTCCTCTCAGTACCAGGATGACCCGAAGTGGGTAGTGTATGGCCCCATCGAATCAAACTATCATGAACACCAAGCGGCACGTACTGAACACCCGCTGGACACTGAGGAGGTGCAGGTTGCAACCGTAATGCCCGCTCGATTTCCGCGTCCACCTCCCATACCACCGGTGCTACCAGACATGAAGCTGGAAGGATCGATGGACCGCTCCTCGGTGTCATAGAGACGGGACAGCGCATTGGCCTTAGTATTAAGGGAGCCTGACCTATAGGAGATCGTGAACCGAATCTGGTAAAAAACATGACCCACCTTGCCTGAATTGCGATTCAATCTCCACGCTGCCCGGATATACTCCAGATTACGACGGTCAGTCCAGATGAGGAAAGAGTGCTTGGCCCCCTCAAGTCAATGTCTCCACACCTTCAGAGCTTTTACCACAGCTAACAACTCCCGGTCCCCCACGTCATAGTTCCACTCCGCTGGACCGAGCTTCCTCGAAAAGAAAGCGCAGGGGCGGAGCTTCGGTGGCATGCCCAAGCGCTGTGACAGCACGGCTCCATGCCCAGCCTCGGACGTGTCCACCTCCACTATGAACGCCAAAGAGGGGTCCGGATGAATCAGCACGGGAGCGTCGGTGAACAGCTCCTTCAGACGACTGAAGGCTCTGTCCGCCTCCGCAGACCACCCACCGGCCCCCTTTCAGCAGTGAAGTAATGAGAGCAGTCACCTGACCAAAACCCTGGATAAACCTCCAGTAGTAATTGGCAAACCCTAAAAACCGCTGCACCTCCTTTACCGTGGTCGGAGTCGGCCAATTACCCACGGCTGTAATGCGGTCACACTCCATCACCACCTCAGAGGTGGAAATGTGATAACCCAGGAAGGAACCGGCTTGTTTGAACACACATTTCTCAGTCTTGACGTACAGGTCATGCTCCAGCAGTCGCCCAAGTACTTTACGCACCAGAGGCATATGCGCGTGGCTGATTAGATCCGTATATCATCGATATACACAACCACACTCTGCCCATGCAGGTCTCTGAGAATCTCGTCTACGAAAGATTGAAAGACGGCTGGAGCATTTTTCAACCCATATGGCATAACGAGGTACTCATAATGGCAAGATGTGTACTATATGCAGTCTTCCACTCATCTCCTTCCCTCCTGGATACGCGATCCTAAGGTCCAGTTTGTGAAAAAACACACTCCGTGAAATGATTCTACCGCCATGGCGATGAGAGGTAGCGGGTAACTAAACCCCACTGTGATGGAATTTAGACCTCTATAATCAATGCACGGACGCAGACCTCCCTCCTTTTTCTTCACAAAAAAGAAACTCGAGGAGACGGGTGACGTGGAGGGCCGAATGTACCCCTGTCCCAGAGATTCAGTGACATATGTCTCCATAGCCACTGTCTCCTCCTGGGACAACGGGTACACATGACTCCTGGGAAGTGCAGCATTTACTAGGAGGTTTATCGCACAATCCGCTTATCAATGAGGTGGTAATTGGGTTGCCTTCTTTTTACAGAAAGTGATAGCCAAATCGGCATATTCAGTGGAAACGTGGTCTGGACTCTCCACCGTCGTCACACCGATGGAAACTCCTCTGCACCTACCTGAACACTCCTCTGACCACCCTTGGAGAGCTCCCTGTTTCCATGAAATCTCAGGATTGTGATTAGCCAGCCAGGGAATCCCCAGCACCACCGGAAATGCAGGTGAATCAATAAGGAAGAGACTAATCCACTCCTTATGATCTCCCTGCATTACCATGTCCAGTGGAACCGTGGCCTCCCTGACCAGACCTGACCCTAATGGTCAGCTATCTAAGGAGTGCACGGGGAAGGGTTGGTCTAGCGGCACCAGCGGAATCCCTAGCCTTAACGCGAGTCCACGATCCATAGAGTTCCCAGCTGCGCCTGAATCGACTAGATCCTTATGCTGGAGAGAGGGAGAAAACTCAGAGAAAGAAATGAGTAAGAACATGTGACCAACAGGGAGAAGGTGCTGACTCACCTGTGGTGACCGAGAAGTGCTCTGCCTGCCCTCTCGACTCACAGACAAGCTCCTCCAGCACCGATCCGCAGTGTGTCTTCTCCGACCACACCTGGTGCAGGAGGAGCCTCCTCCTCCGGTCCCTCTCGATGCGGCCCCCCTAACTCCATAGGGATTGGAGCGGGAGAGCCAGGAGGTGGAACTAACAGGGCCTGTTCAGCCAGCAGGTTGTCCAGTCGGATCGACATGTCAATGAGTTCGTCGAGGGAGAGGGTGGCGTCCCGACAAGCTAGCTCCCTGCGGACGTCCTCCCGGAGGCTACATCGATAGTTGTCCATCAGGGCCCTGTCGTTCCACCACGCTCCAGCGGCTAAGGTCCGGAACTCCAGCGCAAAGTCCTGCGCGCTCCTCGTCTCCTGACGAAGGTGAAACAGCCGTTCACCCGCAGCTCGGCCCTCTGGTGGGTGGTCGAACACGGGCCGGAACCGGCGGATGAACTCTGAATAATGGTCCCTCGCAGAGTCTGGGCCATTCCACACTGCATTGGCCCACTCCAGGGCTTGATCCGTCAGACAGGAGATGAGGACGCTCACGCTCTCCTCACCAGAGGGAGTCGGACGAACGGTAGCCAGGTACAGCTCAAGCTGTAGTAAGAACCCCTGGCACCCAGCCGCCGTTCCATCTTACTCCCTGGGGAGCGCCAGACGCAGAGCAATGGATCTGGACGCCGCTGGAGGAGTAGGTTGAGCCAGCGGAGGAGGACCTGGGGCTGAGGTAGGGAGACCACTCCTCTCCCATCGGTCCATTTTCTCCATCATTTGATCCATTGCTGACCCGATTCGGTGGAGAATGGCCGTTTGATGGAGGACACGCTCCTCCATGGATGGGAGAGGGGGTGCAGCTGCTCCTGCTGACTCCATGGGTAATGGTGCGGGCTTCTGTCACACAGCCAGGAGTGGTGGGTGTGGAGTCAAGCGCAGAGAGCAGAGGAAAATGGGGGAAACTGAACTTTATTGCGGTATCCACAATTAACGCCAAAAACAACAGGCGAAGACAAAAGTGTCCAACACAAAACTGGGCACAAACAGACAGGGAACACAACACGTAACCAACCTCGACTAACAGAAAACAAGCCAGCACAAAAGCAGCACAAAAGGGGATCGGTGGCAGCTAGTGGACCGGCGATGACGACCGCCGAGCGACACCCAAACAAGCAGGGGAGTCACCTTCAGTGGAAGTCGTGACAGAGTTTGTGTTGCTGAGATGCACTTGGAAAGTAAAGGAAGAAATACACAAGATGGGTTGAATAAACATATATTCCATATATTTTTTTACGAATAAATAATTTCATATGAAAACAAACAAAACAAACAATTAAATCTCGACCTCCATCCCTATAATGTCACAAAAATCGCAATAAAAATCCAGCTCTACTGCCACCTCCGGATCCCACTTCATATACTTGCAGTGGAACCAGAGCTGGCAGAAGTCACAGCACACCCATGGCACCTCGAACCTACACTCCTGCAGTGAGCTTGCAGGTGGATCACGCTCTTAAATTTAAAAAAAACAACAACATTGATTAACATGGTTGTGCAAAATGTGGAAGTACTACAGCAACAATAGTAATTGATACAACTGAGAGAGAGGAAAAACCAACAGATGATGAAGTACCTGAGAGTGGTGCCATGGGTGGTGTGACAGAGGAGGCTGGTGGTTCTTTTCTCTTCCTTTTCTGTGCTGCAGTTGAGAGTAAAAGTAGTGTCAGACAGAGCATGAAAACACTTTTGAACTTTCTTACATCAATACCTCTGGAGGAAGCTGCAGACGTTTTGGAGGAGGAGGACATGCCTTGAGGGCTGTGCTATGGACTGTGGATATGTAAAGAGAGGAAAAAAAACATTGCAGTTTTATAAAACATAACTAACATTCATTTTTTGTAATGTAACATGTGTTTAACTGTGGAGGTGGCTGTATTTAAATTGCAGGGGGCAGGGACTCCAGACGAGACTGCTATGGTGGTGTGACCAGGGGAGACGGAGGAGGGAGTTGGTCTAGACGAGACTGCTATGGTGGTGTGACCAGAGGAGACAGAGGAGGGAGTTGGTCTAGACGAGACTGCTATGGTGGTGTGACCAGAGGAGACGGAGGAGGGAGTTGGTCCAGACGAGACTGCTATGGTGGTGTGACCAGAGGAGATGGAGGAGGGAGTTGGTCCAGACGAGACTGCTATGGTGGTGTGACCAGAGGAGACGGAGGAGGGAGTTGGTCCAGACGAGACTGCTATGGTGGTGTGACCAGGGAGACGGAGGAGGGAGTTGGTCCAGACGAGACTGCTATGGTGGTGTGACCAGAGGAGATGGAGGAGGGAGTTGGTCCAGACGAGACTGCTATGGTGGTGTGACCAGAGGAGACGGAGGAGGGAGTTGGTCCAGACGAGACTGCTATGGTGGTGTGACCAAGGGAGATGGAGGAGGGAGTTGGTCCAGACGAGACTGCTATGGTGGTGTGACCAGAGGAGACGGAGGAGGGAGTTGGTCCAGACGAGACTGCTATGGTGGTGTGACCAGGGGAGACGGAGGAGGGAGTTGGTCCAGACGAGACTGCTATGGTGGTGTGACCAAGGGAGATGGAGGAGGGAGTTGGTCCAGACGAGACTGCTATGGTGGTGTGACCAGGGGAGACGGAGGAGGGAGTTGGTCCAGACGAGACTGCTATGGTGGTGTGACCAGAGAAGACGGAGGAGGGAGTTGGTCTAGACGAGACTGCTATGGTGGTGTGACCAGAGGAGACGGAGGAGGGAGTTGGTCCAGACGAGACTGCTATGGTGGTGTGACCAGAGGAGACAGAGGAGGGAGTTGGTCCAGACGAGACTGCTATGGTGGTGTGACCAGAGGAGACGGAGGAGGGAGTTGGTCTAGACGAGACTGCTATGGTGGTGTGACCAGAGGAGACGGAGGAGGGAGTTGGTCCAGACGAGACTGCTATGGTAGTGTGACCAGGGGAGACGGAGGAGGGAGTTGGTCCAGATGAGACTGCTATGGTGGTGTGACCAGAGGAGACGGAGGAGGGAGTTGGTCCAGACGAGACTGCTATGGTGGTGTGACCAGAGGAGACGGAGGAGGGAGTTGGTCCAGACGAGACTGCTATGGTGGTGTGACCAGAGGAGACGGAGGAGGGAGTTGGTCCAGACGAGACTGCTATGGTGGTGTGACCAAGGGAGATGGAGGAGGGAGTTGGTCCAGACGAGACTGCTATGGTGGTGTGACCAGAGGAGACGGAGGAGGGAGTTGGTCCAGACGAGACTGCTATGGTGGTTTGACCAGGGGAGACGGAGGAGGGAGTTGGTCCAGAGGAGGCTGCGTTGGTGGTGACAGACAGGGGGTGCAGTGTGCATCATGGTGGTGGTGGTGGACGAAACCGCCAATGATGGCATGGAGCAGCTGGTGTTTATAATGTTGGGGTTGAGTGGCCTTCTCTTGTAGCTGGGGACTTCGGCGGCTCCTCTAGGTGTTGCACACTGGGAGGCAGTTTTCATGAGTGGTTCCAGCGGGGGTGGGGGGTCCAGCAGAGGCAATTGCGTCAATGGTCTCATCCATGGCAGCTCTTTCTCCTCTGCCTCGGCCCTCTCCTTCTCACCCCTCTCCTGCCACTGGAGTGTGTATTCCTCCCCGGTGAGGCATGTAGCGACCACAGGGAGTCTTCTGTATCAGTCTATCCAATTCTTCAGGACAGTAAGCATGTGCCCCAGGTCCTTCGCTATCAGCCCCTCCTCTATTAGGGGGTACTCTTCTAGAGCTAGTTTTAGAGCTGAGACTGGAGCAGGGACTGGGACTGGAACATGGGCTGAGGATCCTCCTGTGGTCGCTTGGGAGGAGGTGCTGATGGACGGCACAGTGCTGCTGGTTCCAGGAGAGGCGGTGGTGGGACACAGTAGGGACCGATACGGCATTAAACGGGAGCCTTCATTGGCTGAAGGGTCAAAAGGGAACAGGTCATACTTCTTAATCTCTTCCACCACATAGCACATGTTCTTGAAGCGCTAGTACGGGTAACGGAATACTCTGGAAAATTCTGATTTGTTTACCATGTAGGAGTTGTCAAAATGGCTAAGGCCTCTAGCTACATTTGAGAACTCAGCCTTTTAAGGGCTAAGGTATGCCATGTCAGGCGGCTGCAGGACATGGGTGCAGTGTGGTGGAAGACAATGAAGTATAAGCCCTTCGCCACGAGCACCTCCGGGTCCATGTGGCTCTTGTGCCCATCAAAGAGGAGAAGGAGAGGACGATCCTTCACTGCATGCTCAATGAAGTCCTGAAACCACTTCCTGAACAGGTCCCCGTCAATGTAGCCACTGTTTGTAGTGTGTTGTGGCAACTGGGGAAACACGTGGTAGATGATAAATGGGGGGACATCCTCCCCAGCTGCATTGAAGCAGGCCAGCACTCTGATGTGCTCCTTGGTCCTCAGAGCCTGCAGGTACACGTGTTTTGCTCCCCGGGGAACCAGCACTTTGTGCCTGCTCTGGTCACTACAAAATCCAGACTCATTGCAGTTATAGATTTGTCTGGGTTTCTCCCCCAACCCACTCTCCCCCAAGAAGGTATCCATCGTCGGACATGTGGCACACTCAGCTCTCCATGTGGCACACTCAGCTCTGTCCGGCCTCCTCATGCTCAGGTTATTGTGCCTCCTCCTCTTCCCGAGTGGTGGGATTATTTCCCCTGGGTGCAGAAACCTACAATAGAATAAAATATAAAATTGTCCATCAGGATGGAAATGTTTGTTTTGGCATCACCATACACATCCACATTTACATCACACACATTGAGAACAGTCATTCCACATACATAAACACATAGAAGACCAAATACCTACGTATTTTGTCAGAGTATTTCATCAGCCTCTGTCTGGTGAAGGGGAACCCATGGCTGACGCTGTAGATACAGTACTGCACCAGAGAAATTATCCTTTTCATCCTGGTACAAGCAATGTGGGTGGTTCACTGTGACAACCATGGGTCACCCAACCGCTCAGCCTGTCCGCCAGTGTCTGCTGAGGTACACCATCCACCTTGGTAGATAAGAAAATGTAACTGTTGCTAGCAGACAAAATGTACATTCACATGGTAATCTCCTAAAAATGAAAGATGCCTAACCTTGGTAGCCTGGCGGATGGTCACATGTCCAGCTCACTCCACTGCTTCCTCTCCATGCTGTGGTAGTAAATACATGTAGCTAAATAACTTGAGACACTATACACATTTTAGGAAGATAACCGAATCTGAATATGTAAAAATATTTACATTCCAATGTTAAGTCATTGAAAGGTGATGAACGTTTTCACAATAACTGAAAGTGTACCCACATTTTTTGTTTGATGTTATCTGAAATTAAAATTGTGCCAATTCATTTAATATTGATGGATACATGGTAACATTTGACTAAATACTGCCTCTATGTAGCTGTTGTAAGATGAAACATAGCCTACAGTGATACCGTGGCAAGGAAAAGAATGTGAACCCTTTGGAAATACCTGTATTTCTGCATAAATTGGTCATAAAATGTGATCTGATCTTCATCTAGGTCTCAACAATAGACAAACACAGTCTGCTTAAACTAATAACACACACAAATAATTATACGCTTTCATGTCTTTATTGAACACACCGTGTAAACATTCATAGTGCAGGGTGGGAGAAGTATGTGAACCCTTGGATTTAATAACTGGTTGACCCTCCATTGGCAGCAATAACCTCAACCAAACGTTTTCTGTAGTTGTGGATCAGACCTGCACAATGATCAGAAGGAATTTTGGACCATTCGTCTTTACAAAACTGTTTCAGTTCAGAAATATTATTGTGATGTCTGGTGTGAACTGCTCTCTTGAGGTCACGTCACAGCATCTCAATTGGGTTGAGGTCAGGACTCTGACTGGGCCACTCCAGAAGGCGTATTTTCTTCTGTTGAAATCATTCTGTTGTTGATTTACTTCTGTGTTTTGGGTTGTTGTCCTGTTGCATCACCTGACTTTTGTTGAGCTTCAGTTGAAGGACAGATAGCCTAACATTCTCTAAGCTGTTGTGTAACAGTTTGTGTAGACTCCTGAACAAGACAGATGTTTGTTTTTAGGTTTTATTTACCGCCGTGTCTATTCATTTTCCAAATGCACGGCCACTTTCCCACTCTATATTGCTATAGAATTGCTGTAGAAATGCTGTAGAAATGCCTTAGCATACGTCATTCCCAAACATTCTAGAAATGTATGAAAATGTGAAAATGACCATATCTAAGTGATCGCCTGTCAGAAAATATAAAGAAAAGGTGTAATTTTCTTCCTGGGGGTGTATATGAACAGATTTGAATAATATTTCATGTTGTTAAAACACTGCTAGTTCCACGTTAAAGGGATACTTTGTGATTTTGTCATATCCATAGACTTCACAGGACACAGAGACATAACAATGGTATCCAACACTTAATCTGACTCTGGGGAAGTAGTTATAGGGCCTCATTACCAAAATCCCAAAGTACCCCTTTAATGTCTACCATTCAAACTCCTGTTACTATCTGTTAGTTGATGATGAATCTTGCTGTTGGTCATTGATCTTCCATTGATAAACTGTGAAGTAGAGTTGCTATGGAAAGTATGTTGCAATAAAGAGGTTAAGTTAAAACACACACACACACACACACACACACACACACACACACACACACACACACACACACACACACACACACACACACACACACACACACACACACACACACACACACACACACACACACACACACACACTTCTGTTTCACTCTCTCTCATCTCTTTCCTTCTCCCCACTCTTCTCTCTCTCTGGTAAGTTTCCGTGTCATAACCTGAACCCTATCTATCCTCTCCAGTCTTTTCACTTAGAGCCAGTCAAACAGGAGGTTAAACCTGGTCTCGGTACCCCAGAATGTGCTGTGGTACCTGGGCAGCCTGCCCACTCCACCCCCAGGCTTCATCTTGGAGCTAGGCCTCCCTGGGGACAGCCCCGCTGCCATGAGCCCTACTTACTACTCTGATTATGTCTCTGTGTGCCGGCCGCTCGATGGCCATAATAAAATTACCATGGCAATATCACTATTAAATGATGTTGTCCCAGCATTACAATAACGCTTATGCTGTGCATTGGTGGAGGGGATAACATTTATTATGTCTTCTTCTCTGGATCAATATTGGCTCAGATGTATAAACCCAGATTAGCATTGTGAATATCAATTAAGGAAGCGAGTGGGTCGATAGCATTAACAAAAATAAGTTGGCTTCAAAACCTTTGGGGAGTTCCTCCCGTAGCTCAGGGATCTGCTCTGTCTCAATGGAATTCTGGAGGGGGACAGGGGGAGGGTGGATGAGAGGAGGGGGCAGGAGAAGACAGGAGGTTGAGAGAAGGGGGAGAGAGGACTGTGAGAGAAGGGGGAGAGAGGACTGTGAGAGAAGGGGGAGAGAGGACTGTGAGAGAAGGAGGAGAGAGGACTGTGAGAGAAGGAGGAGAGAGGGCTGTGAGAGCCGTGGGAGAGAGGGCCGTGAGAGCCGGGGGAGAGGACTGTGAGAGAAGGGGGAGAGAGGACTGTGAGAGAAGGGGGAGAGAGGGCTGTGAGAGAAGGGGGAGAGAGGGCCGTGAGAGCCGGGGGAGAGAGGACTGTGAGAGAAGGGGGAGAGAGGACTGTGAGAGAAGGGTGAGAGAGGACTGTGAGAGAAGGGGGAGAGAGGGCTGTGAGAGCCGGGGGAGAGAGGACTGTGAGAGCAGGGGGAGAGAGGGCTGTGAGAGCCGGGGAGAGAGGACTGTGAGAGAAAGGGGAGAGAGGGCTGTGAGAGCCAGGGGAGAGAGGACTGTGAGAGGGGAGAGAGGACTGTGAGAGAAGACTGTGAGGAGAGGGCTGTGAGAGCTGGGTGAGAGAGGACTGTGAGAGCCGGGAGAGAGAGGCGAGAGAGAGGGAGGAGAGAGGACTGTGAGTGCCAGGGGAGAGAGGCGAGAGAGAGGGAGGAGAGAGGACTGTGTGAGGAGGGGGAGAGGGGACTGTGAGTGCCGGGGGAGAGAGGCCATATACTTTGTCAGTATGGGTATGGGGAGAAGTGATGGGAGAGAGGTGAAGCAGAGAAGTGAAGGACATAGGGGGGAAGAGTTAGAGAGGGGGAAAATCACAACAATGAGGTACTACAGAGTAATCACCCACTGGGGAGAGGGAGAGAGGTGACAAAAAGGGTAGGGAGGGATACGGGGAGGAGGAGAGGAAATGGGGGATAGTGGAGAGATGGAGAGATAGAGTGGAGTGGAGTGGAGGGAGTGAGAGAAAGGAGATAGATGTGTAAGATGGAGTATGGTTAGGGGTAGAGAGAAAGGACAAGGAATACAATGAGGGTAGAGGTAGGAGGGGGGCAAAGGCAGAGAGAGAGAGCGAGAGAGTGAGCGGAACGAGAGAGAGAACAAAAAGGAGAGAGGGCTTGCTAATTCAGTGAATAGCTGTGAATAGCAGCCAAGTCTTTTTTGTATGAACATAATGAACAGATGGTTTTCGTGATTAGGTTACATGTGATTCAGGAAGCCAGGCTGAGGCAGTGCTATTAGCAGAGTGGAGAGGCTGTGATTCAGGAAGCCAGGCTGAGGCAGGGCTATTAGCAGAGGGGAGAGGCTGTGATTCAGGAAGCCAGGCTGAGGCAGGGCTGTTAGCTGAGTGGAGAGGCTAAGATTCAGGAAGCCAGTCTGAGGCAGGGCTGTTAGCTGAGTGGAGAGGCTGTGATTCAGGAAGCCAGGCTGAGGCAGGGCTGTTAGCTGAGTGGAGAGGCTGTGATTCAGGAAGCCAGGCTGAGGCAGGGCTGTTAGCTGAGTGGAGAGGCTGTGAATCAGGAAGCTAGGCTGAGACAGGGCTGTTAGCTGAGTGGAGAGGCTGTGATTCAGGAAGCCAGGCTGAGGCAGAGCTGTTAGCTGAGTGGAGAGGCTATGATTCAGGAAGCCAGGCTGAGGCAGAGCTTTTAGCTGAGTGGTTACCTGTTCGGCCCTGTCTGGGGGTGTCCTCGGATGGGGCCACAGTGTCTCCTGACCCCTCCTGTCTCAGCCTCCAGTATTTATGCTGCAGTAGTTTATGTGTCGGGGGCTAGGGTCAGTTTGTTATATCTGGAGTACTTCTCCTGTCCTATTCTGTGTCCTGTGTGAATCTAAGTGTGCGTTCTCTAATTCTCTCCTTCTCTCTTTCTTTCTCTCTCTCGGAGGACCTGAGCCCTAGGACCATGCCCCAGGACTACCTGACATGATGACTCCTTGCTGTCCCCAGTCCACCTGACCGTGCTGCTGCTCTAGTTTCAACTGTTCTGCCTTATTATTATTCGACCATGCTGGTCATTTATGAACATTTGAACATCTTGGCCATGTTCTGTTATAATCTCCACCCGGCACAGCCAGAAGAGGACTGGCCACCCCACATAGCCTGGTTCCTCTCTAGGTTTCTTCCTAGGTTTTGGCCTTTCTAGGGAGTTTTTCCTAGCCACTGTGCTTCTACACCTGCATTGCTTGCTGTTTGGGGTTTTAGGCTGGGTTTCTGTACAGCACTTTGAGATATCAGCTGATGTACGAAAGGCTATATAAATAAATTTGATTTTTTTTTGTTTTTTTGGAGAGGCTGTGATTCAGGAAGCCAGGCTGAGGCAGTGCTATTAGCTGAGTGGAGAGGCTGTGATTCAGGAAACCAGGCTGAGGCAGGGTTGTTAGCTGAGCGGGGAGGCTGGAAATTCTGTCAGCTGGAAAAAAGATTGGTAAAAATCAGTGGAGAGAATTCAAACAACAACACCTACACATTTTATTATACTCAAAAGTGGGGAAAAATACACACACACACACACACACACACACACACACACACACACACACACACACACACACACACACACACACACACACACACACACACACACACACACACACACACACACACACACACACACACACACGCAATATGCAATAATACGCACATGCCTACAGCATACACAGAATATACAATGTCACATAAGAACACATTGGAGCGCTCATGTATTGTTTTGCTCTTCTGTGGTGAGAAATATAAAGAGGTTTTTATGAGCTGTGGCCCACTTTCAAAGCTTTGTGTCTGCATGTAAACAGATATTTGATATGAGAATAGTATGGTGCTGGGGGAACAGTCTTTGTGACTCCGTAAAATACAGAAATAGTCCTACTGGCCCACTAATATGTGTGTGTGGGTGCCTTTTGTTTTCTTCTGTAATTTTTGTGAATGTGTGTGCATGTGTGTGTGTGTGTGTGTGTGTGTGTGTGTGTGTGTGTGTGTGTGTGTTGTTTTGTTTATGTTTCTCTGTTTGTGTCTCTGTATTTCATTTTTTGTCTATATTCCTGTGTGTGTGTATTTCAATCAAATGTTCAGTCAAATGTATTTATAAAGCTGTTTTTACATCAGCAGATGTCAAAATGTGCTATTCAGAAACCCAGCCTAAAACCCCAAACAAAAATATATCTTAATGTAGAAGCACAGTGGCTAGGAAAAACTCCCTAGAAAGGCAGGAACCTAGGAAGAAACCTAGAGAGGAACCAGGCTCTGAGGGGAGGCCAGTCCTCTTCTGGCTGTGCCGGGTGGAGATTATAAGAGTACAGACTGTTCTTCAAGATGTTCAAATGTTCATAGATGACCAGCAGGGTCAAATAATAATCATAGTGGTTGTAGAGGGTGCAACAGGAGTAAATGTCAGTTCGGTTTTCATAGCCAACCATTCAGACCTTGGGACAGCTGGTGCGGTAGAGAGAGTCAAAAACAGCAGGTCCGGCACATCCGGTGAACAGGTCACCGTTCCATAGCCACAGGCAGAACAGTTTAAACTGGAGCAGCAGCATGACCAGGTGGACTGGGGACAGCCAGGAGTCATCAGAGCAGGCAGTCCTGAGGCATGGTCCTAGGGCTCAGGTCCTCCGGGAGGTGAGGGAGGGGAGGGAGGGAGAGAGGGAGAGAGAAAGACAGAATTAAAGAGAGCATAATTCACACAGGACACCAGATAAGACAGGAGAATTACACCTAACATAACAGGCGGAGCCTAGCCCCCTGGCACATAGACTACTGCAGCATAGATACTGGAGGCTGAGATGAGGGGGGGGGGACACTGTGGCCCTGTCCGACAATTTCCCCGGACAGGGCCAACCAGGCAGGATATAATCCCATCCACTTTGCCAAAGCACAGCCCCCACACCGCTAGAGGGATATCAACAGACTACCAACTTACTACCCTGATATAAGGCTGACTTTAGCCCACGAAGATCTCCTCCACCGCACAAGCCTGAGGGGGCACATGACCGGACAGGAAGATCACATCTATGTCTCAACCCACTCAAGTGACTCACCCCTCCCAGGGACGGCATGGAAGAGCACTATTAAGCCAGTGACTCAGCTCCCGTAATACGGTCAGAGGCAGAGAATTCCAGTGAAGATAGGAAAGCAGACCAGGCAGAGACAGCAAGTGTGTTTCGTAGCTCCAGTGCCTTGCTTTTACCTTCGACTCCCTGGGTCAGACTACACTCAACCTGCTGATGAGATGAGTCTTCAGTAAAATACTTAAAGACAGAGACCTGAGTCTGTGTTTTTCACATGAAAAAGCAGACCATTCCATAAAAATGGATCTCTATAAGAAAAAGCCCTGCCTCCAGCTGTTTGCTTACAAATTCTAGGGACAATAAGAAGGCATACGTCTTGTGACCGTAGCGTACGTGTAGGTATGTACGGCAGGACCAAATAAGATAGGTAGGAGCAAGCCCATGTAATGCTTTGTAGGTTAGCAGTAAAACCTTGAAATCAGCCCTAACAGGAAGCCAGTGTAGAGAGGCTAGCAATGGAGTAATATGATCACATTATTTGGTTCTAGCAGCTGTGTTTAGCACTAACTGAAATTTGTTTTGAGCTTTATCCAGGTAGCCGGAGAGTAGAGCATTGCAGTAGTCTACTTATTTATTTGACCTTTATTTAAGTAGGCAAGTCAGTTAAGAACACATTCTTATTTTCAATGACGGTCTAGGAACAGTGGATTAACTGCCTGTTCAGGGGCAGAACAACAGATTTTTACCTTGTCAGCTTTGAACCTGCAAAAACGGTCCTAAAACGGAACCTTGAGGAACACCAAAACATACAAAGGACATACCATTCACAGAGACAAACAAATATCTTTCCGACAGATAAGATCTAAACCAGGAAAGAACTTGTCCGTGTATACCAATTAGTGTTTCAAATTTCTCCAAAAGAACGTGGTGATCGATTGTTTCAAAAGAAGCACTAAGGTCTGGGAGCCTGAGGACAGATGCAGAGCCTTGGTCTGACACCATTAATCACTGCTTATGTGAAAGCCATCCTCTCTTGGGGAATGCTGCTTTTTAGTTAGCTTCGCGACAGAATATTTTCTTGGGGGGGGATTGTTGTTATTCTTCTCAATTAGGTTGGAAAAATAGATTGCTCGAGCAGCAGTGAGGTGTCTTCGATATTGCATGGTACGGTCTTTCCAAGCTAGTCGGATGACTTCCAGTTTGATGGAGCGCCTATTCCGTTCTAATTTTATGGAATCTTGCTTCAGGGCTCGGGTATTTTCTGTATACCATGGAGCAAATTTTATGTGACAAAGTTTTTTTTGTTTTTAGTGGTTCGACTGCATCTAGGGTGTTATGCAAGGTTAAATTTAGATTCTCAGTTAGGTGGTTAACCGATGTTTGTAGGGCATCTAGGTATCTTTGGTTGTCCGAAAATGTATAGCACTGCTTTTGATGATCCTTGGTTGGGGTTTGAGCAGATAATTTGTTGCGATAGCAAAGACAATTTGATGCTGGTCCGATAGTCCAGTATTATGATATTATTTTTCTCTTTACCTTTTTAATCAGTGTGTGTGTGTGTGAGTGTATCATTATACTCCCTGATCACTGAGGTCCGGCACACTCATGCTGTGTTAGTCAGAGAATAGGAAGTGCAGTGTCTGTTATGGTTAGTTTCTGTCCATCAGACACTCACTCTGCCTGTGTGAGCCAATCCCATGAGCCATAGTCATTATTGAATCAGTTACATAATATTGTATATTCAGCAAAGCAGGTGAGATCATGCACATGTAATTGTAAGTATTTCTATCTCTAGATGTCTGCCAGTTGACCAGTGTTTTCAGTTTTATTTGTCCCTCTGTGTGTATGTGCCTACAAAATCTGTTACTAATAAACTGGTGAATATTTCTCCAGAATCTAGTGTGTGTGTGTGCGTGTGTATGTGCGTGTGCATGCGTGTGTGTGCTTGTACTTGGTAGCCTTCCGGCATTCAGCACAGACATGGAGTGTCTCCAGCTCCTTGGGGACCTGTATGTGAATCAGTCTGGCCTCAATCACACATCCATAAAACCAGACTAATACGCTGACTATGACTGACCATTTTCCAGGACTCATCAGTTTTCCCAAAACATCCCAAAATGGTTCTGATTATTGGTTCCGTGTCATCAAGCCAAGTAGGGTGTGATCGAGTTATCATTCAGTCAGTATATTGGCCCAAGGATGATTAAAGATGACATAATACCCTGTCTGTCTGTCTGTCTTTGTTCCTCGCTCTTCAAACCACTGTGTTTCTGGTGGTGTGTCAGCATCTATACCCTATACACTCCATACTATATAACACATGCCATACCCTATACCCCACCCTATACACTCCATACTATATAACACATGCCATACCCTATACCCCACTGTTACGAATCCCTTTTGGCCCGACAGTCTAGGGGGGATGGTAATGAGACCCGTAACATAACTCATGCAAATTGTTATTGTGACAAAGTAAAAGTGTGAACGAAATAACCACGACAACAGAAATCTACCGTCAAACTCCAGGTTTATTTATAAAACACACGGTAATGGGGGGGAAGCAGGAAAAGGGGCTGAGCTGGACCCAAGGAAAGAAACAATAAATATAGAAAAACACCCCTAAGCTAGACTAGCCTACTTTAACAACAGCTAACTAACTAACCAAAAATACAGTGGGTGGTCCGCGCAGTTCTAACTAGTGTATTTAACAAAGTTCACCTACGGGTAGTGTATGCCCATGGGCGACTTGTCTTGGTTTCCCCCTTTTCCCACCAGCAACAAACAAACACCATATCCAAAAACAATACTCACAGGTGATGACAAAGTGCTATGGAGGTGCTCAAACAAAAGAGAGGTTAAGACACAAAGCGAGAGTGAAACACAGAGACCTACAGACATGGCATTTACAGAGAGAATTGAGCTCTAGAGCAAACAACTGATGGGGTTTTTAAACCATGGGGAAGGAACTATGATAGGGTAGGAAACAGGAGGAGGTGTGTCTTCTGATTGATGATTGATTGTTGTCTGATTGGGGAGTGATGATTTTCACCTGTGAGGGGAGAAGGAGAGAAAAGAAACACATACAGGATACACACAGGATACTTGTATCCGTAACACCCACCCTATACACTCCATACTATATAACACATGCCATACCCTATACCCCACCCTATACACGCCATTCTATATAACACATGCCATACCCTATACCCCACCCTATACACTCCATACTATATAACACATACCCCACCATATACCCTCCATTCTATATTAATCATATCTTACAGCATACCCCACCCTATACCCTCCACACTATATAACACAGACCTTAACCTATACCCTCCATTCTATATAAATCATATCATACCCTATACCCCACCCTATACCCTCCATTCTATATAAATCATATCATACCCTATACCCTCCATTCTATATAAATCATATCATACCCTATACCCCACCCTATACACCACCATATACCTTACATACGATATAAAACAGGCCTCACCCTACACCCCACCCTAAACCCTCCATACTATATAGCACTGGCCTTGCCCTACACCCCACCCTAAACCCTCCATACTATATAGCACTGGCCTTGCCCTACACCCCACCCTAAACCCTCCATACTATATAGCACTGGCCTTGCCCTACACCCCACCCTAAACCCTCCATACTATATAGCACTGGCCTTGCCCTACACCCCACCCTATACACTTCTTACTATATAACAAAGACCTTACCTAACACCCCACTATACCCTCCATACTATAAATAACAAAGGACTTACCCTATACCCCACCCTATACCCTACATTCTATATAACACATACGTTACCCTATACCCTACCCTATACCCTCCATTCTATATACATCATATCTTACCCTATACCCCACTATACCCTCCATTCTATATAAATCATATCTTACCCTATACCCCACCCTATAGCCTCCATGCAATTTAACACAGGCCTTACCTTATACCCCACCCTATACCCTATTTATTGCCTTACCTCCGCAATCTTACCTCATTTGCACACACTGTATCTAGATTTTTTTTCCTATTGTGTTATTGACTGTACGTTTATTTATTCTATATGTAACTCTGTGCTGTTGTTTGTGTCGCACTGCTTTGCTTTATCTTGGCCAGGTCGCAGTTGTAAATGAGAACTTGTTCTCAACTGGCCTACCTGGTGCCACAGGGTTCAATTCTTGGACCAACTCTCTTCTCTGTATACATCAATGATGTCGCTCTTGCTGCTGGTGAGTCTCTGATCCACATCTACGCAGACGACACCATTCTGTATATTTCTGGCCCTTCTTTGGACACTGTGTTAACAACCCTCCAGGCAAGCTTCAATGCCATACAACTCTCCTTCCTTGGCCTCCAATTGCTCTTAAATACAAGTAAAACTAAATGCATGCTCTTCAACCGATCGCTGCCTGCACCTGCCCGCCTGTCCAACATCACCACTCTGGACGGCTCTGACTTAGAATACGTGGACAACTCCAAATACCTAGGTGTCTGGTTAGACTGTAAACTCTCCTTCCAGACCCACATCAAACATTTCCAATCCAAAGTTAAATCTAGAATTGGCTTCCTATTTCGCAACAAAACATCCTTAACTCATGCTGCCAAACATACCCTTGTAAAACTGACCATCCTACCAATCCTCAACTTCGGCGATGTCATTTACAAAATAGCCTCCAATATCCTACTCAACAAATTGGATGCAGTCTATCGCAGTGCCATCCGTTTTGTCATCAAAGCCCCATATACTACCCACCATTGCGACCTGTATGCTCTCGTTGGCTGGCCCTCGCTTCATACTCGTCGCCAAACCCACTGGCTCCATGTCATCTACAAGACCCTGCTCAGTAAAGTCCCCCCTTATCTCAGCTCGCTGGTCACCATAGCATCACCCACCTGTAGCACACGCTCCAGCAGGTAAATCTCTCTGGTCACCCCCAAAACCAATTCTTTCTTCGTCCGCCTTTCCTTCCAGTTCTCTGCTGCCAATGACTGGAACGAACTACAAAAATCTCTGAAGCTGGAAACACTTATCTCCCTCACTAGCTTTAAGCACCAGTTGTCAGAGCAGCTCACAGATTACTGCACCTGTACATAGCCCACCTATAATTTAGCCCAAACAACTACCTCTTTCCCTACTGTATTTATTTATTTTATTTTATTTTATTTATTCATTTATTTTGCTCCTTTGCACCCCATTATTTTTATTTCTACTTTGCACATTCTTCCACTGCAAATCTACCATTCCAGTGTTTGACTTGCCTTATTGTATTTACTTTGCCACCATGGACTTTTTTTGCCTTTACCTCCCTTATCTCACCTCATTTTCTCACATCGTATATAGACTTGTTTCTACTGTATTATTGACTGTATGTTTGTTTTACTCCAAATGTAACTCTGTGATGTAATGATGTATGTAAATGATGTAAATATATCACTAGCCACTTTAAACAATGCTACCTTATATAATGTTACTTACCCTACATTGTTCATCTCATATGCATACGTTGATACTGTACTCTATATCATCGACTGCATCCTTATGTAATACATGTATCACTAGCCACTTTATCTATGCCACTTGGTTTACATACTTATCTCATATGTATATACTGTACTCGATATCATCTACTGTATCTTGCCTATGCTGCTCTGTACCATCACTCATTCATATATCCTTATGTACATATTCTTTATCCCCTTACACTGTGTATGACAGTAGTTTTTTTTGGAATTGTTAGTTAGATTACTTGCTCATTATTACTGCATTGTCGGAACTAGAAGCACAAGCATTTCGCTACACTCGCATTAACATCTGCTAACCATGTGTATGTGACAAATAAAATTTGATTTGATTTGATTTGTGTTGTTGTATGTGTCGAACTGCTTTGCTTTATCTTGGCCAGGTCGCAATTGTAAATGTGAACTTGTTCTCAACTTGCCTACCTGGTTAAATAAAGGTGAAAAAAATAAAATAAATGAAATAAAAAATATCCCATCCTCTGCCCTCCATACTATAAAACACATGCCTTACCCTATACCCTCCAAACTACATAACACAGGCCTCACCCTATACCTTCCATACTATATAACACATACCCCACCCTATACCCTCCATACTATATAACACATACCCCACCCTATACCCTCCATACTATATAACACATACCCCACCCTATACCCTCCAAACTACATAACACAGGCCTTACCCTATACCCCACCCTATACCCTCCAAACTACATAACACAGGCCTCACCCTATACCTTCCATACTATATAACACATACCCCACCCTATACCCTCCATACTATATAACACATACCCCACCCTATACCCTCCATACTATATAACACATACCCCACCCTATACCCTCCAAACTACATAACACAGGCCTTACCCTATACCCCACCCTATACCCTCCATACTATATAACACAGGCCTTACCCTATACCCTCCAAACTACATAACACAGGCCTCACCCTATACCTTCCATACTATATAACACATACCCCACCCTATACCCTCCATACTATATAACACATACCCCACCCTATACCCTCCATACTATATAACACATACCCCACCCTATACCCTCCATACTATATAACACATACCCCACCCTCTGCCCTCCATACTATATAACACATACCTCACCCTATACCTTCCATACTATATAACACAGGCCTCACCCTATACCCTCCAAACTATATAACACATGCCTCACCCTATACCCCACCCTATACCCTCCAAACTACATAACACAGGCCTCACCCTATACCTTCCATACTACATAACACAGGCCTCACCCTATACCCTCCATACTATAAAACACATGCCTTACCCTATACCCTCCAAACTACATAACACAGGCCTCACCCTATACCTTCCATACTATATAACACATACCCCACCTTATACCCTCCAAACTACATAACACAGGCCTCACCCTATACCCTCCAAACTACATAACACATACCCCACCCTATACCCCACCCTATACCCTCCATACTATAAAACACATGCCTTACCCTATACCCTCCAAACTACATAACACAGGCCTCACCCTATACCTTCCATACTATATAACACATACCCCACCCTATACCCTCCATACTATAAAACACATGCCTCACCCTCTGCCCTCCATACTATATAACACATACCCCACCTTATACCCTCCAAACTACATAACACAGGCCTCACCCTATACCCTCCAAACTACATAACACATACCCCACCCTATACCCCACCCTATACCCTCCATACTATAAAACACATGCCTTACCCTATACCCTCCAAACTACATAACACAGGCCTCACCCTATACCTTCCATACTATATAACACATACCCCACCCTCTGCCCTCCATACTATATAACACATACCCCACCCTATACCTTCCATACTATATAACACAGGCCTCACCCTATACCCTCCAAACTATATAACACATGCCTCACCCTATACCCCACCCTATACCCTCCAAACTACATAACACAGGCCTCACCCTATACCTTCCATACTATATAACACAGGCCTCACCCTATACCCTCCAAACTATATAACACATGCCTCACCCTATACCCCACCCTATACCCTCCAAACTACATAACACAGGCCTCACCCTATACCTTCCATACTATATAACACATACCCCACCTTATACCCTCCATACTATATAACACATACCCCACCCTCTGCCCTCCATACTATAAAACACATGCCTTACCCTATACCCTCCAAACTACATAACACAGGCCTCACCCTATACCTTCCATACTATATAACACACACCCCACCCTATACCCTCCATACTATATAACACAGGCCTTACCCTATACCTTCCAAACTACATAACACATACCCCACCCTATACCCTCCATACTATATAACACAGGCCTTACCCTATACCCTCCATACTATATAACACATACCCCACCCTATACACTCCATACTATATAACACAGGCCTTACCCTATACCCCACCCTATACCCTCCATACTATATAACACATACCCCACACTATACCCTCCATACTATATAACACATACCCCACCCTATACCCTCCATACTATATAACACATACCCCACCCTATACCCTCCATACTATATAACACATACCCCACCCTATACCCCACACTATATCCTCTATACTATAAAACACAGGCCTTACCCAATACCTTCCATACTATATAACACATACCCCACCCTATACCCCCATACTATATAACACATACCCCACCCTATACCCCACCCTATATCCTCTATACTATATAACACAGGCCTCACCCTATACCCCACCCTATATCACCCATACTATATTACACAGGCCATACCCCTTTCCTTATACTTCATACCCTATACCTTATACCCTATACCCAGCCCAACCTCCTGCCCCCTCCAAAGCTCCTGTCCCAGCCCCAGCCACAGCTTCTCTACCAGCCCCATTCCCATGCCCAACCCCTGCTCCTGCCCCAGGATCATCCCCAGCTCCTGCTTCAGCCCCAGCTCCTGCCCCAGCTCCTTATCCAGCCCAAGTCCCAGCTCCTGCCCCAGTTCCTGTCCCAGTTCCTGCCCAAGCCCCATTCCCATCTCCAGCCCCAGCTCCTGCCAGGTTCTGGTGTGGACACGGACATAGAGGATCAATCAAAGCCATTATATCTTATTACTAACCTTATTTCACTCAGGCCAGAGCTGGGCAGTATAGATCCATACATTAGCCTGGCTGCCCCAATGTCCGGTCTGGAGTGTGAAGTCATGAGCTCTGCTGGTTGGCTACTGCATAGCAACCTAGCAGTGCCAAAAGTCCTGGTCTGCCCTAGAAAGCTTATGTAAATTATGATCAACAGAATGGCCTAACAATATTTTTAGACTGCCATTTTGGCCTCTAAAATCATTTATTTTGATTAAGTTCAAACCCCATGGCGAAATATTTTAATAGTTCGCTACTAATGGAGATATTGCATAAAATAGTGATCCATTCAGACAACAGGACCACATACAGGACCACATGCTGACACAGACCAATCATGGGCCGGAATCCTACAAGGAGCCGGTTGACTATGTCATGGAGGATGAAAATGACTACATCGACCATGATCCTTTGCTATTTCCAGCCACTTTCACCATGATCCTTAATGATTTTTCGGTGCCCTTCAACGCCATTCAGCAATATGGCATGCTTCAAATTCGAATACTTCCGGCTTTATGTGCCATCGGGACTTTTCCATAGGAATACGTGGATGACATCAGCGAAATCGCCATCTACTGATTTTAAATGGCTATGGACTGCCCTTGATTTAGAGCACAGGGGAGTAGGCTGGGAGGAAATGTGTGTGTGTGTGTGTGTGAGTGAGAGTGTGTGTGTGTGTGTGAAATCGTGTGTCTGTTTTCGTGGAAAGGTGTTTCCTGAGAAGGCCACAGCATGAGGATTAATTGAAACGAAATTGACAGGGAACCTCCACTTGACTTTAGAATAGAGCCTCATACAACCAAAACAAAGCTTTAAAATAGCCTCTATTAGTGGAAAAGAGAAGAAAACACACACAGCTGGGAATCAAGTTCAAGTTCAGGTGTTTTGCACACACACACACACACACACACACACACACACACACACACACACACACACACACACACACACACACACACACACACACACACACACACACACACACACACACACACACACACACACACAAACTGACGGAGCTGTGGTCAAAGACTGATTTAAGAACGTCAGAGGTTGAAGGGAAGTAGAGTTTTGGCTGCACGTTCTAGGGAAGTGAATCTGCCAATTCCAGCAAATTTGGCCAAAACCCACCAAACTCTTTACCATACTGTTGTGGTGGGGAAAACTGCTGAGAATGTCACTATTGGCGGCCCTTTACCCACTATCAACCTCTCTCTCTCTCTCTCTCTCTCTCTCTCTCTCTCTCTCTCTCTGTCCCTCTCCCTCTCTCCTGCTCACTCTCTCTCACTCAGACAGAAACAGGCAGACATTTTCAAAGTTCACTTTATGCAGAATCAAAGAGTCTGACTATGTGGAGTTAAGAAATTATCTGTCTGCTGGTAATGGAAAAAGGCTTTTGTGAAGCATACCGTGCACACCTCACACGCACACACACACACACACACGCATGCACACGCACGCACACACACAAACGCATGCTGATGCAAACCCAGACTGACTCCTCTCTACCCTTTATTGTTTTTAGTAATAAGAGAGGGTAATCGATACTGTCACAGTAACAAAGCAAAGAAATGAAAGAAACAAAACTGAGATTGACAGACAGGTGGGGTTAGCTATCTCTCTATCTCCTTCGGTCTCTCTCTCTCTATCTCCTTCGGTCTCTCTCTCTCTATCTCCTTCGGTCTCTCTCTCTATCTCCTTCGGTCTCTCTCTCTCTCTCTCCTTCAGTCTCTCTCTATCTCCTTCGGTCTCTCTCTATCTCCTTCAGTCTCTCTCTATCTCCTTCAGCCTCTCTCTCTCTCTCTCTCTCTCTCCTTTCTTCTGTCTTTCTCTCACTGTAGAGGTAATTTAAAAGACAAGGCCTAGGCCAATCAAAGTGGACTTGGTTAGCCCTAGTTGTGGCTCACTGATTGAGAGTGACATTGACACGATTACCACAGACAAACTTGATTAACAACGACATGGCACTCCCTTCTCCTCTTCGCCCGCCCCCCCCATACACAAATACTCTCTCTCATCCCCCCTTCCCTCTCCAACTTCTCTCTCTCTCCAGCTCCTTCTCTCTCATCCCACTTGTTCTCCACTGTCTCTCCCATCCAGCCTCACTCTTTTCCCTAACCTATCTCCCTATTCTTCTTCTATCCCTTATTATTATCTCCCTAGTCTCTCTGATTTGAAGGAGTGTGTGTTTTTCGATGTGTCTGTGTGTGTGTGTGTGTTGTGATGAGGAGGGAAGAGAATTGTTCTGGCTGATGATCTAATAAGACTCCATCTCGTTTTTCAGCGCTGCCCTCAGCCCCTCTCCCAAACATGGTTAGTATCGGTGCCATGATTACTTTAATGAAGTCTGAGGGAAGTCACTTCTCTGGCCCCTCTACACATCTACCACCTGAGAGCCTGCCACTCTGGCCCAGCAGAGTTGCTCTTGGATGGGGAAAGACTCACTCTGTGTGGGTGCTCCATTTGGGCCTCCCCCCCCCACTCCCACACCGGGCGAGTTTTACTATCTAGGCAAGACTACAGGTTGTTCAATATGGCTGTTATGAGTGACATTGATCCCATGGAGTGTCACCCCTGACCCATCTTTCTATATGCAGCCCTGAGGAACCACACCAATATGGGCTATCAGCCTTTCACAATCTAATCACTGAACGCCATCATATCACTGAGAGCTGTTATTCTAAAATGACTTTATGATTTGTCTATAGTTACCAAGCTAGCTGTTACAAACACACACGGTTGTGTTTCCCAGCGCAGGCTAGATTCAACACTTTTATCTGTCTCTCATGTCAACAGGGATGTGTGTGTCCTTGTGTTGGAGTGTGGAAGTGTGAGGGTTTGCATGCGTGTATGTGTATGCGTATCAGGTGTGTGTGCATGTCCATGTATGGGTGCGTGTCTGTGTGCATGTGTCCTGGGCCTCCTGGCTGATTCCACTATGTTGTTCATGCTATTGTCTCCATAGCCAAGTCTTCGCCTACGTTGAATGAGTGTTTCATAACCTAATTCTTCTTCATGACCAGAAGTGTCTCCATTATTAGAGGCTTCAATAGAGAGTATGAAAGGTGAGGGCAGCAGGTTGCCCCAGAGAGAGGACACTGGAGATGGTCTTACTACAACTGTTTTTCAATACAATATGCCTGCTTGCCTACCTACCTACCTACCTGCCTGCCTGCCTGCCTGCCTGCCTGCCTGCTTGCCTGCCTGCCTGCCTGCCTGCCTGCCTGGGAGACAAGTTGCTGCAGCGTTTCACAGTAGTGTAGTTTGGGATAATTTCATTGTATGATGCTATCACAGTGTGTCTGTTCAAGTATGTGTGTTTGTATTTGTGTGTGTGTGTGTGTGAGTGTGTTTGTGAATAATATGCACATGCAAGTAACTGTGTGTGTGTTTGATTGTGTGTGTGTGACCATGTGTGACTGTGTGTGCGTGTGTGTGTGTGTATGAGAGCCCTTTCATGAGGGCCTATCCCTAGGGGTGAGGTAGAGGGAGGGAGTCAGGGTGGGCCTGCACCCTGCTCCAGACCCTCTTTGATAACGCACTCTAATTGGTCTGAGTCTCACTCTCCTGAGAGGACTAATTAGAACAAGGTGATGAAGAGGAGAATAACACAACTTTCTTTCTTTCTCTCACTCTCTCTCGCTCTCCCTCTCTCTCTCTCACTCTCTCTCGCTCTCTCACGCTCTCTCTTGCTCTCTTTCGCTCTCCTTTGCTCTCTCTCGCTCTCTCTCTCTCTCTCTCTCTCTCTCTCTCTCTCTCACTCTCTCTCGGCCTGTATGTCTGTCTCTTTTTCTCCCCCCCAACCCCCCACAACACCCTAGCAAAACTGAAGCCTACTTGATGGTAACAGCACCTCACTGTAGCCCCAGTGGCCAGTTTTTAAGGCATTTCCCGACATCCTCAGGACATGGATAGACATCCAATTTCAATCTTGAACAACCTGGCTGCTCTCTCTCTCTCTCTTTTTCGCTCTCTGTCTTTCTTTCTCTTTCTCTCTCTCTCTCTCCTCCTTACTCTCTTTTATTTTCTCTCTCCATCTGTCTCTGTATCTGTATGTCCTGTCTTTGTCTTTGTTTTTGTATATGTGTGTGTATAAGTGCTTTGTGTGTTTGTTCATAATCTACATGTGCAACTTTACATGCATGTGTGTGTGTGTGTGTGTCTGTGCATGTGTGAATGAGTATGTGGGAGGCACATACTGATTTACAGCATCACTACGACACATTGATTGAAATCCTCCTTTTATGGATTGGGAGATGTATTTCTCACCACGATAAATCACATGCATTCAGACAAGTGAAGTAAATCTACAGCAGTGACATGCAGCGAGGTCGGTGGCTGGGTAGACACGGGCTATAATCAAAGCCAGATATACTCAAAAATACACCTTAAGCCCAAGTTCACCATACAACAGATTACTCCAACAACCAGAGTGATATAGGCTATTAACCGAAATTGTCGAACAATTTTCACCAAATGTAAATACCAATGTAGCCAAAATACATAAGCGGTATCATCTGTTGGCGGCATATTTCATATCACTAAGAAAAACTACACACAGCTCAACAGCTCAGACAAGGGGGGAAGAGCGGAAGCAGGCGTGACACAACAGGTGTGGACTAACTGTGAAATGCTTCCGTAGATGTTCTTCCCAACAATACAGAGAGAAAGAAAATCGAAAAATGTAGAAAAAGAAAGAGGAATGTAGAAATAGAAAGAGGAGTGGGAGGCCCCGGTGCACAACTGAGCAAGAGGACAAGTACATTAGAGTATCTAGTTTGAGAAACAGACGCCTCACAAGTCCTCAACTGGCAGCTTAATTAAATAGTACCCACAAAATACCAGTCTCAACATCAACAGTGAAGAGGCATCTCCGTGATGCTGGCCTTCTAGGCAGAGTTCCTCTGTCCAGTGTCTGTGACACTCTAATGTACTTGTCCTCTTGCTCAGTTGTGCACCAGGTCCTCCCACCCCTCTTTCTATTCTGGTTAGAGCCAGTTTGCACTGTTCTGTGAAGGGAGTAGTATAAAGCGTTCAAGATCTTCAGTTTCTTGGCAATTTCTCGCCTGGAATAGCCTTAATTTCTCAGAACAAGAGTCAATTGACGAGTTTCAGAAGAAAGTTGTTTGTTCCTAGGCATTTTGAGCCTGTAATTGAAGCATCAAATGCTGATGCTCCAGATACTCAACTAGTCTATAGAAGGTCAGTTACAGTGGGGCAAAACAGTATTTAGTCAGCCACCAATTGTGCAAGTTCTCCCACTTAAAAAGATGAGAGAGGCCTGTAATTTTCATCATATGTACACTTCAATGTGACAGACTATGACAGACAAAATGAGAAAAAAATCCAGAAAATCACATTGTAGGATTTTTTATGAATTTATTTGCAAATTATGGTGGAAAATAAGTATTTGGTCAATAACAAAAGTTTATGTCAATACTTTGTTGGCAATGACAGAGGTCAAACGTTTTCTGTAAGTCTTCACAAGGTTTTCACACACTGTTGCTGGTATTTAGTTGAAGTGTACCTATGATGAAAATTACAGGCCTCTCTCATCTTTTTAAGTGGGAGAACTTGCACAATTGGTGGCTGACTAAATACTTTTTTGCCCCACTGTATATTGCTTCTATAATCAGAACAACAGTTTTCAGATGTGCTAACATAATTGCAAAAGCGTTTTCTAATGATTAATTAGCCTTTTAAAATGATCAACTTGGATTAGCTAACACAACGTGTCATTGGAACACAGGAGTGATGGTTGCTGATAATGGGCCTCTGTACGCCTATGTAGATATTCCATAGAAAATCTGCAGTTTCCAGCTACAACAGTCATTTACAACATTTTACAATGTCTACACTGTTCTGATCAATTTGATGTTATTTTAACGGACAAAATTTGCTTTTCTTTCAAAAACAAGGACATTTCTAAGTCACCCCAAACTTTTGAACGGTAGTGTATATCTACTTCACCATCTGCCCATTTTATTGGTAAACTACAAGGTAGAGTCAACACTGTATTTCTTTTACGATCCAATAGGTAATATGGTACACTTGTCGCAATTAGGTTTTAATCCAGATAGGCTAGAAAAGTGATCAAGATCTTCAATGAGACTGTGCAGGGATCCAGATTGCGGACTTAAGAAAGAACTATATTCATCGGCATACATTGACACTTTTGTTTTTATCCCCTTGATTTCTAACCCCTTGATGTTTTTGTTGGATCTAGTTTTAATAGATAGCATTTCAATGGGCATAATAAGTAGATATGGAGACAATGGACAGCCTTGTTTAACTCCTCTTAAAAGCTCAATACTTTCTGGGAAATAACCATTATTTACTATTTTACATCTGGGGTTGCTGTAAATAACTTTAACCCATTGTATAAGAGATTCACCAAAATTAAAGTAATCCAGCCATTTATATGTAAATTCTAGTCGTACTTTATCAAACGCCTTTTCAAAATCTGCTATGAAGACCAGGCCTGGTATCTTTGATGTTTCATAATGTTTAATTGTTTCAAGTAATTGTCATATATTATCTTCAATATATCGTCCGTGTAAAAACCTGTCTGATCAGGATGAACAATATCTGGTAAAAACTTTTTTATTCTATGTGCTATGCATTTCGTCAGGATTTTCACATCACAGCATTGAAGTGTTAGAGACCTCCAGTTTTTTAATCGACTGGATCTTTATACTTACCACCTGGGTCCTGTTTTAGTAGTAATGAAATCAGACCTTCTTGTTGAGTACCTGAATGTCTACCATTTGTATAGGAGTAATTAAAACATGTTAAAGAGGTCTGATATTCCTCTACTGGTATGAAAAGATTTTATTGACTCAAAAAGTTCATTTTCTGTAAGTTGGCCTTCTCACAGGTCTTTCTGTAAAATGTGTTAATTTGACTTTATTATTAGGAAATAAATCCTTACAGCTAACACCATTCAGTGGAAATGGAGGAGATTGAAAAGAAAACATATGCTTAAAATATTTTGCTTCCTTTTTCAAAATAGAATTCCACCATTTCTAATGAGTTTCTGTAAATTCTTCCTGGTATAATTTCTATGTTAATGAAAAATGAAAAATGTTGTACATTTCTCACCATTTTCCATCCAATTTGCTTTATTTTTGTAATACATTACACCTGATCATTGTTGAATAAGTACCTCCATTTCTATTTGTTTTTCCTCTAACCTATTCTGTGCCTCTATAGTACAGTTTCCATTACCATCCACCTGTGCTGTTACTTCCTATATTTCCTTTATTAGTCTAATCTCTTTTGACCTAAACTGCTTTTCTTTTAATGTTGAGTATTGCATTGAATGGCCTCTAAAAGCACATTTAAAAGTGTCCCTTACAATAAAGGGATCTGCTGTACCTATGTTGTGCAGAAAAAGAAAGTCAATTATTAATTATTTTGTCTTCGTTAAGAACAAATTGATATCCAATAGGCTTTGATTAAATTTCCAATATCCCCGTCCACGTGGAGTTATATCGAGGCCAGCTAGATGGGGGTCCGATCACACTCAGTCTCCTATGAATACTTTTTAAACTTTTCATGCCAGCAAGAATGAGACTAGGAAGTAATCAAGATGACTAGCTTTTTTAAGCCTCCTCCATGTATATCTCACTAGGTCAGGTTTTTCAGTCTCCATATAGCACATCAAATCAAATCAAACTTTATTTGTCACATGTTCCGAATACAACAAGTGTAGACTTTACCGTGAAATGCTGACTGACAAGCCCTTAACCAACAGTGCAGCTCAAGAAGAGTTAAGAAAATATTTACCAAGTAGACTAAAATAAAAAGTAATCATGAAAAAGTAACAATATGAATAACAATAATGAGGTTACACACAGGGGGCACCGGTACCAAGTCAGTGTGCGGGGGTACAGGTTAGTTGAGGTAATTTGTACATGTAGGTAATTTGTAAATATATCCACTAGTTCTAATGTATCCATGATATTTGTGATCTCCTTAAGTGCTTGAGGGTGATAGTTTGTAGAATTATTTCCTTTCTAATCCATTGAGGTACTTTTAAAACCATATTATAATCTCTCACCATAATAATAGATGAATTAGTTGCTTGTGAGCTCAATAGATTATTATAGTGTATCATCATTATTTGGCCCATATATATTCATTCGCCAGATCTGTTTTTGGTCCAATAGCATATTTAAAATAATCCACCTTCCTTTTTTTGTTGTTTGTTTTTTTGGATCTGTTGCGGATCTGTTTGCACAGTTTGCACAGTTTGCGCAATCAGATCAAAATGTGTATTAATTAGTATAATCACCATTTTTGAGTTTCTTTGCACATGACAAAAATATATTTCTCCCTCCCAGTCCTTTTCCCACCCACCCTTATCAATATTTGTAGAATGAGTTTCCTGTAAACAATAGAGATTATATTCTTTCTCTTTTATCCATGTACATTTTTTATATTTTTTATGATCTGCTAAGCCATTGCAATTATAACTGGCTATACTTATTTCCCCACTTACCATAATGATACCCAAGTTTCAATTATACTTACCACAACCAATGTTTGTAAATTTACCATTAAAAAGCACCATGATGATTAAGTGTCAATATAGCTGTACCATAATATTTGCCCTAATATTCCACCCACTAAAACCTCCCACCATGTCTAGGTCTGTTGTAACTAAGACCATCAGATCATCTCCCTGACTCATGATGCACCTTTGAGTCCTCAGGCAAACCCTTAGCCGCCAAATGGCTTTGGCCAGAGGGAAAAACGAGGGAAAAATGAGCAGTCCCATGATAACATAAATATCTATGAGGGTGCTTAAGAGAACTAACCAAACAACCTGAAAACAGTCAGATTTTTTTATAGTAACAATAATAGATCATATTGATAGAAATAATAACAGCACAATCTTATAAATGAACGCTCATATTAGAAAGTCCTAGCAAGGCTATAAGCATGTCAGCCCAGCCTGCTCACTTCATTGAATTCAGTTGTTTGAAAAATTGTGAAAAAATTAAGAGAACAACCTAAATATAATGCAAACCAGTACATTTTTTATGTCCATTACATGCAAGACATATTTCATGTAGTCCTCATTATATCCTGTTGTATTCCGACAAAAATATGGAAAAGGGAACATAGATTCTAACGGCCACTAATGACTGCAATTAAAAATGTGTCTTAGGCATCACACTGCCCATAAAGGAATACTCAAGTTAAACTTTACAATCGACTCTGACACAGCCATGGCACGATAGCCAAGAATACATGCATTACTGACAATACAGAGCGAGTAAACCTGTAAAACCAACCCTCTCTCCACCCACACATTTAGTTTTTTATTCCAGTGTTGTTCGTTGTTCTATCACCTCGTCTGTTTTACACCTAGGCCTAAATCATTAGGATCAAGAATATAAAAAGGTAGCATAAATAGCTTTTATGGAAATATATAACATACCTCTTTCTCGTTTAGAGAAGTCCTTCCATAAGCCAGTTATTGTGTTTGTTCAACCACTAATAGAGACAACAACCCTGTTGACAATACCTAATCCATTTGCCGGTGTGTATCGGAACAATAATCATCCTTCACATTTTTTATTTTGAGATGTATTTTTTAAATGTGAAAGGGTAATTATTTTAGGATCGTATAAGCTTATTCCAATAGAGAACCTAGGCAGGTTTTTAATGCTATAGTCCTTTAACCTATCCCTACAATAAATATTTTCATATTTATTACATTTTATCTTAAAAGCTAATAATTCTGATTCACATTCGCAAACAAGGGCCGCTGACATTGGGGGAGAGGTTTTCACCCTGGCACCACACTGCCAAGTCTCTGAACTCCTCCATATAGACTGTGGAGACACTTGCCAGCTGGTCAGCACATGCTCTGAGTACGCATTCTTGTCATCCGTCTGGCCCTGCGGGCATGTGTATCACGGCTCAAGCTAAGACCCAGATGCAGACACAGGAGACAGAAAGTCTCAGAGTTTTTGATAGTTCAAGGGGCAGGCAAAAGGTAAGTCAAGGCAGGCAAAGTGTCGTAATCCAAATCAGGGTCAGACAGGCAGAAAGGATAGAACTGGGAAGACTAAGAAAAACAAAAACTAGAACACAGGAAACACGGGAACACTCTGGTAGGACTTGACAGGACAAGACGCACTGGCAACAGACAAACGCAGGTATAAATACACAGGGGATGATGAGGGGAGATGGGAGACACCTGGTGGGGGGTGGAGACATGCACAAAGACAGGTGAAACAGTTCAGGGTGTGACAGTACCCCCCCTCTAGGGACACCACCTGGCGTCCTACCTGGGAGCGTACCTGGTTGACCGGGGTGTCGGCGGTGGAACTCAGCTAGGAGGGCTAGGTCCAGGATGTCCCTAGCGGGGACACAGCACCTCTCATGAGGCGCCTCACCGTGTATGCTGGTTGGCCATTAATGAGACGGGGGAGAGTGGTCGTTCTTCACAATCGGGAGACAAAGGGCTGTGAGACAGGTTTAATGCTAGACACATGAAAAGGGGGATGTATAGGAGAGTGCGGGGAAACAGAAGGCGAACAGTAGAGGGGCTAAGGACCTTAATGATGGGAAAAGTCCGGGGGGGAGTTTGCAGGACTCCACCTGGAGGGGCAGATCCCGAGTGGACAGCCATACTCTCTGCCCAAGACGATAGCGGGGAGCAGGAGTCCGGTGGTGGTCCCCCTGTTGTCGATACCTAGAGGGGATTTTGAGAAGAGCGGCCTGGGCTCTCTTCCAAGTACGGCGACAACAACGGACGAACATCTGTGCAGAAGGTATGCTGACCTCTTCCTCTTGCTCCGAGAAGAGTGGGGGCTGATATCCCAGGGAACACTCAAAAGGTGAGAGACCCGTAGCAGAACCGGGAAGGGTGTTGCGTGCATATTCCACCCACATGAGTTGCCGGCTCCAGGTGGTGTGATTGGTGGAGACGAGGCAGCGAAGAGTCATCTCCAGGTCCTGATTGTCTCGCTCCGACTAGCCATTAGACTGGGGATGAAAACCAGAGGACAGGCTAGCCGACGACCCAATGAGGGTGCAGAACACCTTCCAGAACCGGGACGAGAACTGAGGACTGCGATCGGACGCAATGTCGACCGGTAGTCCATGGATCCGGAAGATGTGCTGCTCCATGAGCTGGTCCGTCTACATAGCTGAGGGCAACTTAGAAAGGGGAATAAAATGGGTGGATTTGGAAAAACTGTCCACCACCGTAAGGATGGTGGTGTGCCATCTGATAGAGGGAAGCCTGTGGCAAAGTCCAGAGATATATGGGATCAGGGGCGGTGGGGGACAGGGAGTGGTTTAAGGAGGCCAGCCGGAGCATGCCGCGGAGTCTTGTTCTGCGCACACACAGTACAGGCAGCAACATTAATGGACCCCGGGCAGTAGCAGATAGTGAAATGGAAACGAGTGAATAACAGGGCCTGTGATAAGGTTGATAGCATAGTCGTAGGGTCGATGCGGCGGAAGAGATTTGGCTTGGGCAGAATTGAAAGCCTTCCGTAAATCCTGTTAATCCACGGGAACGGCGGAGAGATCCAAGGTTTTTCCCAAGCCAGCAAGAAGATGTCCCGGGGCAGGTTGTGCCGACTTCCAACAATTAACATGGCAAAATGGGCTCCAGCCCATGATGGACCCTGTCACCCAGCCCATAAGGGGATTGTGACTCTGGAGCCATGAAAACCCCAAAAGCCATGGGTACATGAGGAGACTGCAGGAGCAGAAACTGCATGGATTTACTGTGGTTGCCTGACACTCGCAATAGAGAGCTCTGATGTCCATCTGAATGCAAAGGGGTTGAGTGGAGATGCCCAGCTACAACATCAGGGTAGTGTTCATAAAGCTCTCGTTGATTCCTCAGAGGCGAGGTGGGAATCGAGGAAGAGCGAGGGCAACAGGAACAGATTCCCTCTCCCTCCTACGTTCCCATAGCCGCCCATCGATCTGGATAGTCAAGGCTATGAGGGAGTCGAGGTCCATGGTCAGCTCCCGGGCAGCAAGCTTGTTTTTAATCACTTCCGATAATCCATGAAGGAACATGTCGAACAAGGCTTCAGGGTTCCAGGCACTCTCAGCCACCAACGTACGAAAATCCACCACGTAGTCTGCCACACTAAGGGAATCTTGACGTAGCTGGAGCAGCTTACGAGCAGCCTCTTTCCCTGACCACGGAGAATCGAACACCTTACGTACCCCAGCCACAAACTCCTCCAGACTGAGGCAAACGTCGGACTGTTGCTTGCACACCGCCATATCCCAGGTGAGTGCCCTCCCGGACATCAGTGTTATGAGGTACGCTATCTTTGAGCAGTCCGAGCGGAACAAAGAAGGCTGCAGCTCAAATTTGAGGGACCATTGGGAGAGAAAGGCCTGGTAGGTACCAGAATCTCCAGCGTAACGCTCCAGAGGAAGTAAGCGAGTTTCTCGGGATAGGCTGGGAAGAAGCGCTGCTGGTTGCGGGGGGATTACTGGTGTGGCTTGCTGCCTAGTAGGGAATCCGCAGAATTGCTCCATCAATGGTCATGGTGTTCTGCCAGGGTGTGGAGTCCCTCCATAAGCCATTGCAGTAACTTATTGTGTCTTCCAATGGTGGCTCCTTGCTGGGAGACAGTGTTGTGGAGCTGGTCTGAGTCTGCTGCTCAGTCATGGCCAGTTCGTACTATCACGGCTCAGGTTAAGACCCAGATGCAGACACAGGAGGCAGATAGTATGAGTCTTAGAGTTTTTTATAGTTCGAGAGGCAGGCAAAAGGTAAGTCAAGGCAGGCAAACGGTCGTAATCCATATCAGAGTCAGGTAGGTATAGGATGGCGGCAGTATCAGGGTCAGGACAGGCAGAAAGGTCAGAACTGGGAAGACTAAGAAAAACAAAAACTAGAGCGCAGGAAACACGGGAACACTCTGGTAGGACTTGACAGGACAAGACGCACTGGCAACAGACAAACAGAAAATGCTGGTATAAATACACGCAGGTATAAATACACAGGAGATAATGAGGGGAGATGGGAGACACTTGGTGGGGGGGAGAGACAAGCACAAAGACAGGTGAAACAGATCAGATTGTGACATTATGAATGTTAACCTGTTGAAAGGTCTTACTCACATTGGCTACGGAGAGCGTGACGAGAGCGTGATCACACAGTCGCCCAGGACATCCGACGAGCGTAGGAGCCGGTGTAGTGGAGCACAAACAACATTGTGAATGCCTCTGTTGTGAATGCAACTGCATCTGTTCATTTATTTTCCACTTCATACTACAACTACTTGCACAATGTTACAACACCTTACATAGCCAATAATATAACATTTGAAATGTCTATATTCTTTAAAAAAAATGTGAGTGCAGTGTTTACTAATGTTTCCCTTTAGTTTATTGTCTATTCCAATTGTTTGGCAATGTAAACATGTATTTACCATGCCAGTAAAGCTCTTTGAATTGAATTGCGAGGGATAGGAAGAAAGGGAGAGAAAAATACACTGTGTACAACGTAAAACACCAATTAATGCATGCAGAGCAGAATTCGGCCGATACTTGCTAATTATCAAAATCCAGAAAAGAGACTTTCAATTCTATAACCACCTAAAAGGAAGCGATTCTCAAACCTTCCATAACAAAGCCATCACGTACAGAGAGATGAACCTGGAAAAGAGTCCCCTAAGCAAGCCTGGTCCTGGGTCTCTGTTCATAAACACAGACAGACCTCACAGAGCCCCAGGACAGCAACACAATTAGACCCAAGCAAATTAGTCCCAAGCATTGGAAAGAATTAACAACAAAACTGAGCAAACTAGAATGCTATTTGGCCCTAAACAGAGAGTACATAGTGGCAGAATAGCTGACCACTGTGACTGATCCAAACTTAAGGAAAGCTTTGACTATGTACAGACTCAGTGAGCATAGCCTTGCTATTGAGAAAGGCTGCCATAGGCAGACCTGGCTCTCAAGAGAAGACAGGCTATGTGCACACTGCCCACAAAATGAGGTGGAAACTCATTTGAAATTACTTTACTCTTTTGGAACTTTTGTGAGTGTAATGTTTACTGTTAATTTTTTATGTTTATTTCACTTTTGTTTATTACCTAAGTCACTTGCTTTGGCAATGTTAACATATGTTTCCCATGCCAACAAAGCCCCTTATTAAATTGAAATTTAATTGAAAGAGACAGAAAGACAGACCAAGAGAGAGAGAGAAAGAGAGAAAGTTTGTTGATGCTGTAGCTGTTTGCCAAGACAAGCCTGTTCAATTTGTTCTCCTCCTCTTTTCATTCCTCTCTCATTTCCTTTTCCAATCTCTATTCACTTATTGATCTCTTCTGTCATTGATCTGTCCGTCGAACCCCCCCATCCCTCCATCCTCCATCTGTCTCCTTCTGACAGACTTTTAATTGATGAGAAAGCAGGTCAAATTAAGCAATTAGGCCAAGTGGCGGGAAAAGAGACAGATTGGCATGACATTTCCAGGTAGACTGGAAGGGAAGAGGGAGAAGGAGGGAGGAGAAGGAGGGAGGAGGAGAAGAAAAGGGAGGGTGGTGTGGAGGATAATGAATGCAGGAGGCATGGAAAGATGCAGGAATGTTTACGCTTTTTCATTTCAGAATTTGAATGAATTTTTCATAGCTATTCATAAAAAACCCATCAATATTTCACCTGGGGAGAGAGAGAAGGAGAAAGAGAAAGAGAGAACGAGAGGGAGGGAGAGAAAAAAAAGGACCCTTATGGAATGAGTTGTCATGAAAGTCCATTGAAGCAAGCGGAGTCAGTGGAGAAGAAGGGAAAAGAGAGAGGGAGGAGGGATAGAGGGATGTTTATGCCGAGGACACAAACACCTAGAAAGGGGGAGGGATGGAGGGAGGAGGGGAGCTGGAGGAGAGGAGAGGAAAGGAGGGGGGACACCACAACGTAAGTGTCTGGGTGAGAATGAGAGAGAAGGCTGGTGTGGAGACAGAAGAGGGTGGTGTGTGTGTGTGTGTTTGTGTGTGAACCCGTGTATGTGTTTGAGAGAAAGAGGGAAAGAGGTGGGAATATTCTCAGACACAAAGCCTAATCACTAGGGCATCAACAACACCAGCTATCAGCAGGAAAGGAGTATGTGTTTGTGAGAGTTGGGTTAATTTTCACTTTGTCAAACCCCATTATGTGCTTAGTATTCCTGATCTCCCATGACCATAGCTTTATTCCCAGACACCTGTGATGGCATCTCTGTTATTGGGGAGCAGGATGTGAAAGTTACTGTAGATCTTGTTTTTTTGGGGGCAGGATGTGGACGTTGCACTGGATCTTGTTTTTGGGGATGCATGATGTGGAAGTTACTGTAGATCTTGTTTTTTGGGGAGCAGGATGTGGATGTTACACTAGATCCTTGCTTGTATTGTCAACAGATCTGGGTTCAAATACATGTCTTTTTAAACATTTGTACTTGAAAATACATGCCAAAACACATGCAAGTAGTTTCATGCCGATACTGTACTTCCGAATACATTCCTATATTAAACTAGTATTTGAAAAATAACCAAATAATGTCTTTGAAAGTCATTGAAATAACCCTAAATAGTTTTAAAACCCAGGTTTGATTGAATAATCCTTCCAAGTCCAGTGGCAGTGTAGTGATTAGTGAGCTGCAGGCTTGACCCTGGCAGCCTCTAGTTGAACTCTAACCCTGAGGACTACGCCGCTTAATCTACCCTTGGGTCAAGTGGGCCTTCATTTGCATGAATTTATGAGTGTGTGCATGTGTGTGTGTCTGGTGTGTGTGTGTGTGTGTGTATGTGTGTGTGTGTGTGTGTGTATGTGTGTGTGTGTGTGTGTGTGTGTGTGTGTGTGTGTGTGTGTGTGTGTGTGTGTGTGTGTGTGTATGTCTGTGTGTTTGTATATTTGTGTGTGTGTGTGTGGGGGGGGGCAGCTATTTGTCTACAGATAGTCAATTAAATATCTAATTAACTGGGGAGGAGTTCAATAATTCAGGGGTATTGACCTGGGAGAGAGGAATGGATGGAGAGACATAGAGAAGGAGGAATGGGTGGAGGGGGGAGGAAGGTAGAGAGGGACGGAGCGATGGTTGGAAGGTGTGTATTTAAATTATGTTGTCTACAGCAGGCTGAGGTGGGGCACTCTTTTAGGGTGTCTAACGGAGAGTGACATTTTTAGACAAAAACATCAGTGATGGTATACACTGACTATACCAATTATTAGGAACACCTTCCTATTATAGAGTTGCACCCCCCGTCTATAAATATTTATATTTTTTATTAAATGAAAATGTAGGCTAATGAAGTCATTTAGAGGGACGCAGACTCGGTCTCGACCTTTAAGTCTTTACTGAAGACTCATCTCTTCAGTAGGTCCTATGATTGAGTGTAGTCTGGCCCAGGGGTGCAAAGGTGAATGGCAAGGCACTGGAGTGACGAACCTCCCTTGCTGTCTCTGCCTGGCCAGCTCCCCTCTCTGCACTGGGATTCTCTGCGTCTGACCCTATGATGGGGGCTGAGTCACTGGCTTACTTGTACTATTCCATTCCGTCCCTAGGAGGGGTGTGTCATGTCGTGCCAGGACATTTTTGTTATACTCAACTTGAATAGGTTGAGTCACTGACCTGATCTTCTTTTCCGGTGTTGCGCCCCCTCGGGTTTGAAGAGATCTTTGTGGGCTATACTCAGCCTTATCTCAGGGTCGAAAGTTTGTGGTCTGTTGGTATACTGGTTAGCCCTGTCTGAGGGTATCAACGGACAGGGCCACAGTGTCCCCCGACCCCCTCTGTCTCAGCCTATGCTACAATAGTCGGGGGACTAGGGTCAGTCTGTCCTATCTGGTTACATTTTCATGTCTTACCTGGTGTCCTGTGTGAACTTAAGTATGCTCCCTCTAATTCTCCCATCTCTCTCCCATCTCTCTCCGGACCTGAGCCCTAGGACTATGCCTCAGGACTATCTGGCCTGAGGACTCCTGGCTGTTCTTTTCCCCAGTCCACCTGGTCCAGTTTCTGCTGTTTTGTCTGTGGCTCTCTCTCTCTCTCCCTCTCTCTCTCTCTCTCTCTATCTCTCTCTCTCTCTCCCTCTCTCTCTTTCCCTCTCTCTCTCTCTCCTCTCTCTCTCTCTCTCTCTCTCTCAACCTCTGAATGCTCGGTTATGAAAAGACAAATTACATTTATTCCTGAGGTGCTGACCTGTTGCACCCTCTACAACCACTGTGATTATTATTTGACCCTGCTGGTCTTCAATGAACATTTGAATATTTTGAAGTACGATCTGGCCTTAATGGCCATGTACTCCTATAATCTCCAACCGGCAGTCAGAAGAGGACTGGCCACCCTTCAGAGTCTGGTTCCTCTCTAGGTTTCTTCCTAGGTTCCTGCGTTCTTGGGAGTTTTTTCTAGCCACCGTTCTCCTACATCTGCATTGCTTGGTTTCTGTATAAGCACTTTGTGACATCTGCTGATGTAAAAAGGGCTTCATAAATACATTTGATTTTATTTCAAATGGCATGAATTATATTATTTTACCATTGAATGTGGAATGTTTGAATAAATATAGGCCTACTAACTCTATATTCTTAAACTCTAATAACTAGTTTTACATTCATTAACCTTACAGTTTCTGATGCTCCTCATAGGTTGATATTTCATTGGGGGTGGGAGTAGCGAACCTAAACCTAGCTGTCTGGTATCATAATTACTTGACACGGTAACAACAAGAGATCAACTGATCTGCTGGTTTATCCTTGTGGGTTATATATATTTTTTTTACCAGCTAAATCCAGCATTAAGACTATCTGAGTGGAAAACGTTGACTTGTGTGCGTGCGTGTGTGCGTGCGTGCGTGTGTGTGTGTGTGTGTGTGTATGCATACCCATCAAGTTGACAATCATGTGAATGGTTGTTGTGAAGATGAGAGATGTTCAGACTCGTGGAGTGATCCAAACAAAGGGAGGGAGAGAGCGATCCCTTGCTCTTCGAAAACACTATACCTGGCTCCAGTATTCTGTGTGCACACGAATGCACACGTGCACACACACACATGTGCACGCACACACACACGCACACGCACACACACATGTGCATGCACACACACACACATGTGCACGCACGCACACACACACACACACACACACACACACACACACACACACACACACACACACACACACACACACACACACACACACACGCACGCACGCACACACACGCACGCACGCACACACACACACACACACACACACACACGAGTAAATGTTTTCCACTCAGATAGTCTTAATGCTGGATTTAGATTTAGTGAAGATAATGGCTGCACCACACATTGTTATCCATGGGTTGTGAATAACAAAGACAGAATTAATGAAAGTTCTACAAATTCTGCTGTGGGGTTGTGAGAAAAATGTGCATTTTTGAAGCCTATTTCCTGCAGTTCTAAACATTTTGCTATAGGATGGAGAGAAAATTGTTCCATTTTAAAGCTAATTACCTGCAGTTCTGCACATTTTGCCATGACATAGTTATGCAATTACTAACAAAAGCAATAGGGCCCTGTAGAGGTTAGGGACCGTGGGCACGTGCCTTGCGTGCCGGGTCAGTAATTCGGCCATGTACAAGGTTTAGATAACTGGCTAGACTAACATAACTAAAAATATATAAAATGTTAGCTGACACGCAGTTTACACATTTATTCATGGGTCTTAAGTACCGGTTCCACCAGAAGCCTTTTTAAAATCATGCAAAAAATAATAATAATTTTTTGGATTGGCAAACCAGATAAAGTTAAATATTTTACACGATGATGTAAAAGTTATATTTTTTCTTGATCCAATACGTAATATATTAAACTTATCATCATTTGGTTGTAATCCAGAGAGGTTAGAAAAATGATCTAGATCCTCTATGAGGCTATGGAGGGATCCAAATTGTGTATTTAAAAGAAAACATGAATTATCAGGGTACAATGACACTTTTGTTTTTGAGTGCTGGATTTCCAGCCCCTTGATATTATTGTTGGATCTGATTTTAAGAGCTAACATTTCAATGGCCATAATAAATAGATATGCCGATAATGGACAACCTTGTTTTACTCCTATTGACAGTTTAATATTTTTTTGAGAAGTAGCTATTATTGACTATTTTACACCTAGGGTTACGATACATAACTTTAACAAATTGTATAAGAGATTCTCCAAAATTGAAATATTCCAAACATTTAAATATAAATTCCAGTCGTACTTTATCAAAAACCTTTTCAAAGTCAGCTATGAATACTAGGCCTGGTTTCCCAGATTTTTCATAGATTTCTATTGTTTCCGGTTCTTTTCATATATTATATCCAATGTATCGTCCATGTAAAAAACCTATCTGTTTAGGATGAATAATACTCGAAAATACCTTTTAAAATGTATGCGCTATGCATATTTAGAATTTTTAGAAACTGAAGTGTTAGGGGCCTCCAATTTCTTTACTGGAGTGGATGTTTATATTTACCTGGTGCCTGTTTAAGTAATTGTGAAATCAGATATTCTTGTTGAGTATCTGATAATCTACCATTTTTATGTGTGGTTAAAACATCCTAATAACGGTCCTCTGAGTACATCAAAAACTATTTGATGTATCTCAACTAGTATTTCATCTAGCCCTGGAGTTTTCCCAGACGTAAAGGCTTTAATTGCATGAAGAAGTTCCTCCTTTGTAATTTGGCCTTCACATGAGTCTTTCTGTACAGCTGTTAATTCTAAATTATTATTAGAAAAAACGTTCTATTTTTTTCACCTTTATTTAACCAGGAAGGCCAGTTGAGAACAAGTTCTCATTTACAACTACGACCTGGCCAAGATAAAGCAAAGCAGTTCGACAAAAAGCAACAACTCAGAGTTACACATGAGATAAACAAAAGTAAAGTCAATAACACAATAGAAAATCTATATACAGTGTGTGGAAATGGAGTAAGCAGGTAAGGCAATAAATAGGCCAATAGTAGCAAAGTAATTACAATTTAGAAAATTAACACTGGAGTGATAGATGTGCAGATGATGATGTGCAAGTAGAAATATTGGTGTGCAAAAGAGAAAACAATATGGGGATGAGGTAGGTAGTATGATGGTCTATTTACAGATGGGCTGTGTACAGCTGCAGCGATCGGTAAGCTACTCAGATAGCTGATGCTTAAAGTTAGTGAGGGAGATATGTCTCAAACTTCAGCGATTTTTGCAATTCGTTCCAATCATTGGCAGCAGAGAACTGGAAGGAAAGGCAGCCATAGGAGGTGTTGGCTTTGGGGATGACCAGTGAAATATACCTGCTGGAGCGCGTGCCACGGGTGGGTGTTGTTATGGTGATCAGTGAGCTGACCTGTCAGCAACGGGCATGGCTGAAATAGCCAGAAGCCACTAATTTGTAGGAGTGTCCACAAACGTTTGTATATATAGTGTATTATGCAGGTTTTATTGTGGGTGTAGCAATATGCTTATTTTCCTAGCTCCAACAGTGCAGTAACACCAAACAACACACTCAAATCCCAAAAATTGTAATAAATATATACATTTTACAACAAGCAATGTCAGAGTCCGGAATATATACTTATTAACAAAATTAGAAACGCAACATGTAAAGTGTTGGTCCCATGTTTCATGAGCTGAAAATAAGATCGCAGAAATGTCCATACGCATAAAAAGCTTATTTCTCTCAAATTTTGTGCACAAATTTGTTTACATCCCTGTTAGTGAGCATTTCTCCTTTGCCAAGATAATCCATCTACCTGACAGGTATGGCATATAAAGAAGCTGATTAAACAGCATGATCATTACACAGGTGCACCTTATCCTGGGGACAATAAAAGGCCACTCTAAAATGTGCCATTTTGTCACACAATACAATGTCTCAAGTTTCATGAAGCTGTATGGAATTGTTTTATGAAGGATACCAGGGATCATTTTGCTGTTTGATTTTGAATTTGAAGACTCCTTGAAGTATCCCCCCAAAATATATAGTTTTTTATTCATGAAACATTATTTTAGTCCTTACTGCTATTAGGACATACACACACATTGCATAACAAACTCACTATATGGAACAACAGATCAAAGAGAAGTTTATTCTGAAGTGTCTGTATAAATTGTGTATATTTCACCTCCCCAGTCTTTTTTCCTGGAAACAGTAGATAATATATTCCTTCTCTTTTAGCCAGGTAAATGATGATTGTCTTTTCTTATTATCTGCTAAGCCATTACAATTATAACTGGCTATACTTATTTCACCATTTACCGTAATGAGATACAAGTTTCAATTCTATTTATCATAATATGTATTTTTAAACTTGCTATAAAAAATGACCATGATGATTGAGTGTCCATATAGCTGTACTATGATATTTGCACCGCTACTGAGTAAACCTCCAATTGTTCTCCACTATTCCACCCTCTTATTCCCCCATCCCATATTGGATTGTTGTCCCAATGACTGGAAGACCACCCCTGTCCACCTTGATCCTAGGGTCTTTGAGAGAATGGGACCCTTCCTTTAAAAAGAGCACACAGTGCCACCTACAGAACAGAAGCAGACTGACAGCCTCACCTATATTGTATTTTATACAGCTATTTAAAAAACAATTATTGTGATTCATCCTATAATGTCCCTAACAACATTACACCGTAGCAACAGAAGTGGGATACATACACACACTCTCCCCAGGCTTCCCTCACAAACAACCAGAAGCTCAGATGTTCAGTTTTTCCCAACTCTTGGGAAAACTTGATGTGCGAATGCATACAGTACCGTTGGAAAGTACTCAGACCCCTTGACTTCTGAAATGGATTAAATACAAAAACATCATGAGCAATCTACACACAATACCCCATAATAACAAAACAAAAACAGGTTTTTAGAAATGTTCGTAAATGTATAGAAACCCCTCCAAAAATACCTTATTTACATACGTTTTCAGACCCTTTTCTATGAGACTCAAAATTGAGCTCAGGTGCATCCTGTTTCCATTGATCATCCTTGAAATGTTTCTAGAGTCCACCTGTGGTAAATTCAATTGATTGGACATGATTTGGAAAGGCACACACCTGTCTATATAAGGTCCCACAGTTCACAGTGCATGTCAGAACAAAAACCAAGCCATTAGGACAAAGGATTTGTCTGTAGAGCTCCGAGACAGGCTGTGTTGAGGCACAGAGCTGAGGAAGGGCACCAAAAAATGTCTGCAGAATTGAAGGTCCCCAAGAACACAGTGGCCTCCATCATTCCTCAATAGAAAAGTTTGGAACTACCAAGACTTCCTAGAGCTGGTGCCAGGCCAAACTGAGCAATTGGGGGAGGGCCTTGGTCAGGGAGGTGACCAAGAACCCGATGGTCACTCTGACCAAGCTATAGAGTACCTCTGTGGAGATGGGAGAACCTTATAGAAGGACAACCATCTCTGCAGCTTTCCACCAATTAGGCCTTTATAGTAGAGTGGCCAGACGGAATCCACTTCTCAGTAAAAGGCACATGGCAGCTTTCTTGGAGTTTGTCAAATGGCACAAATGACTCTCAGACTATGAGAAACAAGATTCTCTGGCCTGATGAAAACCAAGATTGAACTCTTTGGCCTGAATGCCAAGCATCACGCCTTGAGTAAACCTGGCACCAACCATAAAATGAAGCTTGGTGGTGGAACCATCATACTGTTGGGATGTTTTTCAAAGGCAGGGACTGGGAGATTAGTTAGGATCGAGGAAAAGATTAACAGAGCAAAGTACAGAAAGATCTTTGATGAAAACCTGCTCCAGGGTGCTCAGGACAAAGCAGGAGTGGCTTTGGGACAAGTCTCTGAATGTCCTTCAGTGGCCCAGCCAGAGCCCAGACTTGAACCCAATCGAACATCTCTGGAGAGACCTGAAAGAGACTTGACCCTTTGAGTAATGTTGCCGGAGGGTATGGCTGCCGGCTCCGAACAAACTGTGCTTTTTTGTTTATTTTTTCACATTGTTTGTAACTCATTTTGTACATAATGTTGCTGCTACCATCTCTTATGACTGAAAAGAGATTCTGGACATCAGATCATGATTACTCACCTTGAACTGGACAAAGATTGTTTCTTTAATGAGTCCGACGCAAAGGATATACTGCTTTGTCGAGACTTTAATGCATACAAACTTAAATCTGTTTTACCTCATTTCTACCAGCATGTGCGACCAGAGGAAAAAAAAACTCTAGACCACCTTTACTCTACACAAAGAGACACATTCAAAGCTAGGGCAAGGGTAATTATATCTTCCTGATTCCTGCTTACAAGAAAAAAAAAAATAAGGAAATACCAGTGACTTGCTCAGTACGGAAGTGGTCAGATGACGCAGATTCTACTCTACTACGCGGACCCTACAGTTTTGCAAGCACAGACTGGAAAATGTTCCGGGATTAATCCAATGGCATTGAGGAGTATACCACATCAGTCACCGGCTTCATCAAGACGTGCATCGATGACGTCATCCCCGCGGTGACCGTACATACAGTGCCAAGAACCCTTTGGAATAACCTGGATTTCTGCCTAGATTGGTCTTCAATTTTGATCTGATCTTCATTTAATTCCCAACAATAGACAATAAAACCTACAACACAAAAATTATTATATTTTTCTTGTCTATATTGAATACATATTTAAACATTCACAGTGTAGGTTGAAAAAAGTATGTGAACCCCTAAGCTAATAACTTCTCCAAAAGCTAATTGGAGTCAGGAGTCAGCTAACCTGTAGTCCAATCAATGAGATGAGATTGGAGATGTTGGTAGGAGTTGCGTTGCCCTATAAATAAAAAACACTTACAAAATTTGAGTTTGCTTTTCACAAGAAGCATTGTCTGATGTGAACCATGCCTTGAACAAAAGAGATCTCAGAAGACCTAAGATTAAGAATTGTTGACTTGCATAAAGCTGGAAAGTGTTACAAAAGTATCTCTAAAAGTCATGATGTTCATCAGTCCACGGTAAGGCAAATTGTCTATTAATGGAGAAAGTTCAGCACTGTTGCTACTTTTCCTAGGAGTGGCTGTCCTGCAAAGATGACTGCAGGAGCACAGCGCAGAAATCTATGGAACATTCTAAGATCTCTGTTGACGAGTCCACGACACGTATAACACTAAACGGCAGAGTAGCGGCAGAGTAGCCTTGTGGTTACAGAGTTGGACTAGTAACCGGAAGGTTGCAAGGTCAAACCCCCGAGCTGACAAGGTACAAATCTGTCGTTATGCCCCTGAACAGGCAGTTAACCCACTGTTCCCAGGCCGTCATTGTAAATAAGAATTTGTTCTTAACTGACTTGCCTGGATAAATAAAGGTAAACAAACAAGAATGGTGTTCATGGGAGGACATCACGGAAGAAGCCACTGCTGTCCAAAAAAAGCATTGCTGCACAACTGAAGTTTCCACAGAACTACTGGTAAAATAGTCTGTGGACAGATTGTTTGGAAGGAACACAGATTGTGTGGAGAAAAAAAGGCACAGCACACCAACATCAAAACCTCATCCCAACTGTAAAGTATGGTGGAGGGAGCATCATGGTTTGGGGCTGCTTTTTTGCTGCCTCAGGGCCTGGACAGCTTGCTAACATCGACGGAAAAAGGAATTCCCAAGTTTATCAAGACATTTTGCTGTAGAATGTAAGGTTATCTGTCCGTCAATTGAAGCTCAACAGAAGTTGGGTGATTCAACAGGACAACAACCCAAAACACAGAAGTAAATCAACAACAAAATGGCTTCAACAGAAGAAAATTTCAACTTCTAGAGTGGCCCAGTCAGAGTTCTGACATCAACCTGGTTGAGATGCTGTGGCATGACCTCAAGAGAGCAATTCACTCCAGACATCTGAAGAATATTGTTGAGCTGAAACAGTTTTGTAAAGAAGAATTGTCCAAAATTCCTCCTGACCGTTGTGCAGGTCTGATCCTAAAATGTTTGGTTGAGGTAATTGCTGCCAAAGGAGTGTCAACCAGTTATTAAATCCAAGGGTTCACATACTTTTTCCACCCTGCACTATGAATGTGTACATGGTGTGTTCAATAAAGACATGAAAACGTTTAATTGTTTGTGGGTTATTAGTTTAAGCAGACTGTGTTTGTCTGTTGTTGTTTCCTAGATGAAGATCAAATCAAATTGTATGACTATTTTATGCAGAAATTCAGGTATTTGCAAAGGGTTCACATACTTTTTCTTGCCACTGTACATATCCCAACCAGATGCCATGGATTACAGGCAACATCTGCACTGAGCTAAAGGCTAGAGCTGCCGTCTCAAGGAGTGGGACACTAATTCGGACGCTTATAAAAAAACTGCTATGCCCTCAGATGAACCACCAAACAGGCAAAGCGTCAATACAGGACTAAGTTTGAATCCTACAACATCTCATCTACAACGGCTCTGACGCTCGTCGGATGTGGCAGGGCTTGAAAACTGTTACGGACTGCAAAGGCAAACCCAGTGGCGAGCTGCACTGTGACGCAAGTCTACCAGACGAGGTAGATGCCTTTAATACTTTCAGGCAAGCAACACTGAAGCATGCAAGAAAGCACCAGCTGTTCTGGACGACTGTGTGATCACGCACTCTGTAACCGCTGTGAGCAGGACCTTTAAACAGGTCAACATTCACAAAGCCGCAGGGCCAGACGGATTACCAGGACATGTACTCAGAACGTGTACACTGCATTGTCGGAACTAGAAGCACAAGCATTTCGCTACACTCGCATTAACATCTGCGAACCATGTGTATGTGACAAATACATTTGATTTGATTTTGATTTGAAGATGCACAGACCAGCTGGCTGGAGTGTTTACGGACATATTCAATCTCTCCCTGTCCCAGTCTGCTGTCCCCACTTGCTTCAAGATGTCCACCATTGTTCTTGTACCCAAGAAAGCAAAAGAAACTGAAGTAAATGACTATTGCCCTTTAGCACTCACTTCTGTCATCATGAAGTGCTTTGAGAGGCTAGTTAAGGATCATATCACCTCCAACTTACCTGACACCCTAGACCCACTTAAATTTGCATACTGCCCCAATAGATCCACAGATGATGCAATCGCCATCACACTGCACACCGCCCTATCCCATCTGGACAAGAGGAATACATATGTAAGAATGCTGTTCATTGACTATAGCTTAGCCTTCAACACCATATTACTCCAAACTCATCATTAAGCTCGGGGTCTTGGGTCTGAACCCCGCCCTGTGCAACTGGGTCCTGGACTTCCTGATGGGCCGCCACCAGGTGGGCCGCCACACTGGTGGACTTCAGGTAACAGCAGAGGGAGCACGCCCAAATCCACATGGATGAGATCGCAATGGAGAAGGTGAAAAGCAGCTTCTATCGCAAGGCCATCAGACTGTTAAATAGTCATCACTGGAAGGCTACCACCATATTACTCAACCCTGCACCTACAGTTGAATTCGGAAGTTTACATACACTTAGGTTGGAGTCATTAAAACTCGTTTTTCAACCACTCCACACATTTCTTGTTAACAAACTATAGTTTTGGCAAGTCGGTTAGGACGTCTTCTATGTGCATGACACAAGTCATTTTTCCAACAATTGTTTACAGACAGATTATTTCACTTAAAATTCACTGTATCACAATTCCTGTGGGTCAGAAGTTTACATACACTAAGTTGACTGTGCCTTTAAACGGCTTGGAAAATTCCAGAAAATTATATCATGGCTTTAGAAGTGTCTGATAGGCTAATTCACATAATTTGAGTCAATTGGAGGTGTACCTGTGGATGTATTTCAAGGCCTACCTTCAAACTCAGTGCCCTTTTGCTTGACCTCATTGGAAAATCAATAGAAATCAGCCAAGACCTCAGTAAAACAAATTGTAGACCTCCACAAGTCTGGTTCATCCTTGGGAGCAATTTCCAAATGCCTGAAGGTACGACGTCCATCTGTACAAACAATAGTACGCAAGAATAAACACCATGGGATCACTTAGCCATCATACCGCTTAGGAAGGAGACACGGTCTGTCTCCTAGAGATGAACATACTTTGGTGCGCAAAGTGCAAATCAATCCCAGAACAACAGCAAAGGACCTTGTGAAGATGCTGGAGGAAACAGGTACAAAAGTATCTATATCCACTGTAAAATGAGTCCGATATCAACATAACCTGAAATAGCCGCTCAGCAAGGAAGAAGTCACTGCTGCAAAACCGCTATAAAAAAGCCAGACTACGGTTTGCAACTGCACATGGGGACAAAGATCGTATTTGTTTGAGAAATGTCCTATGGTCTGATGAAACAACAATAGAACTGTTTGGCCATAATGAACAATGTTATGTTTGGATGAAAAAGAAGGATGCTTGCAAGCTGAAGAACACCATCCCAACCGTAAAGCATGGGGGTGGGCAGCATCATGTTGTGGGGGTGCTTTGCTGCAGGAGGGACTGGTGCACTTCTCAAAATAGATGGCGTCATGAGGAAAGGAAAATGATGTGGATATATTGAAGAAACATCTCAAGACATCAGTCAGGATGTTAAATCTTGGTTGCAAATTGGTCTTCAAATGGACAATGAACCCAAGCATACTTCCAAAGTTGTGGCAAAATGGCTTAAAGACAACAAAGTCAAGGCATTGGAGTGGCCATCACAAAGCCCTGACCTCAATCCTATAGAAGATTTGTGGGCAGAACTGAAAAAGCGTGTGCGAGCAAGGTGGCCTACAAACCTGAATCAGTTACACTAGCTATGTCAGGAGGAATGGGCCAAAATTCACCCATCTTATTGTGGGAAGCTTGTGGTAGGCTACCTGAAACATTTGACCCCAGTTAAACAATTTAAAGGCAAAGCTCCTAAATACTAATTTAGTGTATGTAAACTTATGACCCCCTGGGAATGTGATGAAGGAAATTAAATCTGAATTAAATCATTCTCTCTACTATTATTCGGACATTTCTCATTCTTAAAATAAAGTGGTGATCCTAACTGACCTAAGACAGGGAAGTTTTACTAAGATTAAATGTCAGGAATTGTGAAAAATGGAGTTTAAATGTATTTGGCTAAGGTGTATGTAAACATCCGACTTCAACAGTATGTACATAGACATGGAATCAATGGTCACTTTAATAATGTTTACATACTGTTTTACTCATTCATATGTACACTACATGGCCAAAAGTATGTGGACACCTGATTAATCACTCCGGAGAACGCTTTTCCACTGCTCCAGAGTCCAATTGCGGCAACACTTGGCATTGCCGTGGTTATCTTAGTCTTGTGTGATGCTGCTTGGCCATGGAAACCTATTTCATGAAGCTCCCAATGAACAGTTCTTGTGCTGATGTTGCTTCTAGAGGCAGTTTGGAACTCGGTGGTGAGTGTTGCAACAGAGGACAGACGATCTTTACACGCTTCAGCACTCGGTGGTCCCGTTCTGTGAGCTTGTGTGGCATACCACTTCGTGGCTGAGCAGTTGTTGCTCCTAGACTTTTCCACTTCACAGTAACAGCACTTACAGTAACCAGGGCAGCTCTAGCAGGGCAGAAATTTGACGAACTGACTTGTTAGAAAGGGGGCATCCTATGATGGTGTTATGTCGAAAGTAACCGAACTCTTCAGTACGGGCTATTTTACTGTCAATGTTAGTCTATGGAGATTGCGTGGCTGTGTGCTCAATTTTAATCACCTGTCAGCAACGGGTGTGGCTGAAATAGCCAAATTCACTCATTTGAAGGGGTGTCACACATACTTTTGTAGCCATGTAGTGTATATACTGTATTCTACTGTATTTTAGTCAATGCCACTCCAACATTGATCATCCTAATATTTATATACTGTATTTCTTATTTCCATTCTTTTACTTTTAGGATTGTTGTGAATTATTAGATCCTACTGCACTGTTAGAGCTAGGAACACAAGCATTTCAATGCACCTGTAACTAATCTCTTCGTCGTCTGAGGAGGAGTAGGAAGGACCGGACCAAGATGCAGCGTGGTAAGTGTCCATGTTAATTATATATTAGTCTGAACACACTAAACAAAATAACAAATTGAAAGGAAGAAACAAAACAGTTCTGTTTCGGTGAATACACAAAACAGAAAACAACTACCCACAAATCATAGTGGGAACACAGGCTACCTAAGTATAGTTCTCAATCAGAGACAACGATTGACAGCTGCCTCTGATTGGGAACCACACCAGGCCAAAACCAGAAATACAAAACATAGAACAAAAACATAGAATGCCCACCCCAACTCACGCCCTGACCGAACTAAAATAGAGACAAAAAAAAGGAACTAAGGTCAGGACGTGACAGCACCTGCAATAACATCTGCTAAATATGTGTCTGTGACCAATCAAATTGTTTTTGATTAGGTGCCAGGTGCACAGGTTTGTGTCAAGAAATTCAATGCTGCTGGGTTATTCACGCCGAACAGTTTCCAGTGTGTATTAACAATGTGTTCCTAATGTTTGGTATATTCAGTGTATAAAACAACAGTTGACACATCAATCCGTTCGTTTCAATTTAAGCTATTATGTAAAATACTTGGAAAAAGAATGCTCAATATATGGGGCATCGAACAGTCAACCTTGTGCAGACTCTGCCACCTGGAAACGGAATCTATAGAACATATTTTCTGGTGGTGTCAATTGGTGGCTCGCTTTTCTGAGTCAGGTTCAGGAATGGTTGTTATGTCCTAATATCAGGGTTCAGATGGACCTGCAAACTGTATTGTTAGGAGATCTGACAAACCATGATCAGTCAATGGAAAATATCATTATACTCTCAAGTAAAGTATTTATTTTCAGAGCTATATCGTCAGAAGACATCAAAGTAAAATGGAGTGATGTACTGCAGAAGGAAAGAGCAAAATGCCATTATATTGGGAAAGATGGGTTAATCTGTGGACATCAGAGGGTTGTAGTTAAGATCAGAATGAATGGTGGATTGGCTGCTGTGGATGAATATCCTGAAGGAAGAGGAGATGAGGAATACATGTATAATGATTTAACTACAGGTACTGTAGACGTGAGTGAAATAGCTGTAAGTAGCAGTAGAATATTGTTGTTCGTTAGTTCACTCCAATTAGGCCAACAAAAAAAAACTTGCAGGCTGGTTTTGGCAGTTGCTGACTCCTGTCATAAAGCATGGAAAAACAAACATGAATACTGATAATGATCAGAGTGTATAGCTCAGTCCCTGAGACAGCACATAGCACTTTCTGTCTTATGGCCTACGCATTTGATGTCACTGTCTACATGTTCAATAATAACTGAGAAGAGGATTCGTGGTCTAGCTGTTGCATTTATGCTGTTACAATGTTTGACAAAGATCTTGCAATGATGTTGCGTTTCTCTGACATATTGAGTTGAGGAAGTTTATCTGTCAGCCATGTCTCCCATGGGAACTCAGGGACAGCTGTAAGGTGAGAGCATCAGGAATGTTCGTCAGCAGAATCATAGCATGATAACGTTGAGTGAGCGTTTGAATAAAACTGTTGACTCAGGATTGGCATTACTTTCCCATGATATGATGGCATAGTGGTGGATTACAGGAAGTACATGGTGAAGACTCTCTGCTGGTCTGAGAAACATTCAGTGTCTCTTTATCTCTCTGATTCTCTGTTTCTTTGTTTCTCTGTCTCTGTTTTTGTCTCTTTGTTTCTCTATCTGTCTGTCTGTCTCTCTCTGTCTCTCTGCTTCTATCTGTCTCGCTGTCTATCTGTTTCTCTCTTTCTGTTCCTCTCTGTCTCTTTGTCTGTCTGTTTCTCTCTCTCATATAGGGTCATGAGGTTTGAAACACAATCAGAACCACAAGCTGCCAACAATACATTTGCCTCCATCCCCTTGGTTTGGATGGAGATGAACTTGTTCATATCTTTTTGGCTTCTTTAAATGTTTTCTTGTATAATATAATTTGCCTTTATTTATTATTATTCTTTGTGTCTGGAATGGCTCTAGACTTGTGCATGGATGCATGTTTACGTGTGTGTTTCTGTCGGTGTGTGTGTATGTCTGTGTGTGCATGTGTTTCTGTGTGTCTGTGTGTGTGGCTGCTCTGTGTGTGTGTCTCAGTGGATTGTGGAGAGCATATGGTAACATGGTGCCATGGCACAGCCCACTGCCTCTGACATGAACACACACAACACAGAGGAGGGCCTGAGGGAGAGGAGACAGGGACTCTATCTGCTTCCTTCTCTCCCTCTCCCTCTCCCTCTCCCTCTCCCTCTCCCTCCCCTCCCCCCCCAGCCACCCTAACTCTCTCCCTCTCTCCCTCTCCCTCTACTCCCTCCCACCCGCTCTCTCTCTCTCTCTCTCTCTCTTTCCCCTCTTACATCTATCTCTCTCAGTCTCACTTTCCAGAATTACCATTCTCTTTCTCCATCTGTTGCTCTCACTCACTCTTTCATCTCAAAGTATTGATGGTAAGAACACAGTTTCCACCAGTCTAAATGAGGCTGTGAGTATTTTGCCAGACAGTCCTGGGACGGTGGGTGTGTGTACATTTTTCTTCTCCTCCTCCTTCCCATTCTCCCAGTGTCCCCTCCCTCTTCTCTCCTTCTCTCTTCCTCCCTCCCTCCCACTCTACCCACCCTTATCTCCTTTCTCTCCCCTCCATGCTGCCCCCTCTCCCTCTTCCCCTCTCTCTCCCCCTGTTTCCCTCCCTCTCTCCACCACCATCCAGATGTGTTAATCAGTACGCCCTGTTAACACATGATTCTCTCCATATGTCTGCTGCAGCGCAAGGACTCCACTGGGGAGACTGGCGTGTGTGCGAGTGAGTTTATGTGTGTATGTGTGTGTGTGTTTGTGTGCAATGTGCATGTGTATACAATTGTTTGTGTATTTGGAAGTTTATGAGTGTGCATGTGTATTCACATGCTTATGTGTGTGCATGTGTGTGTTTGTGTGAGTGTGTATATGTGTGTGTGAATCCAGCAGGTCCTTTCCATTGGGATGTAGTGTGGCTGTCAGTTCAAATCAGCCTCTTCTCCCCATGAGTGAATGCAGTAATCCAGGGGTTGGCCTCTCTTTCTCTCTGTGTGTGTGTGTGTGTGTGTGTGTGTGTGTGTGTGTGTGTGTGTGTGTGTGTGTGTGTGTGTGTGTGTGTGTGTGTGTGTGTGTGTGTGTGTGTGTGTGTGTGTGTGTGTGTGTGTGTGTGTGTGTGTGTGTGTGTGTTCCCAATCAGAGACAGTGTGTGCTAATCTAGGGGCTTCCCAATACCACCACCAAAACCCCAAGACAAACACACCACAATTACAAAAACCCCATGCCACACCCTGGCCTGACCAAATACATAAAGATAAACACAAAATACTTTGACCAGGGCGTGACAGAACCCCCCTAGGGCCCTGCCTAACATCCCATGAAAACACTCCATTCACCAGCAATTAGAGCCTGGGGCCCTGGATCCACCTCTAAACCTCCACTGGGAGAAAGACAGACAAAGGAGAGGGGGAGGAGAGCGAGCGAGAGAGCAAGAAAGAGAATGAGATGGGGAGTAGGGGAGGAGATTGGGAGAGGATGCACTGTTATCATAGAAGAGAGAATCGTCGGGCCTTGACTTTGTTTGAGAGAGGGAAAAGGGATGTATGGAGGTAGAGAGAGACAGAGACTGGAAGATATGGAGGTAGAGAGAGCCAGAGACTGGGATATATTGAGGTAGAGAGAGACTGGGAGATATGGAGGTAGAGAGAGAGAGACTGGGAGAAATGGAGGTAGAGAGAGACTGGGAGATATGGAGGTAGAGAGAGAGACTGGGAGAAATGGAGGTAGAGAGAGAGAGACTGGGATATATGGAGGTAGAGAGAGACTGGGAGATATGGAGGTAGAGAGAGACTGGGAGATATGGAGGTAGAGAGAGACTGGGAGATATGGAGGTAGAGAGAGACTGGGAGATATGGAAGTAGAGAGAGATAGACTGGGATATATGGAGGTAGAGAGAGAGAGACTGAGAGAAATGGAGGTAGAGAGAGACTGGGAGATATGGAGGTAGAGAGAGAGAGACTGGGAGATATGGAGGTAGAGAGAGACTGGGAGATATGGAGGTAGAGAGAGAGACCTGGAGAAATGGAGGTAGAGAGAGAGAGACTGAGATATATGGAGGTAGGGAGAGACTGGGAGATATGGAGGTAGAGAGAGAGAGACTGGGAGATATGGAGGTAGATAGAGAGAGACTGGGAGATATGGAGGTAGAGAGAGAGACTGGGAGATATGGAGGTAGAGAGAGAGACTGGGAGATATGGAGGTAGAGAGAGAGTCTGGGGATATGGAGGTAGATAGAGCGAGACTGGGAGATATGGCGGTAGAGAGACGCACAGGAAGCTGGGCTTACGGAGGGCTGAGACTGGGAGAAATGGAGGTAGAGAGAGAGAGACTGGGAGATATGGAGGTAGAGAGAGAGAGAGACTGGGAGATATGGAGAAACAGACTTGGATATATGAACGTAGAGAGAGACAGAGACTGGGAGATATGGAGGTAGAGAGAGACTGGGAGATATGGAGGTAGATAGAGACAGAAACTGTGAGATGGAAGGATGTGTGAGTGATACAAACTCAAAGTTGTGGAAGAGAACATATTTCCTCCATTATTGTTCCCACTCAGAGAGAAGATCTATGTATGTGTGTTATGTTTGTATAACCTGCAGCGAACATAGTTGTGACCCACCACCTGGATTCGGTCCTATGTAGCAACATTTGAAATGTTTTTTTTTTTTTACATTGGATAAAAGTAGAGACTCAGAGCTAGAGAATGGTATACATACACTGCAGTTGAGGAACAAAGGGAAAGTAAATATTATTTGAAAGTTAATAAACTTGTAATCCCACTTTTGAGAAAATGGCCCTTGAATGTTTTGGTACACTTACTGTAGAGCTCCTATTTTGTCGACACCTATTCAACATCGCTCACACCCTCTTAAGCCTTAGCCCCGCCCATCTCTTTAAGAATTCACACGAGGCCATGTGCTAAACAGAGCGAGTAGTGTAGTAAACAAGCAAAGAGTTCAAGACTAAAAGTGGTAAAAGTAGTAGCCCACAATAAGGAAAATCCAGGTAAAAATACACTTTATCTAGTCCTTGGCCTATATCCTAATCTGACTTTGGTGCAGGTAATGTTGTTTTTCACATTATCGCCTCTGGTAAACACACACTATATCAAATAAAATCTATGTTTATTTGTCACATGCACATGATTCAGAAGCTGTAAATGGTACAGTGAAATGGCTACTTGCATAGTAGCAACATCAAAAAACAGGAAGTGTCCAGATAAATATATTTTATTAATATTTTATAATTATAAGATGTCACTTACCCAGACACACTTGTCTAAATTGAATGGTCATGTGAAAGAAATGCTATAACCACCCTTCAGCAACATCTAGCTTAGTGGATGGGTCGCAATTGTCTAGACATGTACACATGTTAATGAAATACAATAGACTGTCATAATCACCCCCAGACACACCTGGCTAACTTGATGAGTCATGTAATCATCTGGTGAAGTGGAGTCTTTTGTTTAGCTAACTAGCTAAACAATGAACCAGCATAGTCCCAGCTCATACAGTACTGCCACCAGTACAAACATTGTCATAGCTGTAATATGAATCTGCAGGTAGCTAAAGCTAACCAACTAGGTTCAATGTTAGCTAGCTAACATTAGGCTATAACTATGAATGCAAATGGATTTCTGATTCAAATAATATTACTTCACAGATCATACACGTAACATTAGCTAGCGAGTCAGCAAGCTAACGTCCACTACCGAGCTAGTCTTTAACTTGCAATGTAAATGACTTTCTGACAAACTTATAATATCTGAAAATGTAGCTAGACTCCTACCCATGTACATGGATGAATGCTGCATGGCAGAGTGGAACCATTTAACTTAGTTTTGTTTGTGGCTACAGTACATCTTGCTTTTCCAGCTACGTGTCAATCACACCGGTTAACACTAAAATCGTGGCATTTGCACAAAGTAGCCCATCACAACTTTTTCCAACTGATCTGTTGATAGCGTCTGCTAAATTCAGGGCATCAATGCTGTTGAGAAACAGACTTTTGTGGTTCTCGATGGCTAACGTTATATCTTTCAAAAACACTGCAATAGATGAGCAGCTCACATTATAGACAGAAGCATGCTACATGGCAGACGAATCCAAAATCATCTCCCGACATGTCCAGCCCATCCATTATCTCAGCCAATCATGGCTAGCGGGAAGGTTCCTAACTTTTTCGTGGCTAAACCAACTAGGCTTGTAATTTAACAATTTATTTGTATTTACAGATGGCATACAAGTTTGTTATTAAGGCACATGAAAGTTCACATGTTCCAGAAGCCATTTCTGCCCCCAAAAAACGCATTTTGATAAAATGAGACTACTTCGCCTGTGAAGTAGTGACATGCGACATAAGCCTAGCTTCCTGAAACGGGTCACAGTTGTTAAACAGAGTGTTCCATGAGAAGAACCAACACCTGGAGAAACTGTGGGGGCCTCGCAATATTCTAAAGTGGCATCTGGGGAAGTGTAAGAGAAAGAGGACAGGATGGTGAAAAGCTAGAAAAGAAGTTAGAGAGCCATAGAGATAGAATATATCGTGAAGGTAAAATGCTGAGAAGTAGAGAGAAAAGGAGAAAGAGAGAAAATAAAGGATAGAGGAATGAAGGAAAGCTAAGTGCTGTAACAGTCAACACAGCAGGTGTGTTGGACCAAGTACGGCAGAGCTCTGCTATTCCAACTATTACTGAGAAGCATTGGGTTTTACTCACATGCACAAACCCACACCCACACTATAGTGTGCTTACACTCATGCCATACCAACCTGCAGGAATACACATGGACACACACAAGCAAGCACGCAGGCACACACACATACACATGCACGCATGCACGCGCACACACGCATGCACACATGCACACACACAGACATTGTAGCACACACTTGACTCCCCTTGCATAACGAGTGCAGCAGAGAGAGAGAGAGAGAGAGAGAGAGAGAGAGAGAGAGAGAGAGAGAGAAAGACCGAGAGAGAGATAAAGAAAGATAGAAAGAAAGAAAAACAGAAAGAAAGAAAGAAAGAAAGAAAGACAGAAAGAAAGAAAGAAAGAAAGAAAGAAAGAAAGAAAGAAAGAAAGAAAGAAAGAGGCTTACATTCAAATCATCACTATGGGCCATAACCTTGAAAACTCCAGTTTAAAACATTTCTCATACTTTTTTTATTGCTATTTATGTTGACAGCCACTTGGCACTTTGGAACACTCAATCTATCAAAGCGGTTTTCCCCGTTTCAAAACTGCTTCACTTGCTCTTACAGAAACAAAAAAGTCCCTTTAAACATGAATGACATAGTATTGCTTTTGAACTCGCAGGTCTGACTTCACAATGCCCATCCCATCCTCTCTTTCCCCTGCACCCCCACCGTCAGTTTAATTATTGATGCTTGTTCCTGAATAGGTTTGTAATAAAGAATAGGTACAGTAAGTAGCATAAAATATTGATTTTGTACATTTCCTTGTGAATTTTATTCTGTGGAATGATTAAATTTGTCATATTTTTGGCGCTTGGGAGGTTTCTGACAAATTCATCCCATTTTATTGTGTGCACACAACTGGTGCTTCCAATTTGGGAGAATGAATTATGCAGCCGGGGTCGTGTGTGTGTGTGTGTTGCTCTGTCTTTCTCTATCAGTGTGTGCATTTGTGCTTGTGTGATCGTATACATTATATTGTAAGTATACATCTATGTTATGCATACAGGTGTGTGTCTTCCCACGCAGTGATTTTGAATTCACAGGAAATAGCTGTTACAACCCAAGCACAGATTCAGAGGAAGGCAAGACAGTTTCCAAGACAGTGTGTGTTTCTGTGTGTGTTTCACAGTGCATATTTGTGTGTACGTTGGCTAGAGGGCTGGCTGTGAAGTGGTAATTAACACAATAGTATTGCAGACGAATGGCCACCGGCTACGAAAGAGAGAGAGAGAGAGAGAGAGCGAGACAGAGCGAGAGAGAGAGAGAGGGGGACAGAGAGTGAGAGACAGAAAGTGTGTGAGAGAGAGAAAGGGAGACAGAGACTGAGAGAAGAGATTGAAAGGGGGGTACAGAGAGAGAGACAGAGAAACAGTGAAAAGTGAGAGACAGAGAAAAGAGAGAGAGAGAGAGAGAAGAATGTCTGGTAGAGCAGTTCACTGGGTCTCTCTCCAGCTTGCAGCTCATTCTAAACCACTACATTAAATCAGTTTACCTCTGCTTGGAATGCTCTGAGGGCAATAACTAATAACTACCCCACTCACCCATCATATACACTTGCGTGCATGCACAATAGGGCAGCTTTCGTAACTAATCCTGGAGATAACATATTATAAGGGTAGCACACCTTAATCGTATTCAAGCATCTACACACCTGTTTTAATGACTATGTGGATCTCCATGGCCAGAGAAAACCCCTGCTCTAAACCATTTTATTTTGGAAACATGTTCAAGCTATATTAGTGAAACATAAATATAGCTTTCCAATATTCTGTAGAGATCTCATTGTGCTGGAATCAGGTTTTATTGGTTACAATGAGAACAGGAGAGTAATTGCACCACAGCTGAGATGATACAAAAAAAATGTGTAATATGAATTGCGAGCGGTGCAAAGAAGAGGACTTCATTGTGAGGTGAATATATTTGAGGAGACCTTGAGCATGAGTTGAATGGGATGGATGTGCGTCGGTCGGGGAAAGCCGATGCTGATCAATGAGAATGAACTTATCTAGGCAGGGGGTGGCTAGCTGCTGATATAGACTTTATGAATATTAACCAGAGAGGGATCAATAGTGGGACACCTCTCCACAGCCCAACGGAACCACTGACTTGAAGAGATGGTGGGGGGAGGAGGCGAGGTGTCACACTGTTCACAGACACTTACATGCAGGTATGAAAGAGAGGGAGGGATGGAAAGAGAGAGGTGGACAACCACTTGATTTCCATTCTTTGAGAGACTCAGATAAAAAGATATTACCTTTTCCACAACAGCTGTTCATCACAAGAAATATGACTTCTGTTGACCAACAGAAAGGATCATGAGACTTGTAGTTCAATACGGCTATCCTCTGCCTTCCCTCCTCCTTCTTCCCTCCTCCTTCCCGCTCCTTCCCTCCTCCTTCCCGCTCCTTCCCTCCTCCTTCCCGCTCCTTCCCTCCTCCTTCCCGCTCCTTCCCTCCTCCTTCCTCCCTCTTCTTCCCTCCTCCTTCCTCCCTCTTCTTCCCTCCTCCTTCCCGCTCCTTCCCGCTCCTTCCCTCCTCCTTCCTCCCTCTTCTTCCCTCCTCCTTCCTCCCTCTTCTTCCTCTGCCTTTCCTCCCTCTTCTTCCCTCCTCCTTCCCGCTCCTTCCCTCCTCCTTCCTCCCTCTTCTTCCCTCCTCCTTCCCTCCTCCTTCCTCCCTCTTCTTCCTCCTCCTTCCCTCCTCCTTCCCGCTCCTTCCCTCCTCCTTCCTCCCTCTTCTTCCCTATTCTTCCCTCCTCCTTCCCTCCTCCTTCCTCCCTCTTCTTCCCTCCTCCTTCCCGCTCCTTCCCTCCTCCTTCCTCCCTCTTCTTCCCTCCTCCTTCCCTCTCCTTCCCTCCTCCTTCCTCCCTCTTCTTCCCTCTTCCCGCTTCCCTCCTCCTTCCTCCGTCCTCCTTCCTTCCCTCTTTCTTCCCTCCTCCTTCCCCCTCTCCTTCCCTCCTCCTTCCTCCCTCTTCTTCCCCTTCCTCCTCCTCCTTCCTCCTCTTCCCTCCTCCTCCCCCGCTCCTTCCCTCCTCCTTCCCGCTCCTTCCCTCCTCCTTCCTCCCTCTTCTTCCCTCCTCCTTCCTCCCTCTTCTTCCCTCCTCCTTCCCGCTCCTTCCCTCCTCCTTCCTCCCTCTTCTTCCCTCCTCCTTCCCACTCCTTCCCTCCTCCTTCCCGCTCCTTCCCTCCTCCTTCCTCCCTCTTCTTCCCTCCCTCTTTCTTCCCTTCCTCCTTCCCTCCTCCTTCCTTCTTCTTCTCCTCCTTCCCGCTCCTTCCCTCCTCCTTCCTCCCCCTCTTCTTCCTTCCTCCTTCCTCCCTCTTCTTCCCTCCTCCTTCCTCCCTCTTCTTCCCTCCTCCTTCCCGCTTTCCCTCCTCCTCCTCCCTCTTCTTCCCTCCTCCTTCCCGCTCCTTCCCTCCTCCTTCCTCCCTCTTCTTCCCTCCTCCTTCCCGCTCCTTCCCTCCTCCTTCCTCCCTCTTTCCCTCCTCCTTCACGCTCCTTCCTTCCCTCCTCTTCTTCCTTCCTCCTTCCCGCTCCTTCCCTCCTCCTTCCTCCCTCTTCTTCCCTACTCCTCCTTCCTACCTCTCCTTCTCCCTCCTTCCCGCCTCCTTCCTACCTCTCCTTCTCCCTCCTTTCCTCCTCCTTCCTACCTCTCCTTCTCCCTCCTTCCCTTCTCCTTCCTACGTCTCCTTCTCCCTACTTCCCTCCTCCTTCCTCCCTCTCCTTCCTACCTCTTCTTCTCCCTCCCTCCTTCCCTCGTCCTTCCTCCCTCTCCTTCCTACCTCTTCTTCTCCCTCCCTCCTTCCCTCCTCCTTTCTCCCTCTCCTTCCTACCTCTTCTTCTTCCTCCCTCCTTCCCTCTCCCTCCTCCCTCTTCTTCCCTCATCCCTCCTTCCCTCTCCCTCCTCCCTCTTCTTCCCTCCCCCTCTTCTTCCCTCTTCCCTCCTTCCCTCTCCCTCCTCCCTCTTCTTCCCTCCTTCCCTTCCTCCCTCTCCCTCCTCCCTCTTCTTCCCTCCTCCCTCTTCTTCCCTCCTCCTTCCTTCCCCCTCCATGTCTTTTTTTCTATTCTCCCTTCCTTCATCATTGCTGTCAGAACCAGAACCTGTGCTCTATGTAAATAAATGAATATGCAATAAACGCGTGTTTAAAGCACAAAGTGACCTCTCTTCTACTTCTACACACACACACACACACACACACACACGCACACACACGCACGCACACACACACATACACCTCACTCTACTAATATCATCCAGCATCTCTGCACCCCCAACAAATGAACTTGAGACCACCTCAAGGGTATATCGGAATAATGTAGTGTGTGTGCGTGTAAATAATGTGGTCGCTATTATGGAAACAAATTGGGTTGATGTAACAACAGTATCTGAGTATAAGGGGTAGTCAGTAATGTGTTCTAACATGTACCCCCTAGACTTGTGCGTGTTTGCATTTTCTTATTGTCTATGTATCCTGTGGTTGGTTCAAATTCCACTGACAGCAAAATATGGGACTGTCTCACACGAGAGAAGCAAGGATAAGAGGACAGAGAGAGGATAGCTACAGAGAAATCAGAGACGTAAAGAGGGAGCCCCAACGTTTTCATATTCCTTCTGCCAGTCATCTTCTAAAATTGTATTGGAAGTATCGTGGCCTACCTTAGTGACACAGGCCTTAGTGACACAGTCATAGTCTCAAGAGTTCTGCTATTTTTCAATGTTATCTCTAAGGCAAGTGGAGACAGTAACTGCAGGCAACAGAGATGACGGGGTGTGTTGCCATTAATATTATGGAATGTGTTGCCCTTTTTATTACGGAATGTGGTGCCGTCAGTAGATTATGGGGTGTGTTGCCGTTTTAATTACAAAGTGTGTTGCCGTCTATTAGCTGTCAGTCAAACTGCTTAAGGTTAGCTTTAATACGTCTACGGGATTGGTGTCCCTAAAACAGGACGGTTGTTGCTCAATATGTGATGATGTGACTAAAAAATGTTGTATACAACAGCCAACTCCCCGGGTCATGTATTATATGGGCAGAACGCTTCAATTCTTGTTAATCTAACTGCACTGTACAATTTACAGTAACTATTACAGAAAACAAATATCAATCTGTTATTTGAGGATAATGCACAACAACAAAACACTTGTATCATGGCAACCGGTTTGATACATTCACCTCTGAAGGTAAATCATTTACTTACATTCACTAATCTTGCTCTGATTTGTCATCCTGAGGGTCCCAGAGGTAAAATGTAGTGTAGTTTTGTTTGAAAAAAATCTATTTTTAAATTCAAATGCAGGAACTGGGTTCTACAGTTTGACCCCACTGCTGTCCCTGGCTCCACTCTCTGCTGCGCCTTATCAGTGGCATGGACAGCACCCTCCAACATATTGGCAATATATTTATAAAAACTGACTAGCTAAATTGTTTCTTACATTTTCAGAACATTTGCAGCCTCCTTGATTCTCTGAGGAACTTCCTGAGTAATGATGGATCATTCCATTCCCCCTGAAATATTCCTTTAAGATCCCAATCAAATGCGAGTTGGATTAGTTGAGATTTTCTCAGGTGTAGCATGTTTCTTCTGTGCTACCATTGGTCAACGTTTCCCCATGTAGCTTAGTCAGTGACAATCTCACACAAGAACCCTATGAATGTATGTTGAACATTGTGTGATGTGTATGTGGCATTGTGGGGTATGATGCTAAACACCTTGGCAAGCTCCTTGTATTTTCAGAGAGTGTATTCCATCGTAAACAGAAAAAGTCCACTGTCCCCCTCCCCTTTTGACTCTATTGCGTCCAACGTCACCATGAGTGGTTGCTGGTATAAGACAAGGAACTCAATATTGTCCAAAATTGCGGACAGTTTACATACACTTAGGTTGGAGTCAATAAAACTTGTTTATCAACCACTCCACACATTTCTTGTTAACAAACTATAGTTTTGCCAAGTCGGTTAGGACATCTGCTTTCTAATTTGTTTGTAAAATTGTTTACAGACAGATTATTTCACTTAAAATTCACTGTATCACAATTCCAGTGGGTCAGAAGTTTACCTACACTAAGTTGCCTGTGCCTTTAAACAGCTTGGAAAAATCCTGAAAATTATGTCATGGCTTTAGAAGCTTCTGATAGGCTAATTTACATAATTTGAGTCAATTGGAGGTGGACCTGTGGATGATTTTCAAGGCCTACCTTCAAACTCAGTGCCTCTTTGCTTGACATCATGGGAAAATCAAAATAAATCAGCCAAGACCTCAGTAAATCCTTGGGAGCAAGTTCCAAATGCCTAAAGGTATGACGTCCATCTGTACAAACAATAGTACACAAGTATGAACACCATGGGACCACGCAGCCATCAAATCGCTCAGGAAGGAGACGCCTTCTGTCTCCTAGAGATGAACGTACTTTGGTGTGAAAAGTGCAAATCAATCCCAGAACAACAGCAAAGGACCTTGTGAAGATGCTGGAGGAAACAGGTAAAAAAGTATCTATATCCACAGTAAAATTAGTCCGATATCGACATAACCTGAATTGCCGCTCAGCAAGGAAGAAGCCACTGCTTCAAAACCGCCATAAAAAAGCCCAACTACGGTTTGCAACTGCACATGGGGACATAGATAATACTTTTTTGGGAAATGTCCTCTGGTTTGATGAAACAAAAATAGAACTGTTTGGCCATAATGACCATCGTTATGTTTGGAGGATAAAGGGGGATGCTTGCAAGCCGAAGAACACATCCCAAACGTGAAGCACGGGGGTGGCAGCATTATGTTGTGGGGGTGCTTTGCTGCAGGAGGGACAAGTGCACTTCATTAAATAGATGGCATCATGAGGCAGGAAAAGTATGTGGAGATATTGAAGCAACATCTCAAGACATCAGTCAGGAAGTTAAAGCTTGGTCGCAAATGGGTCTTCCAAATGGACAATGACCTCAGACATACTTCCAAAGTTGTGGCAAAATGGCTTGGAGTGGCCATCACAAAGCCCTGGCCTCAAACCCATAGAAAATTTGTGGGCAGAACTGAAAAAGTGTGTGCGAGCAAGGATGCCTACACACCTGACTCAGTCACACCAGCTCTGTCAAGAGGAATGGGCCAAAATTCACCCAACTTATTGTGGTAAGCTTGTGGAAGGACAATGACCTCAAGCATGCTTCCAAAGTTGTAGCAAAATGGTTTAAGGACAACAAAGTCAAGGTATTGGAGTGGCCATCACAAAGTCACTGCGGACACATACAGTTGAAGTCGGATGTTTACATACACTTAGGTTGGAGTCAATAAAACTTGTTTTTCAACCACTTTCTAAAAGAGTTTAAAAAAAATAAAAGCTGAAATAATACATTCTCTCTGCTATTATTCTATCATTTCACATTCTTAAAATGAAGTGGTGATCCTAACTGACCTAAGACGGGGATTTTTTTACTAGGATTAACTTCTCTATGGTAGGGGGCAGCGTTGGGAATTTTGGATGAAAAGCGGGCCCAAATTAAACTGCCTGCTACTCAGCCATAAAAGCTAGAATATGCATATAATTAGATTAGGATAGAACACACTCTGAAGTTTCTAAAACTGTTTGAATGATGTCTGTGAGTATAACAGAACTCATATGGCAGGCAGAAACCTGAGAAAAAATCCAACCAGGAAGTGGGAAATCTGAGGTTTGGAGTTTTTCAACTCTTGGCCTATCGAATACCCAGTGTCTATGGGGTCATGTTGCACTTCCCAATGCTTCCACTAGATGTCAACAATCTTTAGAACCTTGTTTTTTGCTTCTACTGTGAAGTGGGGGCGAATGAGAGGGGAATGAGTGAGGGCTCTGCCAGAGAGCCACAAGCTCAGTTTCACACGTTCACGTGATAGTTAGCTTGCGTTCCATTGCAATTCTACAGACAAAGGAATTCTCCGGTTGGAACATTATTGAAGATTTATGTTATTAACATTGTAAGGATTGATTCTATACTTCTACGGACTGTAACGGAACTTTTTGACTTTTCGTCTGCTGCTAGTGACTGCGCGTCATGAGTTTGGATTGTGTACTGAACGCGCTAACAAAAGGAGGTATTTGGACATAAATGATGGACATTATCGAACTAAACAAACATTTATTGTGGAACTGGGATTCCTGGGAGTGCATTCTGATGAAGATCATCAAAGTGAATATTTATAATGCTATTTCTGAATTCTGTTGACTACACAACATGGCGGATATCTGTTTGGGTTGTTTTGGTCTCTGAGCGCCGTACTCAGGTTATTTCATGGTGTGGATTTTCCGTAAAGTTATTTTGAAATCTGACACAGTGGTTGCATTACGGAGAAGTGGATCTAAAATTCCATTCATAACACTTGTTTCTTTTAGCAATGTTTATTATGAGTATTACTGTAAATTGACGTAGCTTTCTGCAAAATCACCAGATGTTTTGGAACTACTGAACATAACTCGCCAATGTAAACTCAGATTTTTGGATATAAATATGAACTTTACCGAACAAAACATACATGTATTGTGTAACATGAAGTCCTATGAGTGTCATCTGATGAAGATCATCAAAAGTTAGTGATTAATTTGATCTCTATTTCTGCTTTTTGTGACTCCTCTCTTTGGCTGGAAAAATGGCTGTGTTTTTCTGTGACTTGGCTCTGACCTAACATAATCATTTGGTTTGCTTTCGTCGTAAAGCCTTTTTGAAATCAGATACTGTGGCTGGATTTACAACAAGTGTATCTTTAGAATGGTGTAAAATACATGTATGTTTGAGGAATTTAAATTATGGGATTTCTGTTGTTTTGAATTTGAACTGCGCCCTGCTGTTTCACTGGCTGTTGACGAGGTGGGACGCTACCGTCCTACGTACCCTAGAGAGGTTAAATGTGAGGAATGTTGAAAAACTGAGTTTAAATGTATTTGACTAAGGTGTATGTAAACTTCCGACTTCAACTGTAACTTTCGACATGGGAAAGAAAATGCTGCATCTGCAGTAACTGAGTATACCAGCCACTCTCTTCCTATGAACTAGTAGCAATTAAATTAACGTATTTTTGGTCAGAAAACCTGCAACTAGGGTAGAATCCTAGGTTAACCTGGGCTGGCTACTCTGTTCCTATATCATCAGGAACAGTCAAAGGTGGAGGGAGCCATGGAGCCATTATCCTGGCTCGCTTATGGGCGTGCTGGCAGCATATGGCAGAATATAGCAGCAGTTTTATTGTGCATCAAGAATTCAGCATAACACATTTGTATGAAGGTCTGATTATTAAATGGTTAAATAGTTTAATCCATTCTCCATTTCATGAAATGTATTCACAGGTAAATAGTAAATGCTCTGGTGACAAACAAACTTTGCTTCCCTGCTTCCAATCGTCCACATGGCTGGGAGAACGTATTCAAGGAAGGAAATACATTTTTAAAATGGAAAAAATTGTTTTATTATTAGCTAACTAGTTCCAGTGCAGGCTTACTCAAGTGAGCTGCTAACATAGCTAGCTAGCTTTCTAGCCGACTTGACATACTGTATAGCTAGCTAGCTAAATGAATCAAATATCACCAGTAACTTCATATTAACAAACTTCTTGATGTATTTATCATTGTAAAATACAATCTCCAAATGCAATTGTGGGTCACTAGCTAACAGCCATGGAAGATGGTGAATGGATAGCAGCTCCAACTGTCAAACAAGAGAGAGAGTAGTCTTTTTTGGATAGAACAGGTACTGTTGTGTAGTTCCAGTCCCTAGAAAGAAGAGAGGACAGAGATAACAGTAACATGATATACATAATATATATTCAGTGCGGTCTAATTTCATTACAATGAAGTCTGTTTCTTGTGATGTTTTCTATCCTGAGATACAGAGAGCTGTGAAAGCCTGTTTGCAGAAGAAGAGGTCCTAATGAAGAGCAGTGATTCTCAGTCCTGGTCCTGGGGACTCAAAGAGGTGCACATATATGTTTTTGTCTTAGCACTACGCAGCTGATTGAAATGATCAACTCATCATCACGCTTCAAGTAGTATTTATGTATTCATTTTTAATGCTATCCTTGATATTATCCTGCTATTGTTACATGCTATACATGCACATGTGTGTGCCCATGCATCTATCTAGCCAAAGTTATTATGATTTGTTATAAGAGCAGTGGAGGCTGTTGAGCGGAGAACGGTTCATAATAATGGCTGGAATGGAGTCAATGGAATGGTATCAAACACATCATCGATGTGGTTTCCATGTGATTGATACCGTTCCATTGACTCCTTTCAGCCATTATAATGAGCCGTCCTCCTCTCAGCAGCCTCCACTGTATAAGAGATATTATGCTTTAGTAATCCACAACAACCTGGTGATGTAACATTCTAATAATGACATTATCTTCCATATTCCTACATATACCTTGCAACTGGAAATTCCTTCACAACGATTGCCTACAGTTCCTGTGTATGGCACCCCACGGTTGAGTGACCAGGACCATCTGGGTCTGCCTGGTGGGGGAATTCAGGAGTGTGTGAAGGCTACCTGTGGCCTGCATAACTTAATGACGATGGACACGAGGACCAGGAGGAGAGCTGCAGCTCTACGCCGTGTGCCAGAGGAGAGGTCTTCTGCTCAGCAGGATATTGCAAGGATGGAGGCCAACAATGCAGAAATGGAGGCAATCCATGTGTGGGAGATCTTCACCTCCTACTTATTCAGAGAGGGTGCTGTTCCCTGGCAACACCATAGACTAGACTATGCACAACCAACAGCCAACCACATTGCAATAATAGTATTCTTCCATTTACATAGCTATGTCAACTGCAGTTATTCTTTTCTCAGTTTCTCTCCCGTTGAGTTCTACTTCTCCGGTGAGGGTGCTGTTCAGGTAAGGGGGATGTCTGTACAAAAACAAAGCTCTCTTTCACCCATACTCTCACCCACATTGAAAATATGTAGAACATTTAGACAACCTATAATACAGTCCTACATACTTGTGTATTAATCTGATTGATGTATTGTGTTGTGCAGTAAGCAGGTTCAGGTGTATAACTAAGGATCCTTCCATCTTCAATGAACATGCAATAGGACCAAACATGGAGAATAGTAAGACCCTCCATTATTTATATTTATGTAAGTACACTGTATTGTTTGTTGTCGTGTGTCTATGCATGTTTTTAAGTATAAATTACTCTGCAGCCACTCAGTGTGGACACCAGGTGAGGCCACAAACACAGATTCCCGTTGAACACTGTCTCTTTAACCTCTCTAGGGTATGTGGGATGCTAGCGTCCCATCTGGCCAACATCCAGTGAGATTGCAGAGCGCCAAATTCAAATACAGAAATACTCATTATAAAAATTCAGAAAACAAAACATATTTTACATAGGTTTAAAGATGAACTTCTTGTGGATCCAACCACGGTGTCAGATTAATAAATGCTTTATGGCGAAAGCATAACTTACGATTATTTGAGAACATAGCCCAGTTGACAACTTATTACAAACAGTAACCAGCCAAGCAGGAGTGTTACAAAACTCAGAAAAAGAGAGAAAATGAATCCCTTACCTTTGATGATCTTCATATGTTTGCACTCAAAAGACATTCATTTACTCAATAAATGTTCCTTTTGTTCAATAAAGTCTCTTTATATACAAAAACCTCTGTTTTGTTCGCATGTTTTCTTCAGTAATCCACACGCTCAAACGCAGTCAAAACAGGCAGACAAAAAATCCAAATTGTATCTGTTAAATTCATAGAAACATGTCAAACAATGTTTTATATTCAACCCTTAGGTTGTTTTTAGCCTAAATGATCTATAATATTTCAACCGGACAATAACGTCGTCAATATAAAAGGTAAACAAGAAATGCACTCTCTCGGGATTGAGCATGAAAAAGCTATGTGACACGTCAGGGTCCACTCATTCAGACTGGTCTTACTCCCTCATTTATAAGAATACAAGCCTGAAACTATTTCTGAAGACTAGTGGAAGGCACTATAGAACTATTTCTTGACATCTAGTGGAAGGCATGGGAACTGCAATTTGAGTCCTAGGTCAATGGATACTATTATGGCATTGAGTAGAAAACTACAACCCCCCCCAAAAATACTTCCTGAATGGATTTTTCTCAGGTTTTCGCCTGCCAAATCAGTTATATTATACTCACAGACACTATTTTAACAGTTTTGGAAACTTAAGAGTGTTTCTATCCAAATCTACCAGTTATATGCATATCATATCTTCTGGGCCTGAGTAGCAGGCCGTTTAATTTGGGCATGCTTTTCATCCAAAATTCTGAATGCTGCCCCCTACCATAGAGAAGTTAACTAAATTATTTTCACAATAACAGTCTCTCTCCTTCACTTCACCCCTCACCCGCCTTCTCCCTATGTCCTCTAGGTTATATCAGCTGTGTT
>NC_056450.1:32079643-32202143 GCF_018296145.1 Oncorhynchus tshawytscha | reverse complement strand
GATAAAGCCATCCTCCACAATGCGTCTACATGTCGCTCTTCTAATCTACATTTACATTTCAGTCATTTAGCAGACTCCATTATCCAAAGTTACTTACGGAGCAGTAATTTATGTGGTACTATTTACCTCTCTCGCTCTCCTTCTCTCTATATCTCTGTCAACTCTATCCCCTCTCCTGTGCCACTATGTCTATGTGCTTATCTAGGGATTTGTCTGTGTGACTGCCAGACTTCTCTCAGCTAGTATATCACACTACAGTAGCCATCCTTTCTCCATAATGTCTGTCATCAGCTCTCTGTCTGTCTTTCCGCAGGTTCCTCTTTGAGTTCTCTCTCATTGTAATTCACTGTCTTTCTCTCCCTCGTTCCCTGCACATGTAAAAACAGGTAAACAGGCATGAACACACCTCAGGAACAATTCTCTAGTTAGGGCCCCTACATGGTGAGAGGTTGGGGCTTGCGTGGGGCACGGTCGTCTCTGTGAGAAGTCCACCGCAGCAATTAACACAGAGATGAAAGACACCAGGCTGCATGATTAATAATTGACTCCCTCTTGGTGAGCAGGGGGTGGATGTGTGTGTGTGTTTGTGCGCGCATTTGTAATTCTGCTAATTACAAAACTACACACACACACACACACACACACACACACACACACACACACACACACACACACACACACACACACACACACATACTACACACACACACACACATACTACACACGTACTACACACACACACACACACACACACACACACACACACACACACACACACACACACACACACACACACACACACACACACACACACACACACACACACACACACACACACATAGCTCTGTCTGGTGTTTTGTAGCTGTGTTGTACTGTGGTAATTGCATGAGCCTACTTATTTGTCTGACGGAACAATCTTGTTTAGGGATGGTGATGTGATAGGAGGAGGAGGAGCCAGAGGGATAGAATAATAGTAGAATAAGGCAAACACAGGGTTACAGAGAAAATATGACTGAGACAGAAAAACAGTTTAACATATTAAGGATCCTCCCCTTTTTAAAAATGTTCACCTAAAATGACATACCCAAATCTAACTGCCTGTATCTCAGGCCCTGAAGCAAGGAAATGCATATTCTTGGTACCATTTCAAAGGAAACACTTTAAAGTTTGTGGAAATGTGAAAGGAATGTATGAGAATATAACACATTAGATCTGGTAAAAGATAACACAAAGAAAAAAATAACTTTCTTTTGTATTTCTGTACCATCATCTTTGAAATGCAAGAGAAAGGCCATAATATATTATTCCAGCCCGGGTGCAGATTTTGGCCATTAGATGGCAGCAGTGTCTGCAACTTTTTAGACTGATCCAATGAACCATTGCATTTCTGTTAAAAATGTTGTATCAAGACTGCCCAAATGTGCCTCATTTGTTTATTAATAACTTTTCATGTTCAAAATTGTGCACTCTCCTCAAACAGTAGCATGTTATTCTTTCACTGTAATAGCTACTGTAAATCTAACAGTGCAGTTAGATGAACAATCATTTTAGCTTTCTGCAAATATCAGATATGTCTATGTCCTGAGAAATGTTCTTGTACTTACAGCCTCATGTTAATCACATTAGCCTACGTTAGCTCAACCATCTCGAGGCAGGGACACCGATCCCGAATAAGTTAAACAACAGAATGAAAGCAGAGGATTCAGGTGATTGTAGTATCTCTGTTGACATGCTGAGACTGCACAGAGATACTAGCTGGTGGGATTTAGTTCAAAACAATATCACTGAACATAATCTTATCAGCATAGCAGCTGCAACAATAGTTTCCCTTCAAAATGTGAAGTATTGTGGATTAATCTATTTTTGACAAATTAATTCCACTTGGTTGCAGGGTTCATTCCGTGTGGTTGCATGGTTCATTCCTTATGGTTACAGGGTTAATTCTATATGGTCACAGGGTTCATTCCATGTGGTTACATGGTTCATTCCGTGTGGTTATATGGTTCAATGCTGATGATTACAGGGTTACTTCCATGTGGCTACATGGTTCATTCCAAGTAGTTACATGGTACATTCCGTGTGGTTACAGGGTTCATTCTGTGTGGTTACAGGGTTCATTCTGTGTGATTACAGGGTTCATTCCTTGTGGTTACAGGGTTCATTCGGTGTGATTACAGGGTTCATTCCTTGTGGTTACAGGGTTCATTCCACGTGGTTACAGGGTTCATTCATTGTGGTTACAGGGTTCATTCATTCATTCCACGTGGTTACAGGGTTCATTCCTTGTGGTTACAGGGTTCATTCCTTGTGGTTACAGGGTTAATTCCTTGTGGTTACAGGGTTCATTCCTTGTGGTTACATGGGTTAATTCCTTGTGGTTACAGGGTTCATTCCTTGTGGTTACAGGGTTCATTCCTTGTGGTTACAGGGTTCATTCCATGTGGTTACAGGGTTCATTCCTTGTGGTTACAGGGTTCATTCCATGTGGTTACAGGGTTCATTCCTTGTGATTACAGGGTTCATTCCTTGTGGTTACAGGGTTCATTCTGTGTGATTACAGGGTTCATTCCTTGTTGTTACATGGTTCATTCCTTGTGGTTACAGGGTTCATTCCTTGTGATTACAGGGTTCATTCCATGTGGTTACAGGGTTAAAACAGAAACTCAAAGGGTTAAGTTGGTGTATTAATTCTGAGTGGTTAAGTTTAGGGCTACGGTTTGGGGAAAGCTTTAAAAACAAACAAAAAACACGTTATTTCCATCAAGTATCATCAAGTATTCTAGTGACTTGCTGTAGCATTGTAAACTGCCAAGGTGCACTGGTCTAAGCAACGCACTCCTGCTCTGAGCGTTACGAGTTCATGCCCGGTGCCGGGCAATCGTTTCCATTTGTTTTGTGAGCGCCCAGTGCCGGGCAATCGTTTTTATTTGTTTTGTGAGCACCCAGTGCTGGGCAATCGTTTTTATTTGCTTTGTGAGCGCCCAGTGCTGGGCAATCGTTTCCATTTGTTATATCGACGTTCTGGGGACCTTTTCAAATGTCTGAAATCGCCGTCCATTTGTGTTGAATGGTAGAGATGCATGGTCTAGACGAGGAATGGGAGGAGTTAACTTGATGAAAGAGTGTGTTTGTTGATTCTCCTGCTTCACCAGCCAGTCAGATGAAGAGGGCAGCTCTCTCTAACCACAGCCTTTTATAACCTACTGCCATTGATCCATCGACATACGTCTGTCACACCAATTCCATTCAATTCAATTCAAGGGGCTTTATTTGAATGGGAAACATATGTTTGTGTTGCCAAAGCAAGTGAAATGGATCAACAAAAGTGAAATAAACAATAAAAAGTCAACAGTAAATATTACACTGACACCATCGCTCCCTGCCACCACCCATCTCTCCTATCCTTTATTTTCTCCATCTCTCGTTTTTTATTCTCTTCACATCCTCTCCTGACCTGATCATGTGCTTATCTGTCCTGCGTTCTTCTCTATTCGTTTGGGGAAATAGACAAATATATAGGTAATGGCTAACCAGGTCTTTTTATGACCTCCTTATTGATCTATTGACCCGTGTCTGTCTGGACATCACTTTGACTGGATGTGTGTTCCCTCCATCTTCTCCTCTCTTCATGTTCGCCTCCTCTGTCCAGACTCATCCACCTGGGGTAGGACGTAGAGAGGCTGTTGATTAGTATCTGTCTGTCTTTTTGGTGGCAGTCTGTCTGTGCGGGTCCATCTCAGACCTCATGCAGCCAGTGGGACAGGCAGTATGGACCAGATGGACGAGAAAACACATGGATGAATATACAAAATGTTTCATTTGTTAGGATTACCAGTATCAGTACCATTATGTAATCAGTCATGTTTGAACATGGAAGGTTTTGCCAGGTGAAGTAACCTGGCCCAGGTTTTAATGGTGATTTGGATAGGGAATCAAGCCAACAGTGCTGTCAGAGAGAGAGAGAGAGAGAGAGAGACCTAGGAAAGAAAGAAGGAGTTAAAGGAGAGAGAAAGAACGACTAGTCTCCAGGGATGCATTTTAATTCTCCCCATTGCCCTATATTCCCCTCCAGTTGTTGTTTTGATGATAGCAACGCTTTGCATATTCTCACCTTCAAAGCACCGGGATAGTGCACAGGAGGAGGACCTGTGTGTGTGTGTGTGTGTGTGTGTGTGTGTGTGTGTGTGTGTGTGTGTGTGTGTGTGTGTGTGTGTGTGTGTGTGTGTGTGTGTGTGTGTGTGTGTGCGTGTGTGTGTGTGTGTGTGTGTGTGTGCGTGCGTGCGTGCGTGCGTGTGTGTGTGTGTGTGTGTGTGTGTGTGTGTGTGTGTGTGTGTGTGTGTGTGTGTGTGTGCTTGTGTGTAGGACACGGATGGGGTGTAGTGATTTCATGTGATCACAATTCACAAGATAAAGAGCAACAAAGAGAGATAGAAGGAGAGAGAGGAGGAAAGGAGAGATAAATTGGATAAAAGAGAAAAATGCTGTGCTCCAACACTGTTCTGTGTGAGACTTATGGGAGTAAGGAAACTGTTTACTCTGAGTCGGAGTCTAGTGTTCACTGTGTGTGTATGTGTGTGTGTGTGTGTTTGTACAGTATGTGATTGAGTGCAGGTATTTGAGTGTAGGTCTGTGAGTGCATATGTGCAGAGCAATGCAGGCTAGAGCTGGGAAGAGCAGTGTAACAGAGATGTATTTATGTTAGTTTTATGGCCACAGTGAAACTCCGGGCCTACCCTGGCACTCTGCCCACCCACCTTTATTCCAGATGTTACCATGGTGAAACTCAGGGGCCGTAGCTTGGCAACCAGGCAGGGGTTCTGGGAGTGAAGAGGTATGTAAGAGGGAGGGAGAGACAGAGGGATGGTGGGAGGGAGAATGAGAGAGAGCGACACAGAGACAGACAGATAGAGAATGGTGTGTATATGTGTGACTGAGTGAGAGAGAGAGAGAGAGAGAGAGAGAGAGAGAGAGGGAGAGAGAGAGAGAGAGAGAGAGAGAGAGAGAGAGAGAGAGAGGGAGGGGGAGAGAGAGAGAGAGAGAGAGAGAGAGAGAAAGACATTCACACCTTCAGGTGTAGCTGTATGTTGTTGAACTTTCCAAAGTTTGTGTAGCATATCTCTCTGTGTTGTTCTTGCTCCTTTAGAGGAGGAAGACTGGTGTTAATTTAGGCCTTGTGTTAACTCCATTATGACCACAATGATAAGCTACATAGCCCTGCTTGTTCCTCTAGCATTATTGATTTCAATTTCAAACTGTAATGGAGAAGAGCGGACTCTCTCTCTCTCTCTCTCTCTCTCTCTCTTGAGGACATCTCCTTTTTCCCCCTCTATTGCTCCCTTTCTGGCTCTTTCTCTGTATTTTGTGTGCTGCATGGTGAGCAAGGGTGTGTGTGAGAGAGAGGAGACAGAAGGATAGAGAGAGGGGGAGGAAGAATGAGGGATTGAGGTTTGGCTTTAGCCCAGGGAAAATGTAACTGTTTGAGGGTTACAGAGAGAAGTCACTGGGCTTTAGACCAAAAGACCAACAGACCAATGGCTGAGTTGAGTGAAAAGTATTATTTATTTATTTCCCTTCAAATTCAAACTTAATCTGCATGAAGGAAATAACTCAAAACGGCGAAGTACAACATGAATTAGGAGGAGGAGAGGATAGAAAAGCTGGGAAGGGAGAACTCATTGTGAAGGGAAAAAGAGAGGGAGATGTAGCTACCCCAGTCAGGGTTAACTCAGCCTCGTTGTTAACCAGGGGGAAGTTCCATGGCAGGAATCAGCCAAAGAGGGGTCGGACCCTGGTGTAAATCAGAGACGCCTCAAAATACGTTAAACCAATCAAATGCCATGCTTGGGCGGAGCTCCAAAGGTGCTCACCAGATTAGTGCCGTAGGAGAAACAGTGCTACTAAATACTGAACGTTTAAAGCACACTAATTTTCACAGCATTTCTGTGTTATTTTGAGATGAGCTGAAGCAAGAGGGGAGAAACGGTCTTCAATGCTGGCCATATCAATGTCGTTTTTCAAGTGATATTTGGCTGTAACTAACCTTAGCCACAAGAAGGATAGTTTTGAGAAAAGTCAGCTAACCTTGTAAGCTACATTGTTATAACTAACTAGCTAGCTACTAGCTAGCTCAATTTCTCTCACAATTATAATGCCAAAAAATGTTTTATAAAAACAGCATGTTATTGACCTAAAATGTTAGCCCAGTCACTAGCTTATCCAGGGTCAGTGATACATAGAGCCTACAGTAACCTACAGTAACTGTAATCTCCTGTAACCTACCTTAACTGTAATCTCCTGTAATCTACAGTCACTGTAATCTCCTGTAACCTACTTTAACTGTAATCTCCTGTAACCTACAGTAACTGTAATCTCCTGTAACCTACCTTAACTGTAATCTCTTGTAGCCAACAGTAACTGTAATCTCCTGTAACCTACAGTAACTGTAATCTCCTGTAACCTACAGTAACTGTAATCTCATGTAACCTACCTTAACTGTAATCTCCCGTAACCTACAGTAACTGTAATCTCCTTATTTTCATAGTGTACCTAAATTACAAAGGTTGGATTTGCACAAAACATTTTTATATGTCAGCACTGAAAAAAGGCATGTACAAAATCTGGTATTGTAAGGGTTTTCCTCCTCCTCTTCGTCTGAGGAGGAGAAGCGAGATGGATCGGAGGACCAATGCACAGCGTGGTAAGTGTCCATGGTTGTTTATTTAGAAAACATAAACTGAACACTATGAAGACAAAAAAAATAAATGTGAACAAATCGAAACAGTACCGTGTGGCGAATAAACACAGACACAGAAACAATCACCCACAAAACAACAGTGAAACTCAGACTACCTAAATATGATTCTCAATCAGAGACAACTAACAACACCTGCCTCTGATTGAGAACCATACTGGGCCGAACACAGAAAACCAACCTAGAAACACAAAACATAGAATGCCCACCCAACTCACGTCTGATCAACTAAAACAAACAAATAACACAAGAAAAAGGGTCAGAACGTGACAGTACCCCCCCCCAAGGTGCGGACTCCGGCCGCAAAACCTGAACCTATAGGGGGGGTCTGAGTGGGCATCTGTCCGCGGTGGCGGCTCTGGCGCTGGACGTGGACCCCACTCCACCATAGTCTTAGTCCGCCTCTGTGGCCTCCTAGGAACGGCGACCCTTGCTGCCGACCCTGACCTGGGAACCCTAATAAATAGGCCCACAGGACTGAGGAACACCTCTGGACTTAACAAATTCCTCCGGACTGAGGGGCAGCTCAGGACTGAGGGGTAGCTCTGGACTTAGAGGTAGCTCAGGACTGAGAGGAAGCTCAGACTGGTTGACGGCTCTGGCAGCTCCTGGCTGGCTGACGGCTCTGGCAGCTCCTGGCTGACTGGCGGCTCTGGGGGCTCCAAGCTGACTGGCGGCTCTGGCGGCTCCATGCTGACTGGCGGCTCTGGCGGCTCCATGCTGACTGGCGGCTCTGGCGGCTCATGAGAGACGGGAGACTCTAGCAGCTCTGGACAGGCGGGAGACTCTAGCAGCTCTGGACAGACGGGAGACTCTAGCAACTCTGGACAGACGGGAGACACTAGCAGCTCTGGACAGACGGGAGACTCTAGCAGCTCTGGACAGATGGGTGACTCTAGCAGCTCTGGACAGATGGAAGACTCTAGCAGCTCTGGAGAGATGGGAGACTCTAGCAGCTCTGGACAGGCGGGAGACTAGCAGCTCTGGACAGGCGGGAGACTCTAGCAGCTTTGGACAGGCAGAAGACTCTCGCAGCTCTGGACAGGCGGGAGACTCTAGCAGCTCTGGACAGACGGGAGACTCTAGCAGCTCTGGAGAGACGGAAGACTCTAGCAGCTTTGGACAGGCGGGAGACTCTAGCAGCTCTAGACAGGCGGGAGACTCTAGCAGCGCTGGACAGGCGGGAGACTCTAGCAGCTCTGGACAGGCGGGAGACTCTAGCAGCGCTGGATAGGCGGGAGATTCTAGCAGCTCTGGACAGGCGGGAGACTCTAGCAGCGCTGGACAGGCGGAAGACTCTAGCAGCTCTGGAGAGACAGGAGAATCTGGCAGCGCTGGAGAGGAGGAAGGCTCTAGCAGCGCTGGACAGGCGGGAGCACCTGTAGACAAAGGACGAAGAGACAGCCTGGTACGGGGGGCTGCCACCGGAGGGCTGGTGCGAGGAGGGGGAACTGAATGGACCGGACCGTGAAGGCGTACTGGAGATCTTGAGAGCAGGGCTGGCACCATCCGCCCTGGCTGGATCTTCACCCTGGCCCGGCAGATGTGTGGAGCTGGGATGTAGTGCACCGGGCTAAGCACGCGTACTGGGGACACCGTGCATTCCACCGCATAACACGGTGCCTGACCAGTACAACGCCCGCCACGGTTAGCACGGCTAGGAGGACTGTAGCGCTGAGCTGGCACAGGAGGTGCAGGGTTAGGAAGGTGCACAGGAGTCCTGGTGCTTGAGGCTGGCACAGTCTTCACCAGACGACTAGCACGCACCTCAGAATGAGTATGGAGAGCTGACCCAGGTGCCATCAAATCCCCGACACGCTCCGTCGGGCGAATGCCATGCCTCATGCACCAACACAGCACCTCCCTCATAACTCTCTCCTCCAATTTCCCCATTAATTCCTTCACGGTCTCTGCTTCGCTCACCTCCAACACCGGCTCTGGTTCCATCCTTGGCTCCTCACGGTAAACAGGGGGAGTTGGCTCAGGTCTGACTCCTGACTCTGCCACACTCTCCCTGTGCCTCCCCCAAGAAATTTTTGGAGCTGCCTCTCGGGCTTCCAGCCGCGCTGCCGTGCCAGCTCCTCGTAATGCCGCCTCTCTGCTTTTGCTGCCTCCAGCTCTGCTTTGGGGCGGCGATAGTCCCCTGGCTCTGCCCAGGGTCCTTTTCCGTCCAACTCGGCCTCCCATGTCAATGAGTCTTGTGATGCTGGCTGCTGCTGCTGCTGCTGCTGCTGCTGCACTTTGGGGCAGCGATATCCCCCTGCCTTTGCCCAGGGTCCTCTCCCGTCTAGGATTTTCTCCCACGTCCAGGAGTCTTGTGTCTTCGGCCGCTGTTGCTGCTGCCCGTTACCACGCCGCTTGGTCCATGGTTGGTGGGTGATTCTGTAAGGGTTTTCCTCCTCCTCTTCGTCTGAGGAGGAGAAGCAAGAAGGATCGGAGGACCAATGCGCAGCGTGGTAAGTGTCCATGGTTATTTATTTAGAAAACATAAACTGAACACTATGAATAGAAAAAAATAAACGTGAACAAACCGAAACAGTGTGGCAAATAAACACAGACACGGAAACAATCACCCACAAAACAACAGTGAAACCCCGGCTACCTAAGCTCACAATGTGTACAATGAGTGAGTTTAGATATTCTCTGCTTCAGATGCCCATAAGCCGGTAATGCAAATGATAAGCTACTAAATGTATTAACATAGCTGATATAATGAGAGAGAGAAACAATACAATTAAACAGATTGGAGATCTTACTACTAGACAAAAATGAAATGTTTGAGAACACAACACAGAAACGGACAGATCAGAGACAGAACACCTTCCCCTCTTTATTGTAGGATTGTGATATGTGATTAATCAACATTGCCACTAGTTCAATTTGAATATTAATTTAACAATTAAAACAAGTGTGAACATTTCACTTCAAAAGATTCAACACTTTAGTAATAAGCTAACACGTGTGTAAAGATTAGACATTGTAGTCTAAACAACAATAGATAATTGAGTAGTAACAAGTAAAGCGTCATTTCAGGTGAACAAAAAAAAACTCCATACTAGTGGTGGCCAACCTTGCTACACTGATTCCTGATCTACTGGGTGAGCAGACTTTTATTCCAGACCAGAAATAGCACACTTGATTATCAAGTCACTCTATTTGATAAGTTGAATCAGGTGTGTTATTGCTGGGCTGAAACAGAACCCTTCACACCCGGAAGACCACCGGCAGGGTTGGCCTGCTCCAATTGTAATAGGTTTAAGCATTGTGTTAGATGTTTAACTGTATTTTTGTACACAACATTTGCTAGCATAGGTAGCCCTACACATATATCCCATGGCATATAGAATATACACTTGGCCTCTTGGGACATTCTTTGGGACCTCTCTCTCTCTCTCTCTCCCTCTCTCTGTCTCTCTCTCTCTGTCTCTCTCTCTCTCTCTCAATGAGACAGCCTATGGGGATGAAGGTCAGAGACCTGGCAGGGTGGTGCCAAGACAACAAACTCTTCCTCAACGCCAGCAAGACAAAGGAGCTGATCGTGGACAACAAAAAACGGAGGGGCGAGCACGCCCCCACATTCACATCAACGGGGCCGTAGTGGAGCGGTTAGAGAGCTTCAAGTTCCTCATTGTCCACATAACTAAGGATTTGTCATGGTCCAAACACACCAACACAGTTGGGAAGAGGGCATGACAATCATCTTCCTCCTCAGGAGGCTGAAAAGATTTGGCCCTCAGATCCTCAAAAAGTTATTGTTAATCTTGACTGGCAGCGTCACCACCTGGTAGGTCAACTGCTTGGTATCCGATCACAAGGCGCTACAGAGGTAGTGTGGACGGCCCAGTAAATCACTGGGGCAGAGTTCCTTGCCATCCAGGACCACTATAGCAGGCGATGTCATTGGAAGGCCCTAAGTCACTGATCTCTTAGCTGCCGCACAGAAAGCAGAACCGATAAACCAAGTCTGGAACCAACAGGACCCTGAACAGCTTCTACCCCCAACCTATACGACTGATAAAATGTTAGTTAAATAGTTATCCAAATAGCTACCTGGACAATCTGCATTGATCCTTTTTGCACTAACTTGTTTTACTCATCACATATGCTGCTACTGTTTACTATCTGTCACTTTATTCCAAGTTTTATGTACATACCTACCTCAATTACCTCGTACTCCTGCGCATCAACTCGGTACTGATACCTCATGAATATAGCAGAGTTATCGTTACTCATTGTGCGTCTGTTATTACTTTTATTATTACGTGTTTTCATTTCTGTTATTTCTCTATTTCCTTTCTCTCTGCATTATTGGGAAGGGCCCGTCAGTAAGCATTTCACGAGTAGTCCACACGTGTTGACGAAGCATGAGACAAATACAATTTGATTTGATTTAGTCTGCAAGCAGTCTTTCACAGCTTTCCATATCTGAGGACAGAAAACATCACAAAGAAACAGGCTTTATTATACTCACATTAGACAGCACTGAATTTTATGTTGCTACTAACTATCTGTCCTCAAAGTTTTCCCCTCTAGGGACTGGAACCGGAGATTATTTTCATAATACCCCCCCACAAAATTACCTGCCCTATCCAGTAGCCTACAATCTCCCTTTACTGAAAGCTGGAGCTGCAGTTTCACCCTCTTCCATGGCTGTTATCTACAAAAAATGTTTTATTTACAATGATTACATCAAGATAGCTAGCTGATGACATTTAATTAACTTAGCTAAACAGTTGTAAAGTTAGCTACCTAGCTAGCAGCTCAGTTGAGTTAACCTAAAAATTGACCTATTTATTTTACATTAAAACAATGTATTTACTTACTTGAATAGGTTCTCCCACTGCCTCAGTTTTTTGGGTCCTTACAAAAATAAAATAATGAACAATCTTCATGTTTTTTCAGTAGTAGCAAAGTGCAACCAGAAGCCATGTGGACGAATGGAGACAAGAGAAAAGCTTGTGTTTGTCACCAGAGCAGTTTAGAACGTGTACCAGCGTAAAATCCACTTTCAATTTCAATCAATATGAATCGCAGACTGTCGGCCACACTTGATGCTGCTTGATGCAGCAGACATTTCAATCCGTTTTTGTAATACAAAATTCTCAAGACCTCCAAGGGAGGCTTGACAACTACATGATTTTGGAGGTATGGCAATGCGAGACTGGGGTTGACCGACAACTCTAGTCAGGATTGGGAGGGAAGGATATTGGATAAGCTGGACAAAGCATATAAGAGAAGGTCAGAATGTAAAATAAAGGAAAAGAGAAGAAAGCAGGATACATGCAGAGGAAGGTGGGTTGGTGTTTCTTACTGAAGAGACTAAAGCCAGACACAGTAACCAATTAGGAGCCAGACAGTGACGGACTTGTTTTTTATTGGGCAGACAGATTGTTATTAATCATTATGATCATAATCCGGTGTGTGTGTGTGTGTGTGTGTATGTGTGTGTGTCTGTGTGCATGCAGCCTGATATCAACCGAGTGTGTGTCAAATCAAATCAAATTGTATTTGTCACATGTGCCGAATACAACAGGTGTAGATTTTATAGGGAAATGCTTACTTACAAGCCCTTAACCAACAATGCTTGAAGAAGTTTTAAGAGAAAAAATACAAATAAGTGTTAAGTAAAAAATAGAAAATAAATGAACAAACTATTAAACAGCAGCAGTAAAATAACAAGTGAGGCTATATACAGGGGTTACCGGTATAGAGTCAATGTGCCGGGGCACCGATTAGTCGAGGTAATTAAGGTAATAAGTACAAGTAGGTAGAGTTAAAGTGACTATGCATAGATTATAAACAGAGAGTAGCAGCAGAATAAAAGATGGGTCTGGGTTGCCCTTTGATTAGCTGTTCAGGAGTCTAATGGCCTGGGGGTAGAAGCTGTTAAGGAGCCTTTTGGACCTAGACTTGGTGCTCCGGTACCGCTTGCCGTGCGGTAGCAGAGAGAACAGTCTACGACTAGGGTAGCTGGAGTCTTTGACAATTTTTAGGGCCTTCCTCTGACACCGCCTGGTATAGAGGTCCTGGATGGCAGGCAGCTAGTTCTCAGTGATGTACTGGGCCATACGCACTACCCTCAGTATGCTGTCGATGGTGCAGCTGTAGAACCTTTTGAGGATCTGAGGACCCATGCCAAATCTTTTCAGTCTCCTGAGGGGGAATAGGCTTTGTCATGCCCTCTTCTCAACTGTCTTAGTATGCGTGGAGCATGATATATTGTTGGTGATTTGGACACCAAGGAACTCGAAGCTCTCAACCTTTTCCACTACAGCCCGGTCGATGAGAATGGGGGTGCTTGGTCCTCCTTTTCCTGTAGTCCACAATCATCTCCTTTGTCTTTTATCACGTTGAGGGAGATGTTGTTGTTCTGGCACTACACTACACCTCCTCCGTATAGGCTGTCTCATCGTTGTCGGTGATCAGGCCTACCACTGTTGTGTCATCAGCAACCTTAATGATGGTGTTGGAGTCGTGCTTGTCCATGCAGTTATGGGTTAACAGGGAGTACAGGAGGGACTGAGCACGCACCCCTGAGGGGTCCCTGTGTTGAGGATCAGCGTGGCGGATGTGTTGTTCCCTATCCTTACCACCTGGGGCGGCCCGACAGGAAGTTCAGGATCCAGTTGCAGTGGGAAGTTTTTAGTCCCAGGGTCCTTAGCTTAGTGAGGAGCTTTGTGGGCACTATGGTGTTGAACGCTGAGCTGTAGTCAATGAATAGATCCTCTTTGGGAAAGGCGTACTGCTAGCTCCCGCCCTTGACAACATCCGGTGAAATTGCAGTGAGCGAAATTCAAAAATACAAAATTCGTAATTTTAAACATTCATGAAAATGCAAGTGTTATACATCAGTTAAAAGCCTAACTTCTTGTTAATCCAGCCACTTTGTCAGGTTTCAAGAAAGCTTTACGGCGAAAGCATACCATGCGATTAACTGAGGACAGCGCCCCACATGCAAAATAATTTTCCAACCAAGCAGATGCATCAAGAAATTCAGAAATAGCGATAAAATAAATCACTTAACCTTGAAGATCTTCCTCTGTTTGCAATCCAAAGGGTCCCAGCTACATAACAAATGGTTGTTTTGTTCGATAAAGTCCTTCTTTATATCCAAAAAAAGTCAGTGTTGTTGGCACGCTTCATTCAATAATCCACCTGTTTCCTCTTGTTCAAAATGCATACAAAATGAATCCCAAACGTTACCATTAAACTTGATCCAAACAAGTCAAACAACGTTCCTAATCAATCCTCAGGTACCCGAATATGTAAATAAACGATACAATTTAAGATGGAGAATAGTATATTCATTACCGGAGATAAATAACAAAGTGCGCGCCTTCACTGGAACACGCTACAAACACTACAGCCAAAATGGGAGCCATGGTCAAAAACGACTAATTCTAGCTAATTTTTCAAAACACAAGCCTGAAACTCTTTCTAAAGACTGTTGACATCTAGTGGAAGCCCTAAGAACTGCAATCTGGGAGGTATTCCTTTTATATTCCCATTGACAGCCATAGTAATCAGGGGTGAGCTGAAAAACACATTTTGGATGGATTGTCTTCGGGTGTTTGCCTGCCATATCAGTTCTGTTATACTCACAGACATTATTTTAACAGTTTTGGAAACTTTAGAGTATTTTCTACCCAATACTACCAATATATGCTTATCCTAGATTCTGGGCCTGAGTAACAGGCAGTTAGTTTACTTTGGGCATCTCATTCATCCAAACTTCCGAATACTGCCCCCTATCCCGAAGAAGATAGCATTCTCACATACTGTAGGAGTTCCTTTTGTCCAGGTGGGAAATGGCTGTGTGGAGTGCAACAGAAATTGCATCATCTATGGATCTGTAGGTGAGGTATGCAAGTGGAGTGGGTCTAGGGTTTATGGGATAATGGTGTTGATGTGAGCCATGACCAGCCTTTCAAAGCCCTTCATGACTACAGACGTGAGTGCTACGGGTCAGTAGTCATTTAGGCAGCTTACCTTAGTGTTCTTGGGCACAGGGACTATGATGGTCTGCTTGAAACGTGTTGGTATTACAGACTCAGTCAGGGACTGGTTGAAAATGTAAGGGAAGAAACTTGCCATTTGGTCAGCGCATTCTCGGAGTACACATCCTGGTAATCCGTCAGGCCCTGCGGCCTTGTGAATGTTGACCTGTTTAAAGGTCTTACTCACACCGGCTGCGTGTGTGTGTGTGTGCATGAATGCGTGTGTGTGCTTGTGTATGTGTGGGATTGTGTGTCTAAGTAACTGGGAGCGAGAACTTATTATGTCACAACATTAGACTGAGTATATGGAGTTGTCAGGTCAGTTTTGGCAACACCACCACATTCTTTGGTAAAATGTTTTCTTAGTATGATAAATGATGCTAAGATAATCTACTTGTGTCCTGAGAGTGCACTGTTTCCAGGAAGTGAATGTGGACCTGAATCTGTGCACAAGAGGTTTCAAGGACAAATCTAAATGATATTCGGTGAGAGTGTGAGTCTGAATACGATAAAGGGAGAGACAGAGGAGTCAGAGAGAGATAGAGATGGAGATAGAGACGGAGAGAGACGGAGATGCTGAGAAGATAGCAGCATTGTTGAATACCTTTTTGTTGTTTGGAGTTTTTTTCTCCTTCCTTCCCCTGAAGTACAAAAGAATATGAAAGTTGACATTCACTGAGCTGAGCGGCTCTGTATCGAGGAGCCAGGCAGCTGATAAACCCACTGCTGCTACACCTCTAGGTGTGTGTATGTTTGTGTGTTTATCTCGCTCTCTCTCTCTCACAAACACGCGCACAGACGCACGCACGCACACACCCATGCACAACTGCACGCATGCACGCACGCACGCACAGACGCACACACACACATACACAAACATGCACAGATGCAGGCACGCACACAACCACACACACACACAAACACTCACATTCCATATACCTACCTCGGTAGCTCTGCATCTTGCTGTGTGAAGCCTTCCTGCATTATCGACAAAGACAGACAGACAGACAGTCTAGGCATCTCAATTAAGAACACAGACACTGGGGACCCCCCCGCCCTCTTCCTCTCCTCAAATTCTCTCGCCTCCCACATATTTGACCATTTCGTTGACCCTCCTGTTCTCCACCCTCCCCATCGTTTAGCTCCCTCTCTACGTCTTTCTGTATGGTTAAGGAAAATGATTTAGGAAAAATTATTTTCCTTTCTAGGGGACGTACATATTATCATTGTTGAGGAAGGACTCCTAAAGTCTATGGTTTCCTTTCTTTTTAGTAGTGAGTAGTGAGAGAATATCGTTGTCTCTATAGTGTGCTAGAGGACAGATCCCATTGAGATGCCAGGTGTGTGTCAGAGAGAGAGAAAGATAGAGAGAGGCAGAGACATAGACAAAGACAGAGAGAGAGAGACAGAGACATTCTCCCTGATCAATCAGGAATCCCTTCATTCATTATTTAAACTGTACTGATCCAATAGGCATCAGCCTTGAGGCCGCCGCACGCTGTCATCAATGCTGTTATTGATTCACCCACTATCATCAATGCTGTTATTGATTATCAGGCCTCATCAGCGTTTGTTTGGCTTGTCAAATCAATGTCTTTTTAACGTCAGATCATCTGTAGGGATGGTCAATGAATATTTCATATCCAATCTGATTCTTTCATGATTCAAACTGAATCAGAAAGGTCTATAATTATTCTGCCTGAACAGGTAGTGAGACTGAGAATTGTCACTCATTTTGGTGGGCATCTTAGTGTTGTTCTTATTTATGTGTGTGTGTGTTTGGTTTTACTATGCGTGGGGACATCTCACTGGTCTCCACAAGAAAAATGTTTATTTGGGGGGGGAATAGGATTTGGAATGTGTGTGTCTGTGTTACTGAGGTAATGGTGACCACAGGAGTGGGGTTGGTGATTGTGTTTGTGATTCACTGGGTGGCCTCTGGTCTGTGGCTTAGCTTGCTGTTGTCTTTAGGTCATCACTCTGTCTCTCTCTGTCTCTCTCGCTCTCTCTCTCTCTCTCTGTCTCTCTCTCTCTCTCTCGCTCTCTCTCATTCAATTCAATTCATTTCAAGGGGCTTTATTGGCATGGGAAACATATGTTAACATTGCCAAAGCAAGTGAGGTAGATAATATACAAAAGTGAAATAAACAAAAATGAACAGTTAACATTCCACTCACAGAAGTTCCAAAAATATAAAGACATTACAAATGTCATAATATGTATATATACAGTGTTGTAACGATGTACAAATGGTTAAAGTACAAAAGGGAAAATAAATAAGCATAAATGTGTGATGTGATGTATTTACAATGGTGTTTGTTCTTCACTGGTTGACCATTTCTTGTGTCACAAATCTTGCTGCTGTGATGGCACACTGTGGTATTTCACACAGTAGATATGGGAGTTTATCAAAATCAAGTTGATTTTCAAATTCTTTGTGGATCTGTGTAATCTGAGGGAAATAAGTGTATCTAATATGGTCATACATTTGGCAGGAGGTTAGGAAGTGCAGCTCAGTTTCCACCTCATTTTGTGGGCAGTGTACACATAGCCTATCTTCTCTCGAGAGCCAGGTCTATCTATGGCGGCCTTTCTCAATAGCAAGGATATGCTCACTGTCAAAGCTCACTGTCAAAGCTACATAGTCAAAGCTTTCCTTACATTTGGGTCAATTTGCTCATTTGCTCTGTTCTTTGAAGAGAGTAGTAATCAAATCAAATCAAATTATTTATATAGCCCTTCGTACATCAGCTGATATCTCAAAGTGCTGTACAGAAACCCAGCCTAAAACCCCAAACAGCAAGCAATGCAGGTGTTGAAGCACGTTGGCTAGGAAAAACTCCCTAGAAAGGCCAAAACATAGGAGGAAACCTAGAGAGGAACCAGTCTATGAGGGGTGGCCAGTCCTCTTCTGGCTGAGCCGGGTGGAGATTATAACAGAACAGGGCCAAGATGTTCAAATGTTCAAAAATGACCAGCATGGTCAAATAATAGGTCTGGGACAAGTAGCACGTCCGGTGAACAGGTCAGGATTCCATAGCCGCAGGCAGAACAGTTGAAACTGGAACAGCAGCATGGCCAGGTGGACTGGGGACAGCAAGTAGTCATCATGCCAGGTAGTCCTGAGGCATGGTCCTAGGGCTCAGGTCCTCCGAGAGAGAGAAAGAAAGAGAGAAAGAGAGAATTTGAGAGAGCATACTTAAATTCAAACAGGACACCGGATAAGACAGGAGAAGTACTCCAGATATAACAAACTGACCCTAGCCCCCCGACACAAACTACTGCAGCACAAATACTGGAGGCTGAGACAGGAGGGGTCAGGAGACACTGTGGCCCCATCCGATCATACCCCTGGACAAGACAAATAGGAAGGATACCCCACCCACTTTGCCAAAGCACAGCCCCCACACAACTAGAGGGATATCTTCAACCACCAACTTACCATCCTGAGACAGACAGGAAAATCACATCAGTGACTCAACCCACTCAAGTGACGCACCCCTCCTAGGGACGGCATGAAAGAACACCAGTAAGCCAGTGACTCAGCCCCAGTAATAGGGTTAGAGGTAGAGAATTCCAGTGGAAAGAGGGGAACCGGCCAGGCAGAGACAGCAAGGGCGGTTCGTTGCTCCAGAGCCTTTCCCTTCACCTTCCCACTCCTGGGCCAGACTACACTCAATCATATGACCCACTGAAGAGATGAGTCTTCAGTAAAGACTTAAAGGTTGAGACCGAGTTTGCGTCTCTTTCATGGGTAGGCAGACCATTCCATAAAATGGAGCTCTATAGGAGAAAGCCCTGCCTCCAGCTGTTTGCTTAGACATTCTAGGGACAATTAGGAGGCCTGCGTCTTGTGAACATAGCGTACATGTAGGTATGTACGGCAGGACCAAATCAGAGAGATACTGTAGGTAGGAGCAAGCCATTGTAATGCTTTGTAGGTTAGCAGTAAAACCTTGAAATCAGCCCTTGCCTTGACAGGAAGCCAGTGTAGGGAGGCTAGCACTGGAGTAATATGATAAAAAAAAATTGTGTTCTAGTTAAGATTCTAGCAGCCGTATTTAGCACTAACTGAAGTTTATTTAGTGCTTTATCAGGGTAACCATTAAGATTCATTGTCAGATTCAACAGAAGATCTCTTTGTTTCTTTGGACCTAGAACAAGCATCTCTGTTTTGTCCGAGTTTAAAAGTAGAAAGTTTGCAGCCATCCACTTCCTTATGTCTGAAACACAGGCTTCTAGCCAGGGCAATTTTGGGGTTTCACCATGCTTCATTGAAATGTACAGCTGTGTGTCATCTGCATATCAGTAAAAGTTAACATTATGTTTTTGAATGACATCCCCAAGAGGTAAAATATAGAGTGAAAACAATAGTGGTCCTAAAACGGAACCTTTAGGAACACCGAAATTTACAGTTGATTTGTCAGAGGACAAACCATTCACAGAGACAAACTGATATCTTTCCGACAGATAAGATCTAAACCAGGCCAGAACTTGTTCATGTAGACCAATTTGGGTTTCCAATCTCTCCAAAAAATGTGGTGATCGATGGTATCAAAAGCAGCACTAAGGTCTAGGAGCACGAGGACAGATGCAGAGCCTCGGTCCGATGCCATTAAAAGGTCATTTACCACCTTCACAAGTGGAGTCTCAGTGCTATGATGGGGTCTAAAACCAGACTGAAGCATTTCGTATACATTGTTTGTCTTCAGGAAGGCAGTGACTTGCTGCGCAACAGCCTTTTCTCAAATCTTTGAGAGGAATGGGAGATTCGATATAGGCCGATAGTTTTTTAAATATTTTCTGGGTCAAGGTTTGGCTTTTTCAAGAGAGGCTTTATTACTGCCACTTTTAGTGAGTTTGGTACACATCCGGTGGATAGAGAGCCGTTTATTATGTTCAACATAGAAGGGCCAAGCACAGGAAGCAGCTCTTTCAGTAGTTTAGTTGGAATAGGGTCCAGTATACAGCTTGAAGGTTCAGAGGCCATGATTATTTTCATCAATGTGTCAATAGATATAGTACTAAAACACTTGAGTGTCCTTCTTGATCTAGGTTCTGGCAGAGTTGTTCAGACTCAGGACAACTGTTTTTTGAAGCAATACGCAGATTTAAAGAGGAGTCCGTAATTTGCTTTCTAATAATCATGATCTTTTCCTCAAAGAAGTTCATGAATTTATTACTGCTGAAGTGAAAGCCATCCTCACTTGGGGAATGCTGCTTTTTAGTTAGCGTTGCAACAGTATCAAAAATACATTTCGGATTGTTCTTATTTTCCTCAATTAAGTTGGAAAAATAGGATGATCGAGTAGCAGTAAGGGCTCTTCAATACTGCACGGTACTTCTTTCCAAGCTAGTCAGAAGACTTCCAGTTTGGTGGAGCAGCAGTAAGGGCTCTTCAATACTGCACGGTACTGTCTTTCCAAGCTAGTCGGAAAACTTCCAGTTTGGTGTAGCAGCAGTAAGGGCTCTTCAATACTGCACGGTACTTCTTTCCAAGCTAGTCAGAAGACTTCCAGTTTGGTGTGGAGCCATTTCCGTTCCAATTTTCTGGAAGCTTGCTTCAGAGCTCGGGTATTTTCTGTTTACCAGGGAGCTAGTTTCAAATGAGAAATGTTTTTAGTTTTTAGGGGTGCAACTGCATCTAGGGTAATGCGAAAGGTTAAATTGAGTTCCTCATTTAGGTGGTTAACTGATTTTTGTCCTCTGACGTCCTCTTGTAGGCAGGGGGAGTCTGGAAGGGCATCAAGGAATCTTTGTGTTGTCTGTGAATTTATAGCATGACTTTTGATGCTCCTTGGTTGGGGTCTGAGCAGATTATTTGTTGCAATTGCAAACGTAATAAAAATGGTGGTCCGATAGTCCAAGATTATGAGGAAAAACAGTAATATCCACAACATTTATTCCATGGGACAAAACTAGGTCCAGAGTATGACTGTGACAGTGAGTAGGTCCAGGGACATGTTGGACAAAACCCATAGAGTCGATGATGGCTCCGAAAGCCTTTTGGAGTGGGTCTGTGGACTTTTCCATGTGAATATTAAAGTCACCAAAAATTAGAATATTATCTGCTATGACTACAAGGTGCAATAGGAATTCAGGGAACTCAGTGAGGAACGCTGTATATGGCCCAGGAGGCCTGTAAACATTAGCTGAGCAGGCTGCATAGATTTCATGACTAGAAGCTCAAAAGACGAATATATATATATTTTTTGTAAATTGAAATTTGCTATCGTAAATGTTAGCAACGCCTCCGCATTTGTGGGATGCACGGAGGATATGGTCACTAGTGTAACCAGGAGGTGAGGCCTCATTTAACACAATAAATTCATCAGGCTTCAGCCATGTTTCAGTCAGGCCAATCACATCAAGATTATGATCAGTGATTAGTTCATTGATTTTAATTGCCTTTGAAGTAAGGGATCTAATATTAAGTAGCCCTATTCTGAGATGTGAGGTAACACGATCTCTTTCAATAATGACAGGAATGGAGGAGGTCTTTATCCTAGTGAGATTGCTAAGGCGAACACCGCCATGTTTAGTTTTGCCCAACCCAGGTCGAGGCACAGACACGGTCTCAATGGGGATAGCTGAGCTGACTACACTAACTGGGCTAGTGGCAGACTCCATTAAGCTGGCAGGCTGGCTAACAGCCTGCTGCCTGGCCTATACCCTATTTCATTGTAGAGCTAGAGGAGTTAGAGCCCTGTCTATGTTGAAATTGTACACAGCGGTGTATGAGATCTTCAGTTTCTTGGCAATTTCTCGCATGGCATAGCCTTCATTTCTCAGAACAAGAATATATTGACAAGTTTCAAAAGAAATGTCTTTGTTTCTGGCCATTTTGAGCCTGTAATCAAACCCACAAATGCTGATGCTCCAGATACTCAACTAGTCTAAAGAAGGCCAGTTTTACTGCTTCTTTAATCAGCACAACAGTTTTCAGCTGTGCTAATATAATATCAAAAGGGTTTTCTAATGATCAATTAGCCTTTTAAAATTATAAACTTGGATTAGCTAACACAACGTGCCATTGGAACACAGGGGTGATGGTTGCTGATAATGGGCCTCTGTACACCTATGTACATACTCCATTCAAAATCAGCCGTTTCCAGCTACAATAGTAATTTACAACATTAATATGGTCTATGCTGTATTTCTGATCAATGTTATTTTAATGGACAAAAAATATGATTTTCTTTCAAAAACATCCATGTAGAAAAAAATGTGTGTTTTTTAACATTTTTTACCGCACACTTGTTGTTTGTCTACATAGACTTTATAATGGCTTATGTTTTAACCCCAACACCACTTTCCATCAATTTGTATAGCAGGCCCTAATGCCAAATTGAGTCAAATGCTTTTTTGAAATCAACAAAGCATGAGAAGACTTTTTTTGTGGTTTGTTTGTTTGTCAATTAGGGTGTGCAGCGTGAATACGTGGTCAGTTGTATGGTAGTTTTGGTAAAAAGCCAATTTGACATTTGCTCTGGACATTGTTTTCACTGAGGAAATGTACGAATCTGCTGTTTATGATAATGCAGAGGATTTTCCCAAGGTTGCTGTTGACGCATATACCACTGTAGTCATTCGGGTCAAATTTGATGTTAAAGAGTTTTTAAGTTTAGCCAATTGGAATTGTATTATTTAAATTAGGATATGATCAACACCACAAGCCTTTTAGGGATGGAGGGTTTGTATTTTGTCCTGTAGTTCATTCAATTTAGTTGGAGAATCCAGGGGTTCTGGTAGTCCTTAAAACTTCTTCAGGCTATGGTCTATTTTTCTCAATTTCCGCCTGACTGGTGTGCCTAAGGTAAAATGCCTGTTGCTCAGGCCCTGAAGCCAGGATATGCATATAATTGGTACCATTGGAAAGAAAAACCTCAGAAGTTTGTAGAAATGTAAAATAAATGCAGGAGACTATAACACAATAGATATGGTAGGAGAGAATCCAAAGAAAAAACAACCGGAAATCTTTTTTTTTTGAGAGCCCATGCTCTTCCAATGTAGGGAAAATAATTAAATCTAGCTCCCAGTATGGAATTCCTATGGCTTCCACTGGGTGTCGGTAGCCTTTGTTCAAGGTTTCAGGCTTTTTTCTTCCAAAATGAGTAAGAAATATGAGTTTTACTATAGGGACACAGACTTGGAAATTCGTGTATGCGCGAGCAAACGAAGATGACACGCACCTGCTAATATGGTTTTCCTATTGAACATACTTCTTTCCGTATGAAATATTATAGTTCAATTACAAGGTTATCTGAGGTTTGGATAGAAACATATTTTGACTTGTTTTAACAAAGTTTAGCGGTAGCTTTTTGGAGTCCTTTCTCTGCATGTTGAATGAGTGGATTACTCAAATTGATGGCGCCAACTAAACAGACTTTTTGGGATATAGAGAAGGATTTTATTTAAGAAAATGACACTGTAGCTGGGACGCTTTGGATGACAAATTAGAGGAAGATTTTCAAAAAGTAAGTGAATATTTAATCGCTATTTGTGAATTTATGAAACCTGTGCCGGTGGAAGAATATATTAATGTGGGGCACCGTCCTCAAACAATCACATGGCATGCTTTCGCTGTAAAGCCTACTGTAAATCTGACAGTGCAGTTAGATTAACAAGAATTTCAGCTTTTAACTGATATGAGACACTTACTTGTATTTACCTAGATGTTAAATATCCATAGTTTTTATGATTATTTATTTGAATTGCGCACCCTCCAGTTTCACCGGAAGTTGTCCCACTAGCGGGATGCCTAACCATTAATAGTTGATGCTATTTGGTCATGTATATGTTTTTGCTGTTTATTCTTTGTTGTAGAGCCAAGATTGGAGATGTGGTTTATCCATACATCTCCGTTTTGGATAAATAACTCTTCGTGTTTGTTTACCACTTCCCAGAAGTGGTTAGATTCTATGGATTCTTCAATTAAATTGAGCTAATTTCTGATGTGCTATTCCTTCTTTTTACGTAATGTATTTCTGTATTGTTTAAGTGATTCACCATAGTGAAGCCGTAGGCTCAGGTTTTCTGGGTCGCTATGTTTTTGGTTGGATAGGTTTCTCAGTTTCTTCCATTGGGTTTTTGCATTCTTCATCAAACCGTTTGTCATTTTTGTTAGTTTTCTTAGGTTGTCTGCTTGAAATGTTTAGATATGATAGTGAAGCTGAGAGTTCAAATATAATGTATAGGTTTTCTACTGCCACGTTTACACCTTCACTATTACAGTGAAACATTTTGTCCAGGAAATAGTCTAGAAGGAATTGAATTTGTTGTTGGTAGATTTCCACACTACTCTCTCTCTCTGTGGTCCAGATAGGTCAGTGCAGACAGAGTGGGACTCTGTCTCCTGGCTTTGACGGGAAGAGAAGAGTAGAGTTCCCCTGTGTGGTTTAGTGTGTGTGTGTGTGTTTGTGTGTGTGGTTGTGTGTGGGTTATTTAAAGGAAGTCACCAGGAAATGGAGGGGACTTCTCCATGACATTGTTTACTTTCACATTTATGCAAAAGTAGGTTTTTATTCCCACTCAACATATAATTGTGGCAAATAGACAAAGCAGGAATTATCATATCCTCTCCCTCCACACAATAACTGTGAGGGGTAAATATACCAGAATGGTATTCATGGACGGGAAGATACAGTATATTCACAGATGAGGCATACTTATTTTCAGTACCAGAGGGATATTAGAGAGAGAGGGTTGTTTGGGAGGGCAAGAGAAATAGAGGGATGTTTCGGAGGTCAAGAGAGACAGAGGGGCGCCTACTACCTGGTACGGATACTTGACCAATGCTCCTGCTGTGTTCCAGGCCCTGGTTACTGACATTCTCTGAGACATGTTGAACCGGTTCATGTTCGTCTATCTCGACAACATCCTCGTATTTTCCCGCTTGACTCAACAACACATTTCTCTAACTTCGACAGGTCCTCCAGCGTCCCCTGGAGAACTAGCTTTTTGTCAAAATGCAAATTCCATCACCTCACCATCTCCTTCCTTGGATACATCATCGCATCTGGAAATGTGCAAATAGATTCCGGAAAGGTGAGAGTGGTGGTGGATTGGCCCCAAACCACGTCCAGGGTGCAGCTGCAATGGTTCTTAGGATTTGCCCATTTCTATTGCAGTTTTATCCGGGGTTACAACACCCTGGCCTCCCCCTGTCAGCACTCACCTCTTCCAAGGTCCCGTTCACGTGGTCCCCAGCTGCTGATCAGGCCTTCCTAGACCTTAAGCACCGCTTCATCAAAGCTCCCATATTGATCCATCCGGATCCGTCACATCAGTTTGTGGTGGAGGTAGACTCGTCAGATGTCGGAGTGGGGGCCGTCCTGTCCCAGCGTTCTGCCCTGGACCTTATCTTATTATGGCTGGGGGCAGTATTGAGTAGCTTGGTTGAATAAGGTGCCCAGAGGTGCCCAGAGTAAACTGCCTTCTCCTCAGTCCCAGTTGCTAATATATGCATAGTATTAGTATTTTTGGATATAAAACACTCTGAAGTTTCTAAAACGGGTTGAATGATGTCTGTGAGTATAACAGAACTCATATGGCAGGCAAAAACCTGAGAAAAAATCCAACCAGGAAGTGGGAAATCTGAGGTTGGTCGATTTTCAACTCATTCCCTATTGAAGATACAGTGGGATATTTGTCATGTTGCACTTCCTAAGGCTTCCACTAGATGTCATCTGTCTTTAGAAACTTGTTTGAGGCTTCTACTGTAAAGGAGGGGCTCATAAGGGCTCTTTGAGTCAGTGGTCTGGCAGAGTGCCACGAGCTGGTCACGCGCATTCCCATGAGAGGTAGCTCACGTTCCATTGCTTTTCTACAGACAAAGGAATTCTCCGGTTGGAACATTATTGAAGATATATGTTAAAAACATCCTAAAGATTTATTCTATACATCGTCTGACATGTTTCTACGGACTGTAACGGAACTTTTTGACATTTCGTCTGCTCCTAGTGAACGCGCCTCATGACTTTGGAATTGTTTACCAAATGTGCTAATTAAAGTAGCTATTTGGACATAAATGGACATTATCGAACAAATCAAACATTTATTGTGGAACTGGGATTCCTGGGAGTGCATTCTGATGAAGATTATCCAAGGTAAGTGAATATTTATAATGCTATTTCTGACTTCTGTTGACTCCACAACATGGCGGGTATCTGCATGGCTTGTTTTTGTGTCTGAGTGCCGTACTCAGATTATTGCATGGTTTGCTTTTTCCGTAAAGTTTTTTTGAAATCTGACACAGCGGTTGCATTAAGGAGAAGTGGATCTATAATTCCACGCATAACACTTGTATCTTATAGCAATGTTTATTATGACTATTTCTGTAAATTGATGTGGCTATCTGCAAAATCACAGGATGTTTTGGAACTACTGAACATAATGCGCCAATGTAAACTGCGATTTTTGGATATAAATATGAACTTTATGGAACAAAACATACATGTATTGTGTAATAGGAAGTCCTATGAGTGTCATCTGATGAAGATCATCAAAGGTTAGTGATTAATTTTTATCTCTATTTCTGCTTTTTGTGACTCCTCTCTTTGGCTGGAAAAAGGGCTGTGTTTTTCTGTGACTCGCTACTGACCGAACATAATCGTTTGGTGTGTTTTTGCCGTAAAGCCTTTTTGAAATCGGACACTGTGGCTGGATTTAAAACAAGTTTATCGTTAAAATGGTGTAAAATACTTGCATGTTTGAGGAATTTTAATTATGGGATTTCTGTTGTTTTGAATTTGGCGCCCTGCAATTTCAATGGCTGTTGGCAAGGTGGGACGCTACCATCCCACATATCCCAGAGAGGTTTTAAAATAATGTCTGTGAGTATAACAGAACTGATATGTCTGACGAAACCCTGAGGACAAACCATGACTCCAAAATTAATGACTCAAAATGACTCCAAAATGACTCAAAATGTCAAAATACCACTATTTGATGTTCTGTTATACTCACAGACATTATTTTAACAGTTTTAGAGACTTTAAAGTGTTTTCTATTCAAATCTACCAATTATATGCATATCCTAGCTTCTGGGCCTGAGAAACAGGCAGTTTACTTTGGGCACGCTTTTCACCGGACGTGAAAATACTGCCCGCCACCCAAGAGAGGTTAACAAACTATAGTTTTGGTAAGTTGGTTAGGACATCTACTTTGTCCATGACACAAGTAATTTTTCCAAATATTGTTTACAGATTATTTCACTTATAATTCATTGTATCAGAATTCCAGTGGGTCAGAAGTTTACATACACTAAGTTGACTGTGCAATTAAAAAGCTTGGAAAATACCAGAAAATTATGTCATGGCTTTAGAAGCTTCTGATAGGCTAATTGACATCATTTGAGTCAATTGGAGGTGTAGCTGTGGATGTATTTCAAGGCCTACCTTCAAACTCAGTGCCTCTTTGCTAAATCTAAAGAAAACAGCCAAGACCACAGAAAAAAAATTGTACACCTCCACAATTCTGGTTCATCCTTGGGAGCAATTTCCAAATGCCTGAAGGCACCACGTTCATCTGTACAAACAATAGTATGCAAGAATAAACATCATGGGACCACGCAGCTGTCATACCGCTCAGGAAGGAGACACGTTCTGTCCCCTGGAGATGAACGTAGTTTGTTGCGAAAAGTGCAAATCAATCCCAGAACAACAGCAAAGGACCTTGTGAAGATGCTGGAGGAAACAGGTACAAAAGTATTTATAGCCACAGTAAAACAAGTCCTATATTGACATAACCTGAAAGGCCGCTCAGCCAGGAAGAAGCCACTGCTTCTTCCTTGCTGAAAAAATCAAAATACGGTTTGCAACTGCACATGGGGACAAAGATCGTACTTTTTAGTGAAATATCCTTTGGTCTGATGGATCATAAATATAACTGTTTGGCCATAATGACCATTGTTATGTTTGGAGGAAGAAGCGGGAGGCTTGCAAGTCGAAGAACACAATCCCAATCGTGAATACCCCGAGTATACTTCCAAAGTTGCGGCAGAATGGCTTAACTTCTTGGATATAGGGGGCGCTCTTTTAATTTATGGATAAAAAAACGTGCCCGTTTTAAGCGCAATATTTTGTCACGAAAAGATGCTCGACTATGCATATAATTGGCAGCTTTGGAAAGAAAACACTCTAAGGTTTCCAAAACTGCAAAGATATTATCTGTGAGTGCCACAGAACTCATGCTACAGGCGAAACCAAGATGAAACTTCAACCAGGAAATGGGCAGAATTTTTGAAGCTCTGTTTCCCATTGTCTCTTTTTATGGCTGTGAATGCGCCGGGAATGAGCCTGCCCTTTCTATCGTTTCTCCAAGGTGTCTGCAGCATTGTTACGTATTTGTAGGCATATCATTGGAAGATTGGCCATAAGAGACTACATTTACCAGGGGTCCGCCCGGTGTCCTTTGTCTAAATTGGTGCGTAATCTACAAGCTGCACGCAGTCATCCAGTGATTGAGAGGAGAGAGGAGGCTTTCAACGAATGATATATCATGAAGAGATATGTGAAAAACACATTGAGGATTGATTCTAAACAACGTTTACCATGTTTCAGTCGATATTATGGAGTTAATTTGGAAAAAAGTTCGGCGTTTTGAAGACTGAATTTTGTGTTTTTTTGGTAGCCAAACGTGACGCACCAAACGGAGCAATTTCTCCTAAACAAATAATCTTTCAGGAAAAACTGAGCATTTGCTATCTAACTGAGAGTCTCCTCATTGAAAACATCTGAAGTTCTTCAAAGGTAATGATTTTATTTGAATGATTTTCTGGTGTTTGTGAAAATGTTGTCTGCTGATGCTAACGCTAAATGCTACGCTAGCCGCGCTAGCTGTTACACAAATGCTTATTTTGCAATGGTTGAGAAGCATATTTTGAAAATCTGAGATGACAGTGTTGTTAACAAAAGGCTAAGCTTGAGAGCTAGCATATTAATTTAATTTCATTTGCGATTTTCATGAATAGTTAACGTTGCGTTATGGTAATGAGCTTGAGGCTGTATTCACGATCCCGGATCCGGGATGGCTCGACGCAAGAAGTTAAGGACAACAATGTCAAGCTATTGGAGTGGCCATCACAAAGCCCTGACTTCAATCCCATAGAAAATTTGTGGGCAGAACTGAAAAAGTGTTTGTGAGCAAGGAGGTCTACAAACCTGACTCAGTTACACCAGTTCTGTCAAGAGGAATGGGCCAAAATTCACCCAACTTATTGTGGGAAGCTTGTGGAAGGCTACCCTGAAACATTTGACCCAAGTTAAACAAATTAAAGGGAATGCTACCAAATACTATTTGAGTGCATGTAAACTTCTGACCCACTGGGAATGTGATGAAAGAAATTAAAGCTGAAATTAATCATTCGCTCTACTCTTATTCTGACATTTCACATCCTTAAAATAAAGTGGTGATCCTATCTGACTTAAGACAGGGAATTTTTACCAGGATTAAATGTCAGGAATGTTGAAAAATTGAATTTAACTTGATAGGGACTTGGTCCCTGTGGCGGGATCAAATCAGCGGAAATTTTAGAGCGCCACCGAAAGTTTTCGATAAAACTCAAACTTTCATTAAAACACACATGCAAGGTACTGAATTAAAGCTACACTCGTTGTGAATCTAGCCACCAAGTCAGATTTGTAAAATGCTTTTCGGCGAAAGCATGAGAAGCTATTATCTGATAGCATGCACCCCCAGAATACCAGACCGTCAACAAAACAACAGATTTTGAGGTAGCCGGCGCTACCCAAAACGCAGAAATAAAATATAAAACATTCATTACCTTTGACGAGCTTCTTTCTTGGGCACTCCTATATGTCACATAAACATCACAATTGGGTCTTTTTCCCGATTAAATCCGTCATTGTACACCCAAAATGTGATTTGCTGAAGACCGGTCTGATCCAGAAAAATGCCCCTTTACAAGACGCAACGTCACTTTTTAAAATGACAAAAGTTGCCTATAAACTTTCACAAATCACTTCAAACTACTTCTCTAAACCAACTTTAGGTACTAATAAACGTTAATAATCTATCAAATTGATCATGGGGCGATCTGTATTCGATAGCAGCAAGTCTTGAAATCATCTTCCATGTTTTCAATTTCATAACATCCTGTGGTGAGCCCCAAAACAGGAAGGGCCTATACGTCACCAAACCAAGGATAAAGCAGCCAAAAAATGCCAGCACTGGCGACATCGTGTGGAAGCTGTAGGCGTTTACAGGGGATCCCCATGTATTTTCTTCAGCCTTAGACAATACATTGACTGGCGGATGAATATTATTTTTGTGTTTTTGGTGAACAGTTTTTCGAAGGATTTTTACTCCTAAACACGTTATGTTATAGCCACAGACACGATTTAACCAGTTTTAGAGACTTCAGAGTGTTTTCTATACACACACACTTATCATATGCATATACTATATTCCTGGCATGAGTAGCAGGACACTGAAATGTTGCGCGATTTTTAACGAAAAGCTGCGAAAATTCGCAGCCTCCTTAACCTCTTGATCCTACTTGAGACGCAGACGTCCCAACTAGAGCTCTGGAAATGCAAATGCGCTACGCTAAACGCTAATAGTATTAGTTAAAACGCAAACGTTCATTAAAATACACATGCTTGGTATTGAATTAAAGCTACACTCGTTGTGAATCCAGGCACCAAGTCAGATTTTTAAAATGCTTTTCGGCGAAAGCATGAGAAGCTATTATCTGATAGCATGTAACACCCCAAAAGACCCGTAGGGGATGTAAACAAAAGAATTAGCATAGTCGGCGCTACACAAACCGCACAATAAAATATAAAACATTCATTACCTTTGACCATCTTCTTTGTTGGCACTCCTTGATGTCCCATAATCAATACTGGGTCTTTTTTTTCGATTAAATCGGTCCATATATAGCCTAGATATCGATCTATGAAGACTGTGTGATAAACGGAAAAAAATAGCGTTTCATAACGTAACGTCATTTTTTAAAAGTTAAAAAGTCGACGATAAACTTTCACAAAACACTTCGAAATACTTTTCTAATGCAACTTTAGGTATTAGTACACGTTAATAAGCGATAAAAATCATCAGGAGGCGATGTAAATTCGATAGCTGGTCGCCTGGAAAAAATGTCAGGAAAAACACCGGGCCAATACATCAAGTTGGTGGTCGGAGGGAATCGGTTCCCTTTGGTCGGTTCTACCAAGAATCAAATCCGAATCAAATGAGAAGACTCTATACATCCTGTGGAAGCTGTAGGTACTGCAACCTCGGCCTCATTTAATACGGTTCACCTTTAACAATGGGTTGAAGTGGCGCATAGATATTTTTTTCCATTTCCAGTGATCAGATTTTCCTGCGCTTTTCGATGAAACAGACGTTCTAAATCAAATCAAATCAAATCAAATTTTATTTGTCACATACACATGGTTAGCAGATGTTAATGCGAGTGTAGCGAAATGCTTGTGCTTCTAGTTCCGACAATGCAGTAATAACGAGCAAGTAATCTAACTAACAATTCCAAAAAAAACTACTGTCTTATACACAGTGTAAGGGGATAAAGAATATGTACATAAGGATATATGAATGAGTGATGGTACAGAGCAGCATAGGCAAGATACAGTAGATGATATCGAGTACAGTATATACATATGAGATAAGTATGTAAACCAAGTGGCATAGTTAAAGTGGCTAGTGATACATGTATTACATAAGGATGCAGTCGATGATATAGAGTACAGTATCAACGTATGCATATGAGATGAACAATGTAGGGTAAGTAACATTATATAAGGTAGCATTGTTTAAAGTGGCTAGTGGTATATTTACATCATTTCCCATCAATTCCCATGATTAAAGTGGCTGGAGTAGAGTCAGTGTCATTGACAGTGTGTTGGCAGTAGCCACTCAATGTTAGTGGTGGCTGTTTAACAGTCTGATGGCCTTGAGATAGAAGCTGTTTTTCAGTCTCTCGGTCCCAGCTTTGATGCACCTGTACTGACCTCGCCTTCTGGATGACAGCGGGGTGAACAGGCAGTGGCTCGGGTGGTTGATGTCCTTGATGATCTTTATGGCCTTCCTGTAGCATCGGGTGGTGTAGGTGTCCTGGAGGGCAGGTAGTTTGCCCCCGGTGATGCGTTGCGCAGACCTCACTACCCTCTGGAGAGCCTTACGGTTGAGGGCGGTGCAGTTGCCATACCAGGCGGTGATACAGCCCGCCAGGATGCTCTCGATTGTGCATCTGTAGAAGTTTGTGAGTGCTTTTGGTGACAAGCCGAATTTCTTCAGCCTCCTGAGGTTGAAGAGGCGCTGCTGCGCCTTCCTCACGATGCTGTCTGTGTGAGTGGACCAATTCAGTTTGTCTGTGATGTGTATGCCGAGGAACTTAAAACTTGCTACCCTCTCCACTACTGTTCCATCGATGTGGATGGGGGTGTTCCCTCTGCTGTTTCCTGAAGTCCACAATCATCTCCTTAGTTTTGTTGACGTTGAGTGTGAGGTTATTTTCCTGACACCACACTCCGAGGGCCCTCACCTCCTCCCTGTAGGCCGTCTCGTCGTTGTTGGTAATCAAGCCTACCACTGTTGTGTCGTCCGCAAACTTGATGATTGAGTTGGAGGCGTGCATGGCCACGCAGTCGTGGGTGAACAGGGAGTACAGGAGAGGGCTCAGAACGCACCCTTGTGGGGCCCCAGTGTTGAGGATCAGCGGGGAGGAGATGTTGTTGCCTACCCTCACCACCTGGGGGCGGCCCGTCAGGAAGTCCAGTACCCAGTTGCACAGGGCGGGGTCGAGACCCAGGGTCTCGAGCTTGATGACGAGCTTGGAGGGTACTATGGTGTTGAATGCCGAGCTGTAGTCGATGAACAGCATTCTCACATAGGTATTCCTCTTGTCCAGATGGGTTAGGGCAGTGTGCAGTGTGGTTGAGATTGCATCGTCTGTGGACCTATTTGGGCGGTAAGCAAATTGGAGTAGGTCAAGGGTGTCAGGTAGGGTGGAGGTGATATGGTCCTTGACTAGTCTCTCAAAGCACTTCATGATGACGGATGTGAGTGCTACGGGCGGTAGTCGTTTAGCTCAGTTACCTTAGCTTTCTTGGGAACAGGAACAATGGTGGCCCTCTTGAAGCATGTGGGAACAGCAGACTGGTATAGGGATTGATTGAATATGTCCGTAAACACACCGGCCAGCTGGTCTGCGCATGCTCTGAGGGCGCGGCTGGGGATGCCGTCTGGGCCTGCAGCCTTGCGAGGGTTAACACGTTTAAATGTCTTACTCACTTCGGCTGTTCTGTACTAGTCACAGCCGTGATTTAACCAGTTTTAGAAACGTTAGAGTGTTTTTACACACATACTAATCATATGCATATACTATATTCCTGGCATGAGTAGCAGGACGCAAAAATGTTGCGCGATTTTTAACAGAATGTTCGAAAAAGTAGGGGGTAGGCTTAAGAGGTTTTAACAGGCTTTAAAAGTATTTGGCTAAAATGTATGTAAAATTCAAAAGGCACTCGCACATCTGAGCAATCTTTTTGCAGGTGCATGGCAACAGTTGAACAAGATGAAGGAAAAAGGATACCGCACACTGCTCTTGATTGTATCACTGATCTTTAAGAAGGTGTATGTGAACTTCTGACTTCAACTGTATACGGAGGGTGCGGGGCTACAGAAGACCAACAGCAGAGGGGCTAATGATCTTGGAGATGGCAAAAAGGCTGATAAAACAGGGGGAAGGTTTGTGGGACTCTACCCTGAGGGGCAGTGCCCAAGTGGGCAGCCGTACCCTCTGCCCAATACAATAGCTGGGAGCCTGGATCCTGTGGCGGTCCGCCTGTCAACGATACCTGGAAGTGGTCTTGAGGAGAGCGGACCGAGCTCTCTTCCAGGTACGTCGACAGCAGCGGACGAACATCTGGGCCGAGTGTATTTTGACCTCTCCTCTTGCTCTGGGAAGAATTGGGGCTGATAACCCACGGAGCACTCGAAGGGCTAGAGCCCAGTGGCTGAGCAGGGAAGGGTGTTCCGGGTGTACTCCACCCACACCAGTTGCTGGCTCCAGGTGGTGGGGTTGGCCGAGATGAGGCACCGAAGAGTCGTCTCCAGGTCCTGATTGGCATGCTCTGACTAGCCATTGGATTGAGGATGAAACACAGAGGACAGGCTGGCTGACGACCCAGTGTGTGTGCAGATCGCCTTCTGAGGACTGAGGACCACGGTCAGAGAACATGTCCACCGGAAGTCCATGGATCCGGAAGACGTGCTGCACCATGAACTGTGCCATCTCCTCATCAGAAGGTAGCTTGGGGAAGGGAATGAAATGGGCGTCTTTGGAAAACCTGTCCACCACGGTGAGGATAGTGGTGTTGCCGTCAGATGAAGGGAGACCAGTGACGAAGTCCAGGGATATACGTGACCAGGGACGGTGAGGGACAGGAAGAGGTTGAAGGAGGCCAGCCAGAGCTTGCCGAGGAGTCTTGTTCTGAGCACAGACAGTGCAGGCGGTGACAAATGCGGAGACGTCAGGGACTATGGTGGGCCACCAAAAGCATTGTCGCCCAAAGGCCAGAGTCCGACGGGACCCAGGGTGACAGGCAAGCCTGGAAGAATGAGCCCATTCCAGGACAGGGTAGCGGGCAGCATCTGGGAAAATGCCCCTAAATAAGATCTGGTGCAACCAATTACCTTCAGAAGTCACATGATTAAAACAAAAAGGAAAAACATATACATGGTCAAATACAAGTCATAGAATCAACTATTAAAGACTATCAGAACCCACTGGATTCTCCTATTACATTCAATGAACAACAGGAAAAAATACAAACCCACCATCCCAAAAAGGCCTGATCTGTTTCACCTGTCCCTGTGATTGTCTCTACAGCCATCTTCGTTTCCTTCAGACCAATCGACGATAGCGTATATTATTATGCTAATGTCGTGAAGGGCGCTCTCCTTGGCTAAGGCAGTTTGGGAGCAACTATCTGCCATTTGTGGTCATCTGGAGAAATTTATGGCAGAGGTGAGAAAAGTATTTGAGTTTCCGGTATCCGGGAGATAGGTGGCCAGTAAACTGCTTGACTTATGTCAAAACTCCCATAGTGTGGGGGATAATGTGATTGATTTTCACATGTTGGCCGCCGAGAGTGCCTGGAATCCGGAGTCTCTTTTCGATGCTTTTCTGCACGGATTATCTGAGGAGGTAAAGGATGAGCTAGCTGCTCGGAAATTGCTGGTGGATCATGACTCCCTATTCGCCCTAACCATTAAAATCGATGGACATCTAAGGGAATGCAGGAGTGAGAGGAGGTCTGATCTCAGGCACACCTTCGAGCGAATCCGGAAGTTTCGAAGGCAGCTTTTCCGAAAGGATTCGAAGCCACCGGAGCCCTCTTGTGAATCTACAACGGGTGAGTTGGATACTCCTGAGCCTATGCAGTTGGGAAGAGCTGGGTTATCAGTTGCGGAACACTCAGGGAGGATGAATAGTAACTTTTGTCTGTGGAAGGGCAGGACATTTTATAGCTACCCGCCCTATTAGGAAACCCTTGTCTCTAGTGGGTACCAGTACTATGTTGAGTCAGACTGGGAGTTCCCTAATTCCCATCACCCGCACACCCTGTTTTCTATGCTTGTGCTGTGGGAAGACCAATCTATGTCTCTCCGATTGCTCATTGACTCTGGGGTTGATGAGAGTTTTATGGATGCCACTATTGCTTCGGAGCATGGTATTCCCATTCAACCTCTCTCTGTCACCCATAGTACTGTGCCCATTCAAAAACATGTTTCTGGTAACCACAGTGAGACAATACAGTTCCAACTCATTGCATCTCCCCATGTTCCAGTTGTTTTGGGATTTTCCTGGCTCCAAAAGCACAATCCTTTGATTGACTTGACCACAAGCTCCATCCTGGGTTGGAGCCCGTTTGCCATTCCCACTGCAATCAAGCAGCACAGCCCCAGTGGTTAAGGGCGCTGTACTGCAGCGCCAGCTGTGCCATCAGAGACTCTGGGTTCGCGCCCAGGCTCTGTCATAACCGGCCGCGACCGGGAGGTCCGTGGGGCGACACACAATTGGCCTAGCGTCGTCCGGGTTAGGGAGGGCTTGGCCAGTAGGGATATCCTTGTCTCATCGCGCACCAGCGACTCCTGTGGCGGGCCGTGCGCAGTGCGCGCTAACCAAGGTTGCCAGGTGCGCGGTGTTTCCTCCGATACATTGGTGCGGCTGGCTTCCGGGTTGGATGCGCGCTGTGTTAAGAAGCAGTGCAGCTTGGTTGGGTTGTGTATCGGAGGACGCATGACTTTCAACCTTTGTCTCTCCCGAGCCCGTACGGGAGTTGTAGCGATGAGACAAGATAGTAGCTACTAAAACAATTGGATACCACGAAATTGGGGAGAAAAAGGGGTAAAATAAAATATATTTTTTTTAAAATCAGCACAGCCTTCCCCAGGTTGTCTTCCTCAGGATGTTAACAAGACTGTGAATGTCTCTGCTATTCCCACTGAATACCATGACCTCAAGGAAGTGTTCAGTTAGGCACGTGCTACTTCCCTTCCCTCACACCGTCCTTATGATTGTGCCATTGATTTCTCTCTGTCTGGACCAGAGGAGAGGAGAGGAGGAGTACATAGAGGAGTCTCTGGCCACTGCTGGCACAGGGTTTTTCTTTGGGGAGAAGAAGGACAAGACCCCGAGTCCGTGTGTTGACTACAGAGACTTTAATGCCATTACTGTTAAAACCCTTTACCCCCTACCTCACCTCTCCTCTCGGCATTTGAACCTCTCCAGGGGGCCACCATGTTTTCCAAGTTGGACCTTCGGAATGCCTACCACCTGGTTCGGATACGCAAGGGGGTTGAGTAGAAGACAGCCTTCAACACAGCCAGTGGACATGCCATTTTCCACCCGTTGGTCAACGATGTGCTCCAGGACATGCTAAACCATTTTGTTTTAGTTTACCTTGACAACATCCTGTTTTTTTCCCCGATCTGCCAAAGAACATGTACTTCATGTCAGACAGGTCCTTCAGCACCTACTGGAGAACCAATTGTTCGTGAAAGCGGAGGTGTGAGTTCCATCGCTCTACAATCACCTTTCTGGGATATGTCATTGCTGAGGCCAATGTTCAGATGGATCCTGGAAAGGTGAAAGCAGTGGTGGATTGGCCTCAACCAATGTCCAGGGTGCAGAATAGCCATTCTTGGTCTGCTCACCATAAAAATGTGGAATATCTCCGTACAGCCAAGCGCCTCAACTCCAGGCAGGCCCAGTGGGCCCTCTTGTTTACCAGATTCAACTTCACCATTTCCTACCGCCCAGGGTAAAAACATGTGAAGCTTGACGTTCTCTCCCGCCTATACAGTTCCTCTACCACACTCTCAACTTCTAAAACTATTCTCCCTGCCTCATGCCTTTATGCCATTATGGTTTTGTTGCCTTTGTTGCCATTATGGATTGGGGTATTGCGAACCTGGTTCATGAGGCGCAATGCTCCCAGCATGGACCTAAAAGGGGCCTGGCTAACGGGCTGTTTGTCCCTAACCCAGTCCGGTCTCGGGTCCTGGAATGGGCTCATTCCTCCAGGCTGACCTATTATCCAGGGTCCCATCGCACGCTGGCCTTCGTCTGACAACGTTTCTGGTGGCCCACAATGGTTCCTGAAGTTTCTGCCTTTGTCGCCGCATGTACAGTGTGTGCTCAGAACAAGACTCCACTTCAAGCTCCTTCTGGACTCTTTCAGACACTACCGACCCCTCTTCATCCCTGGCCTCATATGTCACTGGGCTCCCTCCGTCTAATGGCAACACTGTCATTCTGACGGTAGTCGATAGTTCTCCCAATGCCGCCCATTTCGTCCCTCTCCCCAAACTACCTTCTGCCAAGGAGACGGTCCAGCTTATGGTGCAGCATGTCATCCGGATCCATGGACTCCTGGTAGACATGGTCTCCGATCGGGGTCCTCAGTTCTCGTCTCAGTTCTGGAAGGCATTCTGGACCCTTATTGGGTCATCCGCCAGCCTGTCATCCGGATTCCATCCCCAAACTAACGGTCAGTCGGAATAAGCCAACCAAGACCTGGTACCACCTTGAGATGGTTGGTCTCAAGCAACCCCACTACCTTGAGCCGTCAACGGGTCTGGGTGGAGTATGCCCGTGACACCCTTCCATGTTCTGCCACGGGACCCTCCCCTTGCGAGTGCTCCATGGGGTATCAGCTTCCACTCTTCCTGGGACAAGAACAGGAGGTCAGTGTACCCAGATGAGAAAAAACAACTCCATCGTCGACAAGCGAACTGTCGCCTGACCCCAGCTCCCCGCTACTGCATTGGGCAGAGGGTATGGCTTACCAGTCGGGACTTGCCCATGCGGGTAGAGTCCCGCAAACTGTATCCCCGTTTCATTGGTCCTTTCCCCTTCTCTAGAGTCCTTAGTTCCACTGCTGTCTGTCTTGTGTTACCCCACACCCTCCGTATCCACTCTACTTACCATGTGTCCAGACTTAAGCCCGTGTCTCACTGTCCTTTGTTTTTTATTTCCAGGCCCATCCCCCCCAGGGTAATCGATGGACAGCCAGCGTACAGGGTGAGACCCTTCCTGAGGGTTCGACCAGGGGCAGGGGTTTCCAGTACCTGGTTGACTGGGAGGGTTATGGCCCGGAGGAGAGGTGCTTGGTTCCTGTTAAAGATATCTTGGACCTGGCCCTCATTGCCGATTTCCACCGCCGACACTCCGGTCAGCCAGGTATGCGCCCAGGTAGGACGCCAGGTGGCGTCCCTATGGGGCTGTTACTGTCACTTCCTGATCTGTTCCACCTGTCGCTGTGATTGTCTCCACCCCCACCAGGTGTTGCTTATTTCCCCCAGTGTATTTATCCCTGTGTTTCCTGTTTCTCTGTGCCACTTTGTCTTGTATGTAGTCAAGTCAACCAGCGTGTTTATCCCCATACTCCTTTTCTATTCTCTTTTGCTAGTCTTCCCGGTTGTGACCACTGCCTGACTCTGGACTAATTTCCTGCCTGCCTGTTCATCCTGCATGCCCTGACCTTGAATCTGCCTGCCCTTTGGTACCTATTGAAGACTGAATTGGTTTTGACTAACCCTTTTTGGATTAAAAAAAGTCTCCAACAATCTGCCTCCTGTGGCTGCATCTGGGTATCATCTTGTGCCTTGATAGTGTGGTTGATCGTATCCTAAATGAAATAATACAATTCCAATTGGCTGTACTTAAACTCCATAACATCATCCTCAGCTCTGGCATCTTCCCCAATATTTGGATCCAAGGACTGATCACCCCAATCCACAAATTTGGAGACAAATTTGACCCCAATAACTATCAGGGAATATGCATCAACAGTAAACTTGGGAAAATCCTCTGCATTATCATTAACAGTAGACTTGTACATTTCCTCAGTAAAAACAATGGAATGAATGTCAAATTGGCTTTTCACCAAATGATCGTAAGACAGACCACGTATTCACCCTGCACACCCTATTTGACAAACAAACCAACCAAAACAAAATGAAAGCCTTCTCATGCTTTCTTGATTCATAAAAGCCTTCGCCTCAATTTGGCATGAGGGTCTGCTATACAAATTTATGGAAAGTGGTGTTGGGGGTGGGGGGACATACGACATTATAAACGAATTGGCTTGTTCACTAGAACAGTCTGCAGTACCCGGCCTCACTCTACTAGAATCTGAAGTCAAATGTCTACTGTATGTTGATCTGGTGTTTCTGTCCCCAACCAAGGAGGGCCTACAGCAGCACATAGATCTTCTGCACAGATTCTGTCATACCTATGCCCAGAGTAGATCTCAGTAAGATAAAAAATAATGATGTTCCAAAAAAGGTCCAGTTGCCAGGACCACGAATACAAATTCCATCTAGACACCGATGCCCTAGAGCACATCAACTATACAGTATGTACATCGGCCTAACATCAGCTCAGGTAACAGGTAACTTCCACAAAGCTGTGAACAATCTGAGAGACAAGGCAAGAAGGGCCTTCTATGCCATCAAAAGGAACATCAAATTTGATCTGTCTGAAAATACTTTAATCAGTTATAGAACCCATTGCTATTAATGTTTGTGAGGTCTGGGGTCCGCTCACCAACCAAGAATTCACAAAATGGGACAAACACCAAATTGAGACTCTGCATGCAGAATTCTGCAAAAATATCCTCTGTGTACAATGTAAAACACCAAACAATGCACGCAGAGCAGATTTAGGCTGATGCCTGCTAATTATCAAAATCCAGAAAAGAGCTGTTAAATTCTACAACCACTTAAAAGGAAGTGATTCCCAAACCTTATTTAACAAAGCCATCACCTACAGAGAAATTAACCTGGAGAAGAGTCCCCTAAGCAAGCTGGTCCAGGACAGCAACACAATTAGACCCAAATAAATCATGAGAAAACAAAAAGACAAAAACAAAATTACTTGAAACATTGGAAAAAATGTACAGAAAAACAGCGCAAACTAGAATGCTATTTGGCCATGAAAAGAGAGTACACCACCGTGACTGACCCAAACTTGTTCAGACTCAGTGAGCATAGCCTTGCTATTGAGAAAGGCTGCCATAGGCAGACCTGGCTCTCAAGAGAGACAGGCTATGTGTACACTGTCCACAAAATGAGGTGGAAACTGAGCTGCACTCACTAACCTCCTGCCGAAATGTATGACCAAATTAGAGACAGATATTTTTCCCCTCAGATTACACACACCCACAAAGAATTTGAAAAGAAAAATCCAATTTTGCTAAACTCTTAAATCTATTGGATTAAATACCACCGTGTGCAATCACAGCAGCAAGCTTCGTGACCTGTTGCCAGAAGAAAACATTTATGTTGATTTATTTTCACTTTTATACTTTAACTATTTGCACATAATTACAACATTGTATAAAGACATAATATGACATTTGAAATGTCTCTATTATTTAGGAACATTTGTGAGTGTGATGTTTACTATGCACTTTTTTTGTTGTTTATTTCACTTTTGTTTATCTATTTTGCTTGCTTTGTCAGTGTAACGATATGTTTCCCATGCCAATAAAGCCCTTAAACTGAATTAAACTGAATGAGAGAGAGAGAGAGAGAGAGAGGGAGGGAGGGAGTTAGGGAGGGAGGGAGGGAGGGAGGTAGATAGATAGATAGATTGATAGATCGATAGATCGATAGATAGATATAGAGTTGTAAGTAAAGAGAATAATAAGTACTAGGCCAAGGTATCACATAACTTTATTACCTCTGTATGGAATTTAGCACAGCACAGCTAATCGCTGCATTCTTAATGGTGATCTGCGGTAACACTTTCGCCCCAAAATGGCCTCCTGTCATGAGTCTGATTTATATATAGAACCAGAATAGAGAGAGGGGGGAGTAAGATAGAAAGAGAGAGAAGAGCAAGGCGCTATTGGGAAATGCTTTGTGGGGCTGGGGTGTGGTAGGGAAAGCACACATGCTCACTCATAAGTAGGTTGTTCCAGCTTTAACATGAGGTGAGGAGAGTGTGTGTGTGTATGTGCCTACAGGCTTCTGCTGGTGATATTATGAGTGAAAATACCTGATGGGGCACAATGGCTGGGCTGAGGGGTCAGACACAACACACACACTGTGACTGACACGTAGACCCTAGACCCTAGACTGAGTTTGTATGTGTGTGTGTGTCTTTGTCTGTTTTGGTGTCAGAGTGTTTCCTTGGATGAGAACTTGAAGTTGTTTTTGCTATTGGGCCACTGTGTGTTTTCTAGCTGGGGGAATACTAAGTGTTATATATAGTGAGTGTTTAACAGAGGAAGTAGAATGCCAAATATGTTTCCACAGCTAACAATGCTAACATAGCTAACAGCTAACACTGCTAACACAGCTAAAACAGCTAACACAACTAAAATAGGTAAAATAGCTAACATAGCTAACACAGGTAACATTGCTAATACAGATAACACTGCTAACACAGCTAACATAGCTAACACAGCTACCATAGCTAATGCAGCTAACACAGCTAATACAGCTAACACTCACACGTCTCAGAAAATATTCTGTAGGTGAACAGTATGGGGGTTAGGAGGTATAGGGAGAGCTGGAAGGAATGCTGGAGAGAGGAGAGAGAGGGAAGGAATGGAGGGAAGGAATGGAGGAGGGAGGAGAGAGAGGGAGAAGGGAAGGAATGGAGGAGAGAGGCGAGGGAGGAAGAAAATAATGGGGGAGAGAGGAGAGAGAGGAAGGAGGGAAGGAATGGAGGATAGAGGAAAGAGGGGGAAAATAGGGCGATAGGATGGGGGGCAGATATTCAGGCACAATAAAGTTAGAGAGAGAAAAGACAGAGATAAAGGGATGACAGTGTATAGTAAATACACTTAAGGTCAAACGTTTTATTGAAGCAACATCTCAAGACATCAGTCAGGAAGTTAAAGCTTGGTCGCAAATGGGTCTTCCCAATGGACAATGACCCCAAGCATACTTCCAAAGTTGTGGCAGAATGGCTTATGGACAATAAAGTCAAGGTATTGGAGTGGCCATCACAAAGCCCTGCCCTCAATCCTATAGAAAAATTATAGGCAGAAATGAAAAAGCGTGTGCGAGCAAAGAGGCCTACAAAACTGACTCAGTTACACCAGCTCTGTCAGATGGAATGGGCCAAAATTCACCCAACTTATTGTGGGAAGCTTGTGGAAGGCTACCCAAAACGTTTGACCTAAGTTAAACAATATAAAGGCAATGCTACCAAATACTATTTGAGTGTATGTAAACTTCTGACCCCCTGGGATTGTGATGAAAGAAATAAAAGCTGAAATAAATTATTTTCTCTACTATTATTCTGACCTTACACATTCTTAAAATGAAGTGGTGATCCTAACTGACCTAAGACAGGGAATTTTTACTAGGATTTAATGTCAGAAACAGTGAAAAACTGAGTTTAAATGTATTTGGCTAATGTAAACTTCTGACTTCAACTGTACATAGCACCAAAAAGGCTTCTGATATGGTTACGAGCCAAATAACCCTATTTTGGCACTATATAGAACCATTTGTTTTAAATGTGTAGCGGCCGTGTTTGTATGTTTAGTTTTGCCTTATTAGATAGATCTGATAAGCAGGACAGCCACATGCCGATAGTCCTGGGAGAAGGCAGGCTCAATTCTTCACACACTGAGGCAGAAACAGCCACACACACTGCTGCCTAATACCACTACACACACACACACACGCAATATAACCACTTTTCATATTTCAACCTCAACTTGGGGCGTCCCGATAGTCCTGGGAGAAGGCAGGCTCAATTCTTCACACACTGAGGCAGAAACAGCCACACACACTGCTGCCTAATACCACTACACACACACACACACGCAATATAACCACTTTTCATATTTCAACCTCAACTTGGGACGTGTTTGTGTAGTGAGTAATGGGTATTAAATAATCTCAGCAAAAATGTATATATTACAAGATGTTGTGATAACAATGTGCCATGCAAATCTTCCAGTGGAAATGAACACCTGTTATGTGTGTGACTTGCACTATATGAGTTAGAATGCACCTCTCCTCTCAGTGATGTCCCCTAGTCTCAGGGATGTCCCCTGTCACTCCACACAGGCTTACTGTATCTGTGTGTGTGTTCATGTGTTCGGTGTCTCCCTCGGGGTGTGTTCTGGTCATGTCTGTCTTTGTTTTTTTTCTTTCTCTCTGTTACTGATAAGTTTCCCACAGGACAGGAGAAGAGAAATCCCCACCAAACAACACACATAACTGCACATATTAAACGTAACAGACACATGTGAAAACACACATACAGTGGGGAGAACAAGTACTTGATACACTGCCGATTTTGCAGGTTTTCCTACTTACAAAGCATGTAGAGGTCTGTAATTTTTTATCCTAGGTACACTTCAACTGTGAGTGACGGAATCTAAAACAAAAATACCCCAAATCACATTCAATGATTTTTAAGTAATTAAATTGTATTTTATTGCATGACATAAGTATTTGATCACCTACCAACCAGTAAGAATTCCGGCTCTTACAGACCTGTTAGTTTTTCTTTAAGAATCCCTCTTGTTCTCAATTCATTACCTGTATTAACTGCACCTGTTTGAACTCATTACCTGTATAAAAGACACCTGTCCACACACTCAATCAAACAGACTCCAACCTCTCCACAATGGCCAAGACCAGAGAGCTGTGTAAGGACATCAGGGTTAAATTGTAGACCTGCACAAGGCTGGGATGGGCTACAGGACAATAGGCAAGCAGCTTATAGAGAAGGCAACAACTGTTGGCGCAATTATTAGAAAATGGAAGAAGTTCAAGATGACGGTCAATCACCCTCGGTCTGGGGCTTCATGCAAGATCACACCTCGTGAAGCATCAATGATCATGAGGAAGGTGAGTGATCAGACCAGAACTACACAGCAGGACCTGGTCAATGACCTGAAGAGAGCTGGGACCACAGTCTCAAAGAAAACCATTAGTAACACACTATGCTGTCATGGATTAAAATCCTGCAGCGCACACAAGGTCACCCTGCTCAAGACAGCGCATGTCCAGGCCTGTCTGAAGTTTGTCAATGACCATCTGGATGATCCAGAGGAGGAATGGGAGAAGGTCATGTGGTCTGATGAAACAAAAATAGAGCTTCTTGGTCTAAACTCCACTCGCCCTGTTTGGAGGAAGAAAGATGAGTACAACCCAAAAACACCATCCCAACCGTGAAGCATGGAGGTGAAAACATTATTCTTTGGGGATGCTTTTCTGCAAAGGGGACAGGACGACTGCACCGTATTGAGGGGAAGATGGATGGGGCCATGTATCGCAAGATCTTGGCCAACAACCTCCTTCCCTCAGTAAGAGCATTGAAGATGGGTCGTGGCTGGGTCTTCCAGCATGACAACGACCCAAAACACACAGCCAGGGCAACTAAGGAGTGGCTCCGTAAGAAGCATCAAAAGGTCCTGGAGTGGCCTAGCAAGTCTCCAGACCTGAACCCAATAGAAAATCTTTGGAGGGAGCTGAAAGTCCGTATTGCCCAGCGATAGCCCCGAAACCTGAAGGATCTAGAGGTCTGTATGGAGGAGTGGGCCAAAATTCCTGCTGCAGTGTGTGCAAACCTGGTCAAGAACAACAGGAAACGTATGATCTCTGTAATTGCAAACAAAGGTTTCTGTACCAAATATTAAGTTCTGCTTTTCTCATGTATCAAATACTTATGTCATGCAACAAAATGCAAATTAATTAATTAAAAATCATACAATGTGATTTTCGGGATTTTGTTTTAGATTCTCTCTCTCACCGTTGAAGTGTACCTATGATAAAACATTACAGACCTCTCCATGCTTTGTAAGTAGGAAAACCCACAAAATTGGCAGTGTATCAAAAACTTGTTCTCCCCACTGTATGTGACACAAACATGTTCCTATAAACCTGCATGTCCCTATAAACCTGCATGTCACTATAAACCAACATGTTCCTATAAACAAACATGTCCCTATAAACCTGCATGTCCCTATAAACCAACATGTCCCTATAAACCTGCATGTCCCTATAAACCAACATGTTCCTATAAACCTACATGATTTTATGAATAAAATATAAATATAAATAAACATGTCTGTTTAAAACAACATGTCCCTATAAACAAAATGTTCCTATAAACAAACATGTCCCTATAAACGTACATGTCACTACAAACCAACATGCCCCTATAAATCAACATGTCCCTATAAACAAACATGTCCCTATAAACGTACATGTCACTACAAACCAACATGTCCCTATAAACGTCCCTGTAAACAAACATGTCCCCAAAAACAAACATGTCCCTATAAACCAACATGTCCCTATAAACCAACATGTCCCTGTAAACAAACATGTCCCCAAAAACAAACATGTCCCTATAAACAAGCATGTCATTTTAACCTATAAACAAACATGCCCCTATAAACAAGCATGTCCTTTTAACCTATAAACAAACATGCAAAAAAAATAAAAATAAATCAACATGTCCCAAAAACCAACAAGCCCTTATACGCCAACATGCTTACAGAATCCAGTCACCGGCAATCCCCGCCACAACTCTTCTCTGCATGGTGATGGTTTAACAATGTGTTGGACAATGGGCCCTTAAGGAGGGCGAAATGTAGCCACAATGACATTGGAGATGAAAAGCGTATGACACCATGCATGGAATGAAAGGACAGGGAGAGAGGGAAAGGGAGGAGAAAAGAGAGAAAGCGCTTCAGCCTTATTCAATTAGCAGCGTAGGCCTAGGTAATTGCCACTACTCTGCCTAATTCCCATGTAAATTTGAGACAAGCGCTGCACTATTTTAATGCAATTTAGCTCCACTTTGACAGGCTGCCAGTACCACACGCATAAACAACACACACACACACACACACACACACACACACACACACACACACACACACACACACACACACACACACACACACACACACACACACACACACACACACACACACACACAAACACACACACAAACACACACGTGTGTGTTTGTGTGTGTCATGTTGACCTGTCAGGGACATCATAAATAAGAGAGGGATGAACTTATTATCCTTTTAAACATAATCAGAGAGAGAGAGAGAGAGAGAGGGCAACCAGTGAACGAACACCATTGTAAATGTAACCCATATTTATGTTAATTTTTTTCTCTCTTTTTTACTTTTACTATTTGCGCATAATATAACATTTGAAATGTCTTTATTCTTTTGGAACTTTCATGAGTGTAATGTTTACTGTTCATTTATGTTTATTATCTATTTCACTTGCTTTGGCAATGCAAACATGTTTCCCATGCCAATAAAGGCCTTAAATTGAATCAAATTGAGAGCGAGAGGGAGGGAGGGAGGTAACAGAGAGAGGGAGGGTTGTTGCGGAGAGAGGGTGGAAAAGGGAGGAGTGTAAGTGTTGATGCCTTGATCAGATAAGGCCTGGGAGACAACAGTGGGACCTGCCTCTCTCTCTCTGTCCTGTGGGAATGTCTGTCCTGCCTCTTCCCTGCAGTACTACTGTCAGCACTCTCTCTCATGCATATCCCCACACAAATAGACAAAGAAACAAACACACACTGATAGAAACTTGACACAAATAACCTCTGTAACACAAAATAAACACAAAATGAAAATGTGTTCATAGAAGCAACTTGCTAACTTCAAATAAATTATATAGTATATTCACCAGGCTTTTTTGGAATATTCACTCTGCAAACTGAGCAAACATTCTCTCTCTCTCTCTCTCTCTCTCTCTCTCTCTCTCTCTCTCTCTCTCTCTCTCAATTCAATTCAAGGGCTTTATCAGCATGGGGTACATATGATAACATTGACAAAGCAAGTGAAGTAGATGATAAACACAAGTGAAAACGACAATACAATTAACAGTAAACATTACACTCACAGAAGTTCCAAAAGAATAATGACACTTCAAATGTCATATTATGTGTACAGTGGGGAGAACAAGTATTTGATACACTGCCGATTTTGCAGTTGTTCCTACTTACAAAGCATGTAGAGGTCTGTAATTTTTTTATCATAGGTACACTTCAACTGTGAGAGACGGAATCTAAAAGAAAAATCCAGAAAATCACATTGTATGATTTTTAAGTAATTAATTTGCATTTTATTGCAAGTGGGTTTGACCGAAACTTGACATTTCATCACAAGTATAGAGTCATAACAATGTGAGCGAGTGTAAGCATCTTCTGACATGGGGCTGGTTTCATCAGGTCTGTGGCAGCCTTGTGTTCTCAGAAAACCAGACAACCACGGTGGGATCCAGATAGGAGGAGTCTGAACGTAGACGCCTTAATGTAGACGCCTTCTGATAGTGTCTGAAGGTCACAACACTCAGAACAGGTATTAACACACACACAAAGGTCTCCTGAAGAGGAGACCTTACAGTTTATCATAACATTATTTATTAACCCTTTAAAAGGTATAAGGCCTTGGTTTACCCATCTTCACAGACCCTGATGCCAAATTGAGACTAGTCAAGGACCATATCACCTCCACCCTACCTGACACCCTAGACCCACTCCAATTTGCTTACCGCCCAAATAGGTCCACAGACGATGCAATCTCAACCACACTGCACACCTCCCTAACCCATCTGGACAAGAGGAATACCTATGTGAGAATGCTGTTCATCGACTACAGCTCGGCATTTAACACCATAGTGCCCTCCAAGCTCGTCATCAAGCTCGAGACCCTGGGTCTCGACCCCGCCCTGTGCAACTGGGTACTGGACTTCCTGACGGGCCGCCCCCAGGTGGTGAGGGTAGGCAATAACATTTCCACCCCGCTGATCAACACTGGGGCCCCACAAGGGTGCGTTCTGAGCCCTCTCCTGTACTCCTTGTTCACCCACGACTGCGTGGCCACGCACGCCTCCAACTCAATCATCAAGTTTGCGGACGACACAACAGTGGTAGGCTTGATTACCAACAACGACGAGACGGCCTACAGGGAGGACGTGAGGGCCCTCGGAGTGTGGTGTCAGGAAAATAACCTCACACTCAACGTCAACAAAACTAAGGAGATGATTGTGGACTTCAGGAAACAGCAGAGGGAACACCCCCCTATCCACATTGATGGAACAATAGTGGAGAGGGTAGTAAGTTTTAAGTTCCTCGGCATACACATCACAGACAAACTGAATTGGTCCACTCACACAGACAGCATCGTGAAGAAGGCGCAGCAGCGCCTCTTCAACCTCAGGAGGCTGAAGAAATTTGGCTTGTCACCAAAAGCACTCACAAACTTCTACAGATGCACAATCTTGAGCATCCTGGCGGGCTGTATCACCGCCTGGTACGGCAACTGCTCCGCCCACAACCGTAAGGCTCTCCAGAGGGTAGTGAGGTCTGCACAACGCATCACCGGGGGCAAACTACCTGCCCTCCAGGACACCTACACCACCCGATGTCACAGGAAGGCCATAAAGATCATCAAGGACAACAACCACCCGAGCCACTGCCTGTTCACCCCGCTATCATCCAGAAGGCGAGGTCAGTACAGGTGCATTAAAGCTGGGACCGAGAGACTGAAAAACAGCTTCTATCTCAAGGCCATCAGAATGTTAAACAGCCACCACTAACATTGAGTGGCTGCTGCCAACACACTGACTCAACTCCAGCCACTTTAATAATGGGAATTGATGGGAAATTATGTAAAAAATATCACTAGCCACTTTAAACAATGCTACCTAATATAATGTTTACATACCCTACATTATTCATCTCATATGTATATGTATATACTGTACTCTATATCATCTACTGCATCTTTATGTAATACATGTATCACTAGCCACTTTAACTATGCCACTTTGTTTACATACTCATCTCATATGTATATACTGCACTCAATACCATCTACTGTATCTTGCCTATGCCGCTCTGTACCATCACTCACTCATATATCTTTATGTACATATTCTTTATCCCCTTACACTTGTGTCTATAAGGTAGTAGTTTTGGAATTGTTAGCTAGATTACTTGTTGGTTATTACTGCATTGTCGGAACTAGAAGCACAAGCATTTCGCTACACTCGCATTAACATCTGCTAACCATGTGTATGTGACAAATAAAATTTGATTTGATTTGATTTTGAGTCAAAAGCTTTTTTGAAATCAACAAAGCATGAGAAGACTTTGCCTTTGTTTCAGTTTATTTGTTTGTAATTTAGGGTGTGCAGGGTGAATACGTGGTCTGTCATATTTAATTTGGTAAAAAGCCAATTTGACATTTGCTCTGTACATTGTTTTCACTGAGGAAATGAATGAGTCTGCTGTTAATTATAATGCAGAGGATTTTCTGTTGCTGTTAACGCATATCCCACGGTAGTTATTGGGGTCAAATTTGTATTCACTTTTGTGCATTAGGTGGATCAGTCCTAGGTTCCAACTATTGGGGAAGATGCAAGAGCTAAGGGTAATGTTAAAGAGTTTAAGTATAGCCAATTGGAATTTTTTGTCTTTGTATTTTATCATTTCATTGAGGATACCATCAACATCACAGGCCTGTATTTTGTCCTGTAGTTCATTCAATGTAATTGGAGAATCTAGTGGGTTCTGGTCATCTTTAAAAAGCTGATTCTAAGATTTGTATTTGATCATGTATATGTTTTTGCTGTCTGTTCTTTGTTATAGGGCCAAAGCGATTAGATAAGTGATTTACCCATACATCTCCATTTTCGATAGATAACTCTTCGAGTTGATGTTTGTCTGGTGTTTTCCAAGTCTACGGATTCTTCAGTTACATTGAGAGGATTTTTGACTTGCTGTTCCTTCTTTTTCCGTAGGGTATTTCTGTATTGTTTTAGTGATTCACCATAGTGATGGCGTAGACACAGGTTTTCTGGGTCCCTATGTTTTTGGTTGGATAGGTTTCTTAATTTCTTTCTTAGGTTTTTGCTTTCTTCATCAAACCATTTGTCATTGTTGTTATTTTTTTTCTTTGATTTTATGTTTGAAATGTTTAGATTTTTAAATTAATTTTACCTTTATTTAACTAGGCAAGTCAGTTAAAAAAGAAAATCTACTGCCAAGTTTACACCTTCACTATTACTGTGGAACGTTTTGTCCAGGAAGTTGTCTAAAAGGAATTGAATTTGTTTTTTGGAAGGTTTCTACTCTACATTCCTTCCATCTATAGCATTTCTTAATATTATACAGTTTCTTTGGCTTTGATGCCTCATGATTGAGTATTCCTCTGTTTTTGCTGTGATCTTTGATCTGATAGGGGTGACAGTTGGCTCTCTCTCTCTCTTTCTGTCTCTCTGTCTATCTTTATTTCTTTCTCTCTCTCTATCTGCAGCATGGAAAGCATCTATTGATCTGTGACAGCTGATAGATTGTCCGCTTAGATTGTTTAATTAGTCAGCTAATTGGTCAGGATAATTAGCCATTTTAGGATATTGTCTGGGATGAATAATATTGGCCTCTGTCAAACACTCCCAATGGCCATGAACCAACAGAAACACACCCACACACTTTATCAACCAAATGTCTCCTGAAAAATACACACACAACACACACACCCTCCATTCTGGGACAAAGTGTCAAGGACTATTGACACAACAGATCAGTGTTGTTTTGCAAACAATAACCCAAACATCAAACACAGCAGGATAAAATGGAGGAGGATGAAATGGGTCATGTTAAAAACTCAAGTAAAGCAAGAGGAAGGGTGGAAACAAGGTACCAATGGAGAATGACGACGTGCACCCGTGTGTGTGTTCACCCGGGTGTGTGTGTGTGCGCACCTGTGTGTGTGTGTGTGTGTGTGTGTGTGTGTGTGTGTGTGTGTGTGTGTGTGTGTGTGTGTGTGTGTGTGTGTGTGTGTGTGTGTGTGTGTGTGTGTGTGTGTGTGTAATAATAGATTTACAATAGACAATAGATTTACAATAGACAATATTCCTCATCATGTTCAATGTGGAGTGTTTGAATGGAAAGAATAATAAAAGATATGTCTCCCCTATCAAGATTAAATAAAATTGTAAAAAATGTTGTCCCTTCTTCTCCCCATGTCTGGCCTCCCTCTCTTTCTTCCCTTCTTCTCCCCATGTCTGGCCTCCCTCTCTTTCTTCCCTTCTTCTCCCCATGTCTGGCCTCCCTCTCTTTCTTCCCTTCTTCTCCCCATGTCTGGCCTCCCTCTCTTTTGTCCCTTCTTCTCCCCATGTCTGGCCTCCCTCTCTTTCTTCCCTTCTTCTCCCCATGTCTGGCCTCCCTCTCTTTTGTCCCTTCTTCTCCCCATGTCTGGCCTCCCTCTCTTTTGTCCCTTCTTCTCCCCATGTCTGGCCTCCCTCTCTTTTGTCCCTTCTTCTCCCCATGTCTGGCCTCCCTCTCTTTTGTCCCTTCTTCTCCCCATGTCTGGCCTCCCTCTCTTTCATCCATTCTTCTCCCCATGTCTGACCTCCCTCTTTTCTTCCCTTCTTCTCCCCATGTCTGGCCTCCCTCTCTTTTGTCCCTTCTTCTCCCCATGTCTGGCCTCCCTCTCTTTTGTCCATTCTTCTCCCCATGTCTGGCCTCCTCTCTTTTGTCCATTCTTCTCCCCATGTCTGGCCTCCCTCTTTTTGTCCCTTCCCCCCATGTCTGACCTCCCTCTCTTTCTTCCCTTCTTCTCCCCATGTCTGGCCTCCCTCTCTTTCTTCCCTTCTTCTCCCCATGTCTGGCCTCCCCTCTTTTGTCCCTTCTTCTCCCCATGTCTGGCCTCCCTCTCTTTTGTCCCTTCTTCTCCCCATGTCTGGCCTCCCTCTCTTTTGTCCCTTCTTCTCCCCATGTCTGGCCTCCCTCTCTTTCGTCCATTCTTCTCCCCATGTCTGGCCTCCCTCTCTTTTGTCCCTTCTTCTCCCCATGTCTGGCCTCCCTCTCTTTCGTCCATTCTTCTCCCCATGTCTGGCCTCCCTCTCTTTTGTCCCTTCTTCCCCCATGTCTGGCCTCCCTCTCTTTCATCCATTCTTCTCCCCATGTCTGGCCTCCCTCTCTTTTGTCCCTTCTTCTCCCCATGTCTGGCCTCCCTCTCTTTCGTCCATTCTTCTCCCCATGTCTGGCCTCCCTCTCTTTCGTCCCTTCTTCTCCCCATGTCTGGCCTCCCTTTGAACAGACAAGGACACTTTCTCTTTTCCTCTCCATTGTTCTTTTTCCCGTTAAAACATTTCTGTCACCTAGGGACGTGGCAGTGGAACACACACACGCACATACATGCACACACAAGCACGCACACGCACGCACACACACGCACGCACGCACGCACACACACGCAGCAAGCGCTCTGAAGCATGGTGCTAGATTGATTCTCTTCTTGTATCTGCTAAATAACTTACCATTGATTTTTCACAGAAGAAGAGAGAGGAGGTGGAGGTTAGAGGAGAAAGGGGAAGTGTAGAGTCTATTCAACAATGGCAATATCCAAAACTGGAGCAAACATAGGAGGGACAGAGCCAGAAGCTGTGCACAGCTCAGAGTTGAGTAAGGCTGTGTTTAGACAGGTAGCTCAATTCTATCACTTTTTTCACTAATTGGTATTTTTTACCAATCAGATCAGCTCTGAAAAATATTTAATGTGATTCGTCAACAGACCAACTAGCAGAAAAATATTATAATTGGACGGCCTGTGTAAGCAAAGCCTTAGAGGGGCAAGGTTGAACTGGATTGAATTGGAATAGAGCGGCTGGACTGAGATTGGCTGGGATGGACTGGCATGGACTTGTATGGGCTGGGATGGACTGAGATGGGCTGGGATGGACTGAGATGGGCTGGGATGGACTGAGATGGACTGGGATGAGTTGGCATGGACTTGTATCGGCTGGGATGGACTGAGATGGGCTGGGATGGACTGAGATGGGCTGGGATGGACTGAGATGGGCTGGGATGGAGTGAGATGGCTGGGATGGACTTGGGCTGGGATGAGTTGGCATGGACTTGTATGGGATGGACTGAGATGCGCTGGGATGACCGGCATGGACTTGTATGGGCTGGGAGGGACTTGTATGGACTTGTTAGGGCTGGGATGGACTGAGATGGGCTGGGATGGACTGAGATGGGCTGGGATGAGCTGGCATGGACTTGTATGGGCTGGGAGGGACTTGTATGGACTTGTTAGGGCTGGGTTGGACTGAGATGGGCTGGGATGGACTGAGATGGGCTGGGATGAGTTGGCATGGACTTGTATGGGCTGGGATGGACTGAGATGGACTGGGATGGACTGAGATGGGCTGGGATGGACTGAGATGGGCTGGGATGAGTTGGCATGGACTTGTATCGGCTGGGATGGACTGAGATGCGCTGGGATGACCAGCATGGACTTGTATGGGCTGGGAGGGACTTGTATGGACTTGTTAGGGCTGGGATGGACTGAGATGGGCTGGGATGGACTGAGATGGGCTGGGATGAGCTGGCATGGACTTGTATGGGCTGGGATGGACTGAGATGGGCTGGGATGAGCTGGCATGGACTTGCATGGGCTGTGATGGACTGAGAGGGGCTGGGATGGACTGAGATGGGCTGGGATGGACTGAGATGGGCTGGGATGGACTGAGAAGGACTGGGATGGGCTGAGATGGACTGGGATGGGCTGAGATGGACTGAGATGGACTGGGATGAACTGAGATGGACTGGGATGAACTGAGATGGACTGGGATGGGCTGAGATGGACTGGGATTGACTGGGATGGACTGGGATGGACTGAGATGGACTGGGATGGACTGGGATGTGCTGGGATGAGCTGGACTAATGTTTTCTCTTGAATTCCACATGCATCTTCTAATTGAGATCCCATCTAGGAGTTTAGGGGGATTTCCCATTGGCAGATTTCATCTGGTTCTCCCAGCCCCGTGCCCCTGTCCCATCCCCCAGCCCCCTGCCCCAACCTTAGCCCCTGCCCCAGCCTCAGCCTCAGCCAAGGCCAAGGCCAAGGCCCCAATCCCAGCCCTAGCACCACCCATGGCCCACGGCCCCTGCCCCTTCCCCAGGCCCAGGGGAGACAGTTGTTGGCCCATAGAGGGATCAGAGGCTAATTGGATAAATCACAGTGAAAAACATTTAAAATCCAGAATCAATACTTGCCTCTTTAATGCTTTTCCTGAGGAGGTGCTTCCCCCTCTTTCCACTGACCCTCCCTAGCCTCTGTAGAGGGGCCACAGGATCCATGGGGGTAAATGAGGGAAGGGGAACTCAGGGCCAACCTGGAGAGGGCCCTAGGGGGTGCTACACTTGAACAGTGTGCAGTGATGTTCCAACTAAGACTGATCTGAGCTTACATACTCTAACAGTGCTCAGTTAGACATAGCTGTGTTTGTACTGTGGAGAATGGCTCAACGTGATCACACAAAGACTAGAGGTGAGAAAAGGAAGAGTTTCCCACAGTAACCTATCCCTTCGTCATCCCAACTGTTTACACCTGCTGTTAGACGTCAGTGCTGTTCAGGATCAGGACAGGCTATGAGTTTGTTTCAGTTATTATGTGGTGTGTTTATAGATATACAGTAAGTACCACTATAACTATTTACAGAAAATAACACCCTATCTTTCTCTCTTCCTTTCACAGCTCCTTTGTTTATCTTTAGAATACAGCATCTATTGTCAGTTACATTAAAAAGCCATTTGCTGCTGAGCCCCGGAGCTCTCTGTGTTCTTCAGTCCCATTCTGCCCCCAATCTGCCTGCCCACACCTGATTGTTTTCCACTGGATCTTGTCGATACTAAAGCCTTCACTATAGCAAAGCACAGGCCTGGCTCACAATATCTATACCAAAGAAATAGAACAGGGAACATACAAACGTATGTTTGTGTCTGTCTGTCTGTCTGTCTGCCTGCCTGTCTGTCTGTAAGGGACATTTTTGGGGTCATTGTCACCTTTGACACAGTTACATTTAGTCAAAAACAGGAAGCTAAGCTTGACCCTGGCTGTGTGTGTGTGTGTGTGTGTGTGTGTGTGTGTGTGTGTGTGTGTGTGTGTGTGTGTGTGTGTGTGTGTGTGTGTGTGTGTGTGTGTGTGTGTGTGTGTGTGTGTGTGTGTGTGTGTGTGTGTGTGTGTGTGTGTGTGTGTGCATAAGTGGAGGCTCCTAAGAGGAGGAAGGGGAGGACCATCTTCCTCAGTGAATAAGAAAAATGAAAATATTGAAACATCCAAAAAGTTATCCTTTTTAGATAAAACTATACTAAATACACTCACGTCACCAAATAATTTACTAAAACACACTGTTTTGCAATGAATGTCTACAGTAGCCTCAACAGCACTCTGTAGGGTAGCACCATTGTGCAGCCGTAGGACAGATAGTTTCCTTCCTCCTCTGGGTACATTGACTTCAATACAAAACCTAGGAGGCTCATGGTTCTCACCCCCTTCCATTGGCGTACACAGTACTTATGATAGCTTCCGGAGGACTTCCTCCAACCTATCAGATCTCTTGCAGCATGAACTGACATATTGTCCACCCAATCAAAGAATCAGAGAATCTAGTACTAAAGCATAAACTGCAGCTAGGTAGCACTGCAGTGCATAAAATGTGTTGAGTAGTTGACTCAAAGAGAGAGAAAGACAATAGTTGAACAGTTTTGTACAAAATCATTTCTTAAAAAATTAAAGAGAAACAAGAGAGCGAGAAAAAGAGAGCTTCGCGGTCCGTTGCTGTTGTTCTGGGATTGATTTGCACTTTTCACACCAAATTGCGTTCATCTCTAGGAGACAGAACGCGTCTCCTTCCTGAGTGGTATGACGGCTATGTGGTCCATGGTGTTTATACTTTAATACTATTGTTTGTACAGATGAACATGGTACCGTCAGGCATTTGGAAATTGCTCCAAAGGATGAACCAAACTTGTGGAGGTCTACAATTTTTTTTCTGAGGTCTTGGCAGATTTCTTTTAATTTTCCCATGATGTCAAGCAAAGAGGCACTGCGTTTGAAGGTAGGTCTTCAAATACATCCACAGGTACACCTCCAATTGACTCAAATGATGTCAATTAGGCTACCAGAAGCTTCTAAAGCCATGACATCTTTTTCTGAAAATTTCCAAGCTGTTTAAAAGGCACAGTCATCTTAGTGTGTTTAAACTTCTGACCCACTGGAATTGTGATACAGTGAATTATAAGTGAAATAATCTGTCTGTAAACAATTGTTGGATAAATTACTTGTGTCACGCACATAGTAGATGTCCTAACCGACTTGCCAAAACTATAGTTTGTTAACAAGAAATTTGTGGAGTGGTTGAAAAACTAGTTTTAATGACTCACTAATTGTATGTAAACGTCCGACTTCAACTGTACATATGAGATGAGTTACGCAAGATATGTAAACATTATTAAAGTGTCATTATTAAAGTGACTAGTGATCAGTTTATTAAAGTGGCCAATGATTTCAAGTCTGTATGTAGGTAGCAGCCTCTCTGTTTTAGTGATGTCTGTTTAACAGTCTGATGGCCTTGAGATAGAAGCTGTTTTTCAGTCTCTCTGTCCCAGCTTTGATGCACCTGTACTTACCTCGCCTTCTGGATGGTAGCAGGGTGAACAGACAGTGGCTCCTGTGGTTGTTGTTGATGATCTTTTTTTCCTTTTTGGCCTTCCTGTGACATTGGGTGCTGTAGGTGTCCTGGAGGGCAGGTAGTTTGCCCCCAGTGATGCATTGTGCAGACCGCACTGGAGAGCCCTGTAGTTGTGGGCGGAGCAGTTGTTGTGCAAGGAGGTGATACAGCCCTACAGGATGCTCTCAATTGTGCATCTGGAAAGGTTTGTGAGGGTTTTAGGTTAATGATGAGCTTTGAGGGTAATATGGTGTTGAATGCTGAGCTTTAGTCAATGAATAGCATTCTTACATAGATATTCCTCTTGTCCAGATGGTATAGGGCAGTCTGCAGTGTGATGGCGATTGCATCGTCTGTGGACCTATTAGGGCGGTAAGCGAATTTAAGTGGGTCTAGGTTGACATGTAAGGTGGAGGTGATATGATCCTTGACTAGTCTCTCAAAGCACTTCATGATGACAGAAGTGAGTGCTACAGGACGGTAGTGATTTAGTTCAGTTATCTTTGCCTTCTTGGGTACAGGAACAATGGTTGCCATCTTGAAGCATGTGGCGACAGCAGACTGGGATAGGGAGAGATTGAGGTTGTCCGTAAACACATCAGCCAGCTGGTCTTTGCATGCTCTGAGGACGTCGGTGGCACTGTATTATCCTCAAAGTGGGCAAAGAAGGTGTTTAGTTTGTCGGGAAGCAAGACGTCGGTGTCCATGATGTGTCTATGGTTTTCCTTTTGTAGTTGTCCGTAGGTTTGGCTTGGAAAAAGGTGAGAAGAGGAGAGCGCATATATGCAAAAAGGAATTATACAACAAGCAAAGTGATCATGTGTGTGGTTGCTATGGAAGTGAACTGTGTTTGCAGGTGATCAAGGGTGTATTCGTTCCGCCGATTCTGTTGAAGAACAGAAGCCAACGAAATGCAATGGGGATAAACATACCTGAACTTGTCAAATAAAAACAGTTTGCTACTGTTTGAACTAATAATTGCACCATAGATCAGCTAGATGCAGGCAAGATGGGCAAGTGGTATTGAATGTGTCACTGTCACCTTGATTACTCACATTTTTCTATCGACTTGTGTTCACCTACGTTGTAAACTTTAATTCGTAGGCTAGGTTGTAGGAACCTCATGATGGGTAAAGGAAAAATTAGAGTATCATGTAGCAGCCTAAACCTATTGATGTTACATTGACCTGGATGAATGGAATATTAATGACAGTCAGTCAATACGCTGTAACAGAAATAAGGCATGCTCGTAAAAAAAATATTCTCCCTCATCTTAAACGGCACAACCGCCACTGGTGTGCATGCTTGTGTGTGTGCGCACGTGTGTGTGTTTAGGGAAATTCACCACTTAACATTTTTGAAGTATTAAGTTAAATATTTTCTCTCCCTATCCCCTCCTCATCTCTCTCTCTCTTTTTCCTTTCTCTCCCCTCCTCTCTCCCCCTCCTCTCTATTTCCCCTTTCCCTACCCCCTCTCTCTATCCCTCGCTCCCTCCCTCTTTCTCCTTTTGTCTTTCTCCATCACCCTCCCTCCCCTCCACAATCTCTCACCCCCCCTCACCCCCCCCATCTCCTCTCTCTCTCCCCCTCCCCAATTGAAAGGGCTTTATTGGCATGGGAAACATATGTTTACATTAACAATGCAAGTGAAATAGACAGAGAATAAGTACAAAGGGGAAAATAAATTAAGATAAATATGGGTCGTATTCACTGTTTGCCCTTTTCTTGTGGCAACAAGTCACATATCTTGCTGCTGTGATGGCACACTGTCGTATTTCACCCAACAGATAAACTCCCTTATCAAAATTGGATTTGTTTTGTAATTCTTTGTGGGTCCGTGTAATCTGAGGGAAATACAGAACCAGTCAAAAGTTTGGATACAGCCACTCATTCAAGGATTTTTCTTCATTTGTACTATTTTCTACATTGTAGAATAATAGTGAAAACATCAAAACTATGAAATAACACATTAAATCATTTAGTAACCTATAATGTGTTAAACTAATACATTTTATATTTTTGATTTTTTAAAGTAGCCACCCTGTGCCTTGATGAAAGATTTGCACACTTTTGGCATTCTCTCAACAGGCTTAACCTGGAATGCTTTTCCAACAGTCTTGAAGGAGTTCCCACATGTGCTGAGCACTTGTTGGCTGCTTTTCCTTCACTCTGCTGTCCAACTCATCCCAAACCATCTCAATTTGGTTCAGGTCGGGTGATTGTGGAGGCCAGGTCATCTGATGCAGCACTCCATCACTCTCCTTCTTGGTCAAATAACCCTTACACAGCCCGGAGGTGTGTTGGGTCATTGTCCTGTTGGAAAACAAATGATAGTTCCACTAAGCCCAAACCAGATGGGATGGTGTATCGCTGCAGTATGCTGTGGTAGCCATGCTGGTTAAATGTGCCTTGAGTCCTAAATAAATCACAGACAATGTCACCAGCAAAGCAACCCCACACCATTACACCACTCCCTCCATGCTTCACAGTGGGAACCACATATGCAGCGATCATTCGTTCACCTACTCTGCATCTCACAAAGACACGGCAGTTGGAACCAAAAATCACCAATTTGGACTCATCAGACGAAAGGACAGATTTCCACAGGTCTAATGTCCATTGCTTGTGTTTCTTGGCTCAAACAAGTCTCTTCTTCTTAGTGTCCTTTAGTAGTGGTTTCTTTCCAGCAATTCGACCATGAAGGCATGATTCAGGCAGTCTCCTCTGAACAGTCAATATTGACAAGTCTCTGTTACTTGAACTAATTCTGCGTCTTCCTTTCCTGTGGCGGTCCTCATGAGACCTAGTTTCATCAGAGCTTGATGGTTTTTGTGACTGCACTTGAAGAAAGTTTAAAAGTTCTTAAAATGTTCTGCATTGACTGACCTTCATGTCTTAAAATAATGATAGACTGTCTTTTCTCTTTGCTTATTTGAGCTGTTCGTGCCATAATATGGGCTTGGTCTTTTACCAAATAGTGCTATCTTCTGAAAATCACCCCTACCCTGCCCTACCCTGTCACATGATACCAAGATGGCGTATATAATTCAATTTTATTTTCAATCTCTTTTCGATTTTTAATTCGATTATACCTTCCGGTAACCTACCTCTCCCAATGTGATACGATATCGCTATTATTTTAAATTTTAGAACACATTCAAGAACCTCCAGAAGCTAACAAGCTAATTAGCTATTCAGTCACTGTTAGCCACTGCTAGCGGCTTTTACCTTCTGCACAGATACCAGCCCAGTTCTTAGCCTGGATAATACTCGCCAGTCTACTAGTATCGGACTGTCTCTCCACAACAACGCCGGATTCCTGCCGTATTCCCTGGACCACTACTTCTGATCTTCACAGCTAGCTTGCAGCTAGCTAGCTCACAGCGTGCAGCTAGCTAGCTCACTGTGGCACCCAGTACCGAAGCTATCCCTGAGGCCTACCTCCCGGCCTATTCAGCTGTTCACCCGAACCCCACTCATACACGGCTAGAGCCCGATACTCCACTGGATCCTTGCTGTAAACTCTGGACCTTGGCACCGGATCACCGCTGCTACTGATTGGCTATAGTGGCTAACGCCACTGCCACGAAGCTAGCACCAGTTAGCCGTGAGCCAGGCGCATCTCCCGGCCAGCAAACTAAATTCTACAATACCTCTTTCACCATCTGGCTTGGATACTCTGTTGACACGGCGCCAAGCCGCACCACCACGACTGGTCTGCCGACGAATACTCCATCTGCTGTGCCTTCAACCGGCCTCCAGCGGAGGGCTACTAACTTTAAACGCCTTGTCGCCTGCTAACGTATTGGTGGGTTCCCTGTTCCCTCAAGTGCTGCCCCCTGGACACTATGATCACTTGGCTACATAGCTGATGCCTGCTGGACTGTCCATTAATCACAGTACTCCATTCTGTTTATTTATTTTTTATCTGTCGGCCCCAGCCGCGAACTCAGGCTCTGTGTGTAGTTAATCCGACCCTCTCTGCCTAGTCATCGGCATTTTACCTGCTGTTGTTGTGTTAGCTGATTAGCTGTTGTTGTCTCACCTGTTGTTTTAGCTAGCTCTCCCAATCAACACCTGCGATTACTTTATGCCTCACTGTATGTCTCTCTCATATGTCAATATGTCTTGTATACTGTTGTTCAGGTTAGTTATCATTGTTTTAGTTTACAATGGAGCCCCTAGTTCCACTCTTCATACCTCTAATACCTCCTTTGTCCCACCTCCCACACATGCGGTGACCTCACCCATTACAACCAGCAGGTCCAGAGATACAACCTCTCTTATCATCACCCAGTGCCTGGGCTTACCTCCGCTGTACCCGCACCCCACCATACCCCTGTCTGCGCATTATGCCCTGAATATATTCTACCATGCCCAGAAATCTGCTCCTTTTATTCTTTGTCCCCAACGCAACCAGTTTTGATAGCCTTTAGCCGCACCCTCATACTACTCCTCCTCTGTTCTGAGGGTGATGTGGGGGTAAACCCAGGCCCTGCATGTACCCAGACACCATCATTTGTTGATTTCTGTGATCGAAAAAGCCTTGGTTTCATGCATGTCAACATCAGAAGCCTCCTCCCTAACTTTGTTTTACTCACTGCTTTAGCACACTCTGCCAACCCTGATGTCCTTGCCGTGTCTGAATCCTGGCTTAGGGAGGCCACCAAAAATTCTGAGATTTCCATACCCAACTATAACATTTTCCGTCAAGATAGAAGTGCCAAAGGGGGAGGAGTTGCAGTCTATTGCAGAGATAGCCTGCAAAGTAATGTCATACTTTCCAGGTCCATACCCAAACAGTTCGAACTACTAATTTTAAAAATGACTCTCTCCAGAAATAAGTCTCTCACTGTTGCCCCCCTCAGCTCCCAGCTGTGCCCTGGACAGCATTTGTGAATTGATCGCCCCCCATCTAGCTTCAGAGTTTGTTCTGTTAGGTGACCTAAACTGGGATATGCTTAACACCCCGGCAGTCCTACAATCTAAGCTAGATGCCCTCAATCTCACACAAATCATCAAGGAACCCGCCAGGTACAACCCTAAATCTGTAAACAAGGGCACCCTCATAGACATAATCCTGACCAACTGGCCCTCCAAATACACCTCCGCTGTCTTCAACCAGGATCTCAGCGATCACTGCCTCATTGCCTGTATCCACTATGGGTCCGCAGTCAAACGACCACCCCTCATACTGTCAAATGCTCCCTAAAACACTTCTGCGAGCAGGCCTTTCTAATCGACCTGGCCCGGGTGTCCTGGAAGGATTTTGACCTCATCCCGTCAGTTGAGGGTGCCTGGTCATTCTTTAAAAGTAACTTCCTCACCATCTTAGATAAGCATGCTCCGTTCAAAAAATGCAGAACTAAGAACAGATATAGCCCTTCGTTCACTCCAGACCTGACTGCCCTCGACCAGCACAAAACATCCTGTGGCGGACTGCAATAGCATCGAATAGTCCCCGCGATATGCAACTGTTCAGGGAAGTCAGAAACCAATGTAGCTCTAACTCCAAAAAGTTCTGGGACACTGTAAAGTCCATGGAGAACAAGAGCACCTCCTCCCAGCTGCCCACTGCAGTGAGGCTAGGTAACACTGTCACCACTGATTAATCCATGATAATCGAAAACTTCAACAAGCATTTCTCAACGGTTGGCCATGCCTTCCTCCTGGCTACTCCAACCTTGGCCAACAGCTCCGCCCCCCCCTCAGCTACTCGCCCAAGCCTCCCCAGCTTCTCCTTTACCCAAATCCAGATAGCAAATGTTCTGAAATAGCTGCAAAACCCAGACCCGTACAAATCAGCTGGGCTTGACAATCTGGAACCTCTATTTCTGAAACTATCCGCTGCCATTGTCGCAACCCCTATTACCCGCCTGTTCAACCTCTCTTTCATATCGTCTGAGATCCCCAAGGATTGGAAAGCTGTCGCAGTCATCCCCCTCTTCAAAGGGGGAGACACCCTGGACCCAAACTGTTACAGACCTATATCCATCCTGCCCTGCCTATCTAAGGTCTTCGAAAGCCAAGTCAACAAACAGATCACTGACCATCTCGAATCCCACCGTACCTTCTCCGCTGTGCAATCTGGTTTCCGAGCCGGTCACGGGTGCACCTCAGCCACGCTCAAGGTACTAAACAATATCATAACCGCCATCGATAAAAGACAGTACTGTGCAGCCGTCTTCATCGACCTGGCCAAGGCTTTCGATTCTGTCAATCACCATATTCTTATCGGCAGACTCAGTAGCCTCTGTTTTTCTATTGACTGCCTTGCCTCGTTCACCAACTACTTTGCAGACAGAGTTCAGTGTGTCAAATCAGAGGGCATGTTGTCCGGTCCTCTGTCAGTCTCTATGGGGGTGCCACAAGGTTCAATTCTCGGGCCGACTCTTTTCAATGATGTTGCTCTTGCTGCGGGCGATTCCCTGATCCACCTCTACGCAGACGACACCATTCTGTATACTTCTGGCACTTCCTTGGACACTGTGCTATCTAACTTCCAAACGAGCTTCAATGCCATACAACACTCCTTCCGTGGCCTCCAACTGCTCTTAAACGCTAGTAAAACCAAATGCATGCTTTTCAACCGTTCGCTGCCTGCACCCGCACACCCGAATAGCATCACCGCCGTGGATGGTTCCGACCTAGAATATGTGGACATCTATAAGTACCTAGGTGTCTGGCTAGACTGTAAACTCTCCTTCCAGACTCATATCAAACATCTCCAATCTAAAATCAAATCTAGAGTTGGCTTTCTATTCCGCAACAAAGCCTCCTTCACTCACGCCGCCAAACTTACCCTAGTAAAACTGACTATCCTACCGATCCTCGACTTCGGCGATGACATCTACAAAATAGCTTCCAATACTCTACTCAGCAAACTGGATGCAGTTTATCACAGTGCCATCAGTTTTGTTACTAAAGCACCTTATACCACCCACCACTGCGACCTGTATGCTCTAGTCGGCTGGCCATCGCTACATATTCGTCGCCAGACCCACTGGCTCCAGGTCATCTACAAGTCCATGCTAGGGAAAGCTCCGCCTTATCTCAGTTCACTGGTCACGATGGCAACACCCACCCATAGCACGCGCTCCAGCAGGTGTATCTCACTGATCATCCCTAAAGCAAACACCTCATTTGGCCGCCTTTCCTTCCAGTTCTCTGCTGCCTGTGACTGAAACGAATTGCAAAAATTGCTGAAGTTGGAGACTTTTATCTCCCTCACCAACTTTAAACATCTGCTATCTGAGCTGCTAACCGATCGCTGCAGCTGTACATAGTCCATCGGTAAATAGCCCACCCAATTTACCTACCTCATCCCCATACTGTTTTTATTTATTTACTTTTCTGCTCTTTTGCACACCAGTATCTCTACCTGCACATGACCATCTGATCATTTGTCACTCCAGTGTTAATCTGAAAATTTTTAAATATTGGCCTACCTCCTCATGCCTTTTGCACACAATGTATATAGACTCTTTTTCTTTTTTTCTACTTGACTTGTTTATTGTTTACTCCATGTGTAACTCTGTGTTGTTGTCTGTTCACACTGCTATGCTTTATCTTGGCCAGGTCGCAGTTGTAAATGAGAACTTGTTCTCAACTAGCCTACCAGGTTAAATAAAGGTGAAATATATATATATTTTTTAAAACAGGATGTCTTTAATGTCTTTAATGGGAACCCCTGCCACATAGTCGATCCCTCAGGAGTCGTCTCATCATGTATGCTGGCTCACCGTCGATGACATGGGGATGGGCCTAGAAAGAGAAGACAAAGGACTGTGAGTCAAGGGCTTAATTTTGGACACATGAAAAGTAGGGTGAACACGGAGGGTACGGGGTAACAGTAGGTGAAGAGCAGTGAGACTAAGGGCTCTAGAAATGGGGAAAGGACTAATGAAACGGGAGGGAAGTTTGCGGGATTCCGCCCAGAGGGGCAGGTCCCGTGTGGACAACCATACCCTCTGCCCGACCTAATAGCGGGGAGCCAGAGTCCAGAGCTTATCGACGATACCTGGAAGTGGTCTAGAGAAGAGCCGCCCGAGCTCTTTTCCAGGTACGCCGAAAGTGGCGGAAGGACATCTGGGCTGAGGGTATGGTGACCTCAACTTCTTCCTCTGGGATGAGCAGAGGCTGATACCTCATGCAGGCACCAGAAACATTGTCGGAGGAAAGGTATGCCTAGAGGAGTCAGCCCCTTCCAGGACCTGAGGCCGGGCAGAATCAGGAATGAACATCCGGTTAGGTGGGCTCCCCCCGGCTGGGAATTTTGTGACTTGCAGAGGAGAGCTTCAATACACCAAACAACCGAAGCTGCCAAACATGAGGCAGGGAGGATGGTCTCAGATTCAGAGGGAGTGGCAGTGGAATTGTATAGATGGGAGAGAGGTTCATGTTTTTGAACCCTGGGCGGTAGGAGATGGTGAAATTGAACCTGGCAAATAACAAGGCTCAACGAGCTTGCCTTGGGTTGAGGCCCTTGGCAGTGTGGCGGTTTTCTAAATTCGTATGGTCAGTCCATACAAAAAATGGATGTTCCACCCCTTCCAGCCAGTGCCTCCACAGCTATCTTAACCACTAGGAGTTCCCGGTTCCCAATGTCATAGTTCTTTTTAAAATTTTATTTAACTAGGCAAGTCAGTTAAATTCTTGCGTCGAGCAATCCCGTATCCTGGAGCGTAATCATAGCCTCAAGCTCATTACCATAACGCAACGTTAACTATTCATGAAAATCGCAAATGAAATGAAATAAATATATTGGCTCACAAGCTTAGCCTTTTGTTAACAACACTGTCATCTCAGATTTTCAAAATATGCTTTTCAACCATAGCTACATAAGCATTTGTGTAAGAGTATTGATAGCTAGCATAGCATTAAGCCTAGCATTCAGCAGGCAACATTTTCACAAAAACAAGAAAAGCATTCAAATAAAATAATTTACCTTTGAAGAACTTCAGATGTTTTCAATGAGGAGACTCTCAGTTAGATAGCAAATGTTTAGTTTTTCCAAAAAGATTATTTGTGTACGAGAAATCGCTCCGTTTTGTTCATCACGTTTGGCGTAGAAAAAAAACAGAAAATTCAGTCATTACAACGCCAAACTTTTTTCCAAATTAACTCCATAATATCGACAGAAACATGGCAAACGTTGTTTAGAATCAATCCTCAAGGTGTTTTTCACATATCTATTCGATGATAAATCATTCGTGGCAGTTTGATTTCTCCTCTGAACCAAATGGAAAAATGCACGCAGCTGGAGATTATGCAATAATTTCGACGGAGGACACCAAGCGGGCACCTGGTAATCTTATGGTCAATCTTCCAATGATATGCCTACAAATACGTCACAATGCTGCAGACACCTTGGGGAAACGACAGAAAGTGTAGGCTCATTCCTGGCACATTCACAGCCATATAAGGAGACATTGGAACACAGCCCATTCAAATCTGGGGCACTTCCTGTATGAAATTTCATCTTGGTTTCGCCTGTAGCATTAGTTCTGTGGCACTCACAGACAATATCTTTGCAGTTTTGGAAACGTCAGAGTGTTTTCTTTCCAAAGCTGTCAATTATATGCATATTCGAGCATCTTTTCGTGACAAAATATCTTGTTTAAAATGGGAACGTTTTTTTTATCCAAAAATTAAAAGAGCGCCCCCTATATCGAAGAAGTTAAGAACAAATTGTTATTTTCAATGATGGCCTAGGAACAGTGAGTTAACTGCCTGTTCAGGGGCAGAACGACAGTACCTTGTCAGCTCAGAGATTTGAACTTGCAACCTTCCGGTTACTAGTCCAACACTCTAACCACTAGGCTACCCTGCCGCCCCATAGTTCCTCTCCTCATGATTGAGATGATGTGACATGAAGGCACAGGGATGAATCTTCTGGTCCTGGATGGATCGCTGGGAAAGGACGGCCCTTAGTCCCACATCGGAAACGTCAATCTCTCTATGTTCAACAGGTCCTTCAGTGCTTCCTGGAAAATCAACTGACAAGTCGGGTCCAGATGAATGAGGATGGAGACAGTAGTGAATCGCTGCTTTAGATCCCCAAAAGCCTTGTCCGCTGCTGGTGACCATGTGAATGGTACCTTGGGAGAGGTGAGTGCAGAGAGGGGGGCCACCAGGTTGCTGTAGCCCCGAAGGAATCGGCAGTAGAAATTAGCAAACCCCAGAAACCGTTGTACCTGAACCCTGGACGTGGGCTGGGGCCAATCCACCACCGCTCTCACCTTTTCTGGATTCATCTGAACATTCCCTTCAGCGATGATGTGTCCCAGAAAGGAGATAGTGGAGCGGTGGAACTCAGACTTCTCAGCAAACAACTGATTTTCCAGGAAGCACTTAAGGACCTGTCAAACTTGAAGAATGTGTTCCTGTGCAGAACGAGAGAAAACCACGATGTCGTCGATGTAGACAAAAACAAAATTATTCAACATGTCCCGGAGCACATCGTTGACCAGGGCCTGGAAGACAGCGGGTGAATTGATGAGTCCAAACGGCATGACCAGGTACTGATAGTGTCCACTGGCAGTGTTGAAAGCAATCTTCCACTCGTCTCCTTCGCGTATCCGCACAAGTTGGTAGCTGTTCAGAAGGTCCAGTTTGGAAAAGATGGTAGTGCCTTGAAGAGGTTTGTAAGCCGAGGAGAGGGGTGGTAGAGGGTACTGATTTTTGATCGTAATGTCATTGAGGCCCCGGTAATCAATGCATGGACGCAGGGTCTTGTCCTTCTTCCCCACAAAGAAGAATCCTGCGCCAACAGGAGAGGCAGAAGGATGAATGCTCCCAACAGCCAGAGAGTCCTCGATGTACTCCTCCATAGCCTTGGACTCAGGACGAGACAGGGAATATAGCCGGTCTCGAGGTGGTGTGGTGCCCAGGAGGAGGTCAATAGCACAATCGTAAGGATGATGTGGAGGAAGGGAGGTAGCACGAGCCTTGCTGAAAACCTCCAGGAGGTCATGGTACTCTGCGGGAACGGAAGAGAGATCCGAGGCCGTACTCAGCCCTGGAGGCAGACATTCCGGGGAAGGCTGCGCAGCCTTCAGGCAATGTGAATGGCAGAACGGGTTCCAACTCAGGATTGAACCTGTGGTCCAGTCAATATTGGGGTTGTGTTTCTGGAGCCAAGGAAATCCCAAAACAATAGGTATGTGGGGAGACTCAATGAGGAGAAGCTGTATTGAATCTGTGGTTTCCAGATACCGCTTATAACTTGTTATGGCTGCAATCCCGATATCGGGATAAGTGTCATCAACAACCGCTGAATAGCATAGCGCTACATACAATAAATATTACTGTATATATTTATATTCATGAAATCACAAGTGCAATATAGGAAAACACAGTTTAGCCTTTTGTTAATCCACCTGTCGTGTCAGATTTTGAAATTATGCTTTACAGCGAAAGCAATCCAAGCGTTTGTGTAAGTTTATCGATCGCACGATAAACATTAAGTACACTTAGCATCTGGTAGCTCGGTCACGAAAATCAGAAAAGCAATCAAATTAATCGTTTACCTTTGATGATCTTCGGATGTTTCACTCACGAGACTCCCAGTTACACAACAAATGTTCCTTTTGTTCCATAAAGATAATTTTTAGATCCAAAATACCTCCGTTTGTTTGTCGCGTTATGTTCGGAAATCCAAAGGAAAGAGCGGTCATGACAACACAGCTGGCCATTTACAATGGGCACCCTTTCATCCAAGCTACTCAATACTGCCCCTGCAGCCATAAAAAGTTAAAACGTGAGAGCACGTTTTTTGTTGTTTATCTCCGGTAAAGACAATAACGATTCTCCGTCTTAAATGTTATCGTTTATTTACGTGTTAGGGAACCTGAGGTTGGATTATTATTAATGTTGTTTGTAGGTAAAATTTGGGATTAATTTTGTATGCATTTCGAAGGAGGGAACCCGGTGGATTATTGAATGAAGCGCGCCAGCCAAACTGAGTTTCTGGGGATATAAAGAAGAACTTTATCGAACAAAAGGACCATTTCTGATGTAGCTGGGACCTTTTGGAGTGCCAACAGAAGAAGATATTCAAAGGTAAGGCATGTATTCTATCGCTATTTCTGACTTTCGTGGCGCACCTGCCTGGTTGAAAAAGTTTTTTCATGCTTTTGTATGCGGGGCACTGTCCTCAGATAATCGCATGGTATGCTTTCACCGTAAAGCCTTTTTGAAATCTGACACAGCGGCTGAATTAACAAGAAGTTAGGCATTATTTGGATATGACACATGTATTTTCATGAATGTTAAATATTTATATTTCTGTCATTTGAATTTCGTGCACTGCAATTTCATCGGGTGTTGTCGGGGTGGGTCGCCAGTGCCAGAAAGGTTAATGAAACTGTGCTGTGCGTGACTCTTCCAATGGAGCAGCAGTCTAGTGCCCTGGCATACATGCAAAGAGGAGTTGAGTCAATGAGTACCCAGAGAGATTTAGACTGGTCTCCCCACAGCAAGATCACAAGATCATTGTCGATGATTCTTGAGGGAGCTCGGGTGGCCTTAGATCCTCTCTGAAAAACAGCCTTCGGGGACTTCCGGATTCCTTCGGAGGTGAGCGAGCCGCAGCAGACGGACGAGTGTGACCTAGGCCAGACCTTCTCTCACTCCTGCGTTTCCATAGACGTCCATCAATCCTAATGGTGAGGGCGATGAGGGAATCGAGGTGCACCGGTAACTCCTGAGTGGCAAGCTCATCTTTCATCACCGAATAGGGAATCCGGATTCCAGGCACTCTCGGCAACCAACATGTGAAAGTCTACAGCATAGTCTGCCATACTACCGGAGTCTTGACGTAATTCAAGTCGTATTCAGGCTGCCTCTCTCCCGGATACCGGACAATCGAAAACCTTCCTCACCTCTGCCATGAAGTCTTCCAGATCACAACAAATAGAGGATTGTTGCTCCCAAACTGCCATAGCCCAGGAGAGCGCCCTTCCCGACATGAGCATAATAATATACACTATCTTTGACCAGTCTGAAGGGAACGAAGATGTCTGCAGCTCAAAAATGAGGGAGCACTGAGAAATGAATCCCCAGCAGGTTCCAGGATCCCCAGAATATCGCTCCGGAGGTGGTATGCGGGGTTCTCGGGTTGACGGGGTTGTACAAACCCACCACTAATAGTAAAAAGATTACTGGGTGGTTGGGGGGTCTCAGAGGTGGTGGACTGCCTATGAGCTAACTCCCTGATTTGCTCTGTAATAGCCTTGAACCCTTGGTCGTGGCATTCCATCAGGGAACAAAGCCCTTCCAAAAGGTCCAGCAGTTGCTCCTCATGCCTTCCAATGGTGGCTCCCTGCAGGTAGACAGCGTGGCGGAGCTGGTCCAAGTCTTCTGGGTCTGTCATGGCCAGTTTGTACTATATGGGCACAGGGTGAGACCCAGATGCAGACACGAGAGGTAGATGGTCGAGTTTGATATCTATTATATTATATCCAAGGGTCAGGCAGGGGAACGGTCGTGGACAGGCAAAAGATCATAAACAAGGTCAGAGTCCAGGAGGTACATAGCGGCAGGCAGGCTCGAGGTCAGGGCAGACAGTATGGTCAGGCAGGCGGGTTCAGAGTCAAGGCAGGCAAGGGTCAAATCCGGGAGACCTAGCAACAGAGAGATAAGAAAAAGCAGGCACACGGAAAAACACACTTGCTGACTTGACAAGACAAGCCGAACTGGCAACAGACAAAAAGGGAACACCGGAATAAATACCCATGGACTAATGGGGAAAACAGGTGACACCTGGAGGTGGGTGGAGACTATGTTATTTCATAGTTTTGATCTCATCACTTTTATTATGCAATGTAGAAAATAGTAAAATTAAGAAAAACCTTTGAATGAGTAGGTGTGTCCAAACGTTTTACTGGTACTGCATATGTCTCTAATATGGTCATACATTTGGCAGGAGGTTAGGAAGTGAAGCTCAATTTCCACCTCATTTTGTGGGCAGTGTACACATTGTGGGCAGTGCCTCTTTTCTCTTGAGAGCCAGGTCTGCCTACGACAAGGCTATGCTCACTGAGTCTGTTCATAGTCAAAGCTTTCCTTAATTTTGGGTCAGTCACAGTGGTCAGGTATTCTGCCACTGTGTACTTTCTGTTTAGAGCCAAATAGCATTCTAATTTGCTCAGTTTCTGTTTGTTAATTCTTTCCAATGTGTTAAGCAATGATTGTTTTGTTTTCCCATGATTTGGTTGGGTCTATATGTGTTTCTGTATTGTCTCTCTCTCTCTCTTTCTCTCTCTCACTTTTCTCTCTCTCTGTCCTTTCTCTCTCCCCTCTCCTCTCTGCCTCTCTCACTCCTCCTGCTCCTCACTATCCCACCATCTCTCTCTCTTTCCAACACTTCTCCCCCTCCTCTCTCTTATTACCTCCCCTGCTTTCTCTCCCCCTCCTACCTCTATCTCCCCCTACTTTCTCTCTTTCTCTCTCCCCCTCTCTCTGCCAGTAATGGTCTGACAGGGGAAGTGGGTCATTAAGCCATGTCCCTTCTGCCCAAGTGTGTTAAATCTGACACTCTGTTTTCATTGGAGAGTGCTTTGGCTGTACCCTCTCTCTCCTTCACTTCATCCCTCTATCATTCTATCCCTCTCTCTCTTTCTCTCTGTCCCCTCCCTCTCTTTCTCTCTCCTCCGTTCCCACTCCTTCCTTCCCCTGTTTTCTTTTGCTCCCTTGACCTCTCTCAATGCCAAGATATACACTCTCTTTCATTCTGTAGCTTTCAGATTCCACAACCTGAAGTCTGTTTCTCTCTCTCACCTAGACAGCCCTGTCACTGTCATTAACAGTGTCTGTGTTTGTCTGATGAAGTTACATAGTACATGAAGTTACACATTTTAAAGAAATCTGAAATTAGAAGAGTGAGAGTGGGAGTGAGAAATTTCTGTGGGAAAATTCATCTGGGTCTGTTCAGACTGGCACATTGCCCGAGTGTCTGGCCTCAGAGTCACACACACATACACACCAAACACACACACACAAACACATACACACCAAACACACACACACACACTTTTACAGATACATTTTTTCTCTTGTTTTCACTTTTTGATTTCGAGGTTGGTTCTGTTTTAAGTGTGGATGCACATTGATTGGAATCATCCTCGTTGGTCAGGATGGTCAGGATGTGTTGCACCTGTCTCCTCATTAATCAGTCGTTAGCTTCACCTGTGCTTAAAGCAGCAGAGCAAAAGCTCCAGTTGACATGAGAGGTATTGGAAGTGCTTGACAGCTGGGAAAACAAAGCCTTATATCTTGTGTTCTTCCCTTTGGTTAGCTCCATCTTCTTTTTGAACCCCATATTAGAAAATGGGTTTCTATTTCAGTTTGGCTTTTTAGGGCAAATTTTGCTGGGCACCCACGGTGGGTGTCTTTTAGGAACCCGTTTCTTGTTGCTAGCCAGATTACAGTGGTCACCCCCATGAGTGTCTTTGAGAAACCCTCCTACAGCTCCTTTGTTTCATTTTGGTGCTTGTCTGTGACTTATCTGTTGGTCTTAGTAGGAAGGTAACACACGCACATAAACAAACCCCACTGTTCAAAAGTTTGGAGTCATGTAGAAATGTCCTTGTTTTTGAAAGAACATCTATTTTTTTGTCTATTAAAATAACATACAATTGATCAGAAATACAATGTAGACATTGTTAATGTTGTAAATTAATATTGTAGCTGGAAACGTCTGATTTTGAATGGAATATCTACATGGGCGTACAGAGGCCCATTACCAACAACCATCACTACTGTGTTCCAATGGCACGTTGTGTTAGCTAATCCAAGTTTATCATTTTAAAAGGCGAATTGATCATTAGAAAAACAGTTTTGCAATTACGTTAGCACAGCTGAAAATTGCTGTGCTGATTAAAGAAGCGATACAACTGGCCTTCGTTAGACTAGTTAAGTATCTGGAGCATCAGCATTTGTGGGTTCGATTACAGGCTCAAAATGGCCAGAAACAAATAACTTTCTTCTGAAACTCGTCAGTCTATTCTTGTTCTGAGAAATGAAGGAAATTCCATGTGAGAAATTGGCAAGAAACTGAAGATCTCGTACAAAGCTGTGTACTACTCCCTTCAAAGAACAGCGCAAATTGGCTCTAACTAGAATAGAAAGAGGAGAGGGAGGCCCCGGTGCATAACTGAGCAAGAGGACAAGTACATTCGAGTGTCTAGTTTGAGAAACAGAAGCTTCAAGTCCTCAACTGGCAGTTTCATTAAATAGGACCCGCAAAACACCAGTCTCAACATCAACAGTGAAGAGGCGACTCCAATTTGAATAATTCAACTAAACTTAGATCTAATCACCAATGGTAAGTAAAGGAGGAGGATTAAAAACAAGAAATCTGGTTCAAGAGAAAGAAAGAGGGTTCTCCAACATTCTCCAATGAGGAACTTCAGCTAAAAGAGCTAAGAACAGTACTTCCATAAACTCTCATTCTACCACGAACTTCCACTTTTCATTTGGAGTTAATTTTGTTGTTAAGGTATAGGTCCACAACTGGGGAGCTTCTGAAAACAATGTCCAAGTGTTCAAGCCTCTTTCAGCTGGACAATTGGCAGTTTCTGAAGAGATCTGTGTTGATAAACATTTACCCAAGTAACAGCCCATCTAGTTGTGCATTGTGGGAGAAATGTGTCTATGTATATTTATGCATAGGGCCTATAGTGCATGCGTGTTCATGATTCTCTGTGTGTTTCAATGTGTGCAGAATTCTCAATTCATTTTGTATCCTGATGATTGCTATATGAAAAGCTCTTCTCTCCAAACACCTGTCTGTCTGACTGTCTTGTTTGCATTCCCACACCATGCAAATGACTGTGTTAACTGTTCTGTCTCATTTATTACATGAGAGCCATGGGGAAGCGGTTAGGGTTTGTTCTGTAGAAGGAGACAAACCCCGTTTCCATAGTGATCAGTGTCTTAGCTCTGACCCTCAGGCCCAGCTTTAACAGAGTTTTTTAACCCACTCTCTCCTTCAGTATGTTAGGGGTACCAGGTTTCTCTCTGCTGCGTGCCAAGACTTGCATGTTTTTAATAGGCAGATTGAATTACTATCCAAATTTAGGCTCAGGCCCTAACTTAGACTTGGACGGGCACACACACTATGCATGTCTGTCTGTCTGTCTGTCTGTGGCTCTCTGAACTGAACATCCAGGCCCTGTTCTGGTTCTAATGACAGCTGGTCAAACAATAAGAGGATAACAACTCTTCTTATGAATGAGCAGGGATGAAGCTAGGCCTTCAGCATTCTTACTCTCCTGTCCCCTGCCAATCACACATACACTCATGCACACACACATGCACGCACACATGCACACACACACACACACATACACACGTGCGCACACATGTGAGCACACACGCAATCCTCCTCCATTACAAATCATCTATTAGACGCCCTCCACTCCAATGGCTGTTAATCATATTATCTGGAATCCCTTGCACTTAAATCCATAACTGCTGTGTGTATTAATCGCAGGGAAAATCTCGTTATCAAGGCTATATTAATTAAAGCCATCTGCTGCCGATGGGGTGAGACTGGGGATAAAAGGTTGTGTGGGTGTGTTATAGGATGGGGATAGATAGAGGCATAGGGTAATGGATGTAACAAGCTTGACTTTTTATGTCTGAAGGAGTTATTTGTGTGTGTGTTTTGTTAGATAGTTAGAGATCGAAAGAGCTGGTTGGAAGAGAGAGATATTATTTCTATGTGGGTGTTCAGAACACGTTGCGGCCCCTCTATCAGCCAATAGAAAAATGTTTTATCCTGGATGAATTCTTCATTGATTGGCTACCTTGATTCCTGTGTGAAATTGACTCATGTTACACAGACAAAGGTGAACCTCAGGACAACCCTCCATTAGTTTCTACCTGCATCATGTGTTATTATCAACACGTGTTCTAATCCTTGTCGTTAGAGCTACGCAGGCATTCATAACCTCCCTCTGTGACAGCCACACCCTAGGCCTGTTTCACAACAATCCTCTTTGGCTACTGATCGCTCTCCCATCTGTCTAAGCTGTCAGTTAGCCTCTTAACACACACACACACACACACACACACACACACACACACACACACACACACACACACACACACACAGAGATAGAAGGCGGATGAAGTTTTCCATTGTATTGTCTTACACCTTCCTTCCACCACACATGAAGTGTTTGACTGGCCTTATGTGAATGTGCTAGTGAACCACCCTTTTTCATCAAGGGCTAGCCCTAGAGTATGGAGACAAAAAACGCCATGTGGAGTTCAAAACAGAATAATATTGAACTCAGCAATATTCAAAAAAGGAAACGCTGTTATGTTTTAATATGCTGCTTTTCCGGAAGTACCTTATTGCTTGGAGGCAGGAAGATGCAGAGAGTGAGAGGTGGATCGAGAGAGAGCGAGAGTGTGAAAGAAAAGAGAAAATGAAGAACAGAACACTGTACTGTATATAGCCTAGCATCCCAGATCTATCCATCTCTACCCTCTCTCTTTTGACACCCCTCCCTTCTTCTCACCCTTCCTTCATGTTTTCAACTTCAAGGCAGCAAAAACATGTCAGTGTGCCTGGGGGCGTAATCTTGGGCGGCCGATGCTTCACTCTGACACACACACACACACACGCACGCACGTACGCACGCACACACACACATACACACACACACACTGAATGACAGCTGATCAGGGGAACCTGCCAAATGCCCTATTCTCCTCCTTTCTCTCCCTCTCTCATCTCAACACTCATCTCATTTATCCATTATTATTATTTTCTTTTTTCCTGTTCTCGTCTTTTGCGTCAGGCAGTGAAGCAGCCACCTGCGCTATGCTCTGGCTCAGTTAGTTGAACTGTCGCCTCGGGGGCCTCACCTGAGAATGCTGACAGCTGCCTGAATAATATTCCCTCCTCTCCCTCGACTGATGGGCCAATGCTGGAATGGTGGAGGGGGGAGGGGGGGGGTATCCACTAATAGATACAATCCCCCTATTTTGTCTTTCAAAGAAACATAGGGAATGTAGGAGGAGGAAGCGGAGGATGTTGGAGGGGGGGCCTTCTAAGACTTCGGGGAGGTAGGAAGCAGACACAGATCAGTGTAGGAGTTTTGATCACATTTTAGTTTGTGTGAATAAGAGAGCAGTGGTATGTTAGACCTGACCCTACAGTGGATGACTTCCTTATTGAACAACACAGAAGTTGGAGAAGTAAAGAATGAAAATTAATGGCATTTTCCACAAAACAGAAATGCACAAGTACATCACTTCATGATGTTTTTTTCCAGACACATTGTGAAATGACAGAGACTCTTTGGTCTGACCGCAATGTTCACTGTATGTTCTGTGAGAACTGCTGCTGTCCAAGCAATGACTGATAGAGAAGCTTGGAGCTTGACAGACTGTTGGACGTTTGATTGGGTAAGAGGTAGTAAATCCCAGTCTCTGCTTTTCAGAGGAAACTATTGACACTTCAGACCACTGAGAAACAAGGGAGGAGGAAAATGAAGATGATGATGATAATGAAAGACAGAGGAGAAGATGAAGAAGAGGAGGACTTGATATGGTGAGAGGGTGATATGGTGCGAGATTTGTGTTGAGATCGTTTCTGTATTTAATAGGTAAAGCATTTCTGTCTCCTGATTGGCTGTCCTGCCCTTGACCCCTGACCCTGACACCTCAGCCACAGACGGGCAGGGCTCCACTGCTCACGCTCAGAAATAGATCTGTCAGATTTCACAGGCCTGCGTTGCTGTCCCCTCCCTGTCCCTCCCTGTCCCAGACAAGAGCCCCTCTGTCTCGCTGTGTTTACTCAGGAGAGGGCCCCCACAGCTTACACACCAGCTCTTTCTCTCTCTCTCACTTTCTCGCTTTCTTTATCTCTCTCTTTATCAATTCAATTCAATTGACTTTATTGACATGGCAAGATCATTATTACTTACATTGTCAAAGTATACATATCGAAAAATAAAAATAAAATAAAAATATATATTTATATATAAAATATATATTTATATACAAATAAATGGTGGGACCAACAGCAATAATAATAGTAGTAGTGGACATGGGATTACCATCAACAACAACTACAACAACAATATTAATGAGAATAACAATACATTAAAGCAATGGTAGTAGACCAGTGTCAACATGACTGAGAAGACACATGACATGGTATGAAAGACAAAACAAAACAAGATGGGAAATATTATCAACATTACTTTGCACTTTTCACTGGCTGTCCCTCAGGTTGTGGCAGGAGGACACATATTTGCCTGCCAAAACTGCACATTTTGGCTTTTCACCCAATAAATATTAGATTTTTTCTTCATCTTTTATAGTTTCAAATTCTTTGTATTGAATTATAATTTTGGGAAATAAATATTCTCTTAGGTCTGAGTATTTGTCACAGTGTAATAGGAAATGCAGCTCTGTCTCTATCTCTCCCCTGGAGTAGAGTGAGCACAGCCTGTCCTCTCTGGGCAGCCAGGTTTGTCTGTGACGACCGGTCTCTATAGCCAGACTGTACACACTGAGTCTGCACCTAGTCAATGTTTTCCTCAGTTTTCTATCAGTCACAGTGGTCAGATAGTCTGCCACCATCTACTGTCTGTTTAGAGCCAAATAACATTGAAGTTTACTTTGATTTGTTGTGTCTTTCCAATAGGTGATGTACAGTATTTTTATTTTTGTGATGATTTGGTTGGGCCAGATTTTCTGAGTGCTGTCCTGAGGCTCTATGGGGTTGGTTTGGGTTGGTGAACTGAGCCTCAGAACCAGCTGGCTGAGGGGACTCTTCTCTTTTTTCATCTCTTGACATTGTAGAGCTGTGTGATGGAATGTTTTGGGGTCACTTGTTTTTAGATGGTTATAAAATTTGATGGCTCTTTTTTCTATTCGAATGAGGAGGAGGTATTGGCCCAATTCTGCTCTACATGTGTTATTTACAGTTATTCTTTGCACTTGCAATACAGTCTTTCAAAACTCTGCATGCAATATTTCGATTGGATGTTTGTCCCATTTGGTAAATTCATAATTAGAGATTGGACCCCATACTTCACTGCCATATAGAGCAATTGGTTCTATAACTGATTGAAAAAGTTTGAGCCAGATTCTAATTGGAATTTCGATTTTGATGTTCCTTTTAATGGCATAGAATGCTCTTCATGCTTTGTCTCTCAGCTCATTCACAGACATGTGAAAGCTACCTGTGTGGCTGATATTTAGTTCTAGATATGTGTAGCTTTTGGTGTGTTCTAATAGAACTGTGTCCAAATAGAATTTATATTTGTCATCCTTGTTTCCGGACCTTTTTTGGAATATCGTTATATTTGTTTTTTTTAGGTTAACGGTCAGAGCCCAGGTCTGACAGAACCTGTGAAGATGATCTAGGTGCTGCTGTAACCCCTCTTTAGTGGGAGACAGCAGCACCAGGTCATCTGCGTCATCTCATGATGAGGTTTGCTTAATTGATTCCAATTCGTGGTTGGGTTCTGCTCTTCTCAGATACATTGGGATTTTACTGTGGTCTGAGAGAGGTGTTAGTGGGCTGACTGTGAAGGCTCTGAGAGACTCTGGGTTTAGGTCGGTGAGGAAGTAGTCTACAGTGGTGCTGCCAAGGGATGAGCTGTAGGTGTACCCACCAAAAGAGTCCCCTCTCAGCCTACCATTGACTATGTACAGACCCAGTGTTCGACAGAGCTGTAGGTGTACCCACCAAAAGAGTCCTCTCTCAGCCTACCATTGACTATGTACAGACCCAGTGTTCGACAGAGCTGTAGGTGTACCCACCAAAAGAGTCCTCTCTCAGCCTACCATCGACTATGTACAGACCCAGTGTTTGACAGAGCTGTAGGTGTACCTACCAAAAGAGTCCTCTCTCAGCCTACCATCGACTATGTACAGACCCAGTGTTCCACAGAGCTGTAGGTGTACCTACCAAAAGAGTCCCCTCTCAGCCTACCATCGACTATGTACAGACCCAGTGTTTGACAGAGCTGTAGGTGTACCTACCAAAAGAGTCCTCTCTCAGCCTACCATCGACTATGTACAGACCCAGTGTTTGACAGAGCTGTAGGTGTACCTACCAAAAGAGTCCCCTCTCAGCCTACCATTGACTATGTACAGACCCAGTGTTCGACAGAGCTGTAGGTGTACCTACCAAAAGAGTCCCCTCTCAGCCTACCATCGACTATGTACAGACCCAGTGTTTGACAGAGCTGTAGGTGTACCTACCAAAAGAGTCCTCTCTCAGCCTACCATCGACTATGTACAGACCCAGTGTTTGACAGAGCTGTAGGTGTACCTACCAAAAGAGTCCCCTCTCAGCCTACCATTGACTATGTATGTACAGAGCTGTACTCCATTTTTGTTTTTCACTTTGTCATAGTTGTTTCTGTGGGGGTATGTGGGGAGGGAAAGGTTGTTGCTTCCTGGTAGGTGTTTATCCCCATGACTGTTAATAGTGTCTAGTTCTTCTGTTGTTCTACCATTCAGGTCTCCACAGACCAGTACGTTGCCTTGGGCCTGAAAGTGACTAATTTCCCCCTCTAGAATGGAGAACCTCTCTTCATTGAAGTAGGGTGACTCTGAGGGGGGAATGTATGTGGCACAGAGGAAGCTTTTATCTGTCAAGAAGCCTCCTTGTTGATTTTTAACCATATAAAGAATTCTCCTGTTTTGATCAATTCGATTGAATTAATTAGTTCAGATTCATACCATATTAGCATTCCCCCTGAGTCTCTGCCCTGTTTGATTCCTTTTAATTTAGAGGATGGTATGATTATCTCCCTATAACCTAGTGGACAGCCAGTGGAAACATCACATCATCTTTATCTCTCTCTCTTTCTCTCTTTCTCGCTTTCTCTCTTTCTCTCTCTCTCTCGCTTTCTCTTTCTCTCTCTCTCCTCCTCTCCCTTTCTCTCTTTCTCTCTCTCTCTCTCTTCTTTCTTGTTCTCTCTCTCTTTCTTTCTCCTTCTCTCTTGCTCTTGCAGTCTCTCTCTCTCTCTCTCCCTCTCTCTCTCTTTTTTTACTGAAAGCTAATAGCACTTCAGATTAAAGAGCGTGGGCCGATTTCAGACACAGATTAAGCCTACTCCTGAACAAAAAAGCGTGCTCCATGAGGAATCTCCATTGAAACTGCTTTTTAGTCCAGGGGTCATGAAATGTACTGAGAAGATGATCCCTTTCTCTCTCTATCAAACCTGCTCCTGTCGTTTTTATATCTTTGTACTTTTTTCTAGTTTTTACTTTCTCTTTTGCTGTTGTTCCCACCCTGATTCCAGGGGCGCAACTTTCACTGGGAACTGATGATTGGTGTGCTTTAGGACCATGCGGACTCCGCCGAGCGGTCGGGTAGGCTGTTTGGAGTGTTTATCCCACAGGATACCCAATAAAATATATATTTTTGAAATGTCCCCCCCACTTCTAAAACCAAAGTTGCGCCCCTGTCCGATTCCATATCTCTTTCTGTTCCCTCCTCTCGTTCAACCACACCCTCTTTTCCTATACTTATTTTCTTCCACTATTCCACTCTCCCGTGAGATCAATTTGCCTGAGTGTGGCCGGATGTGAAAGCAAGACACATTCTCACGCTTGTCATCTACTCACTATGTTTTATCACTCATGTTGCCTGTGGCTCCCTACTCTTTCAAACATTCTCTCCATCCATTCTTCATTTCAACCTATCCTGTCTTCTTTCCTGCGATTCTCTGACTCTTCATGTTGTCAGGTACTGTAGGTTCTCTAACTTTTCTCTCAACAACTCAATGCAAATTCAATTAAACCTCGGGAGACTCAACTAACTTTTAAAAAGAAACAGGAAAAGAAACTCTCGTTCATTTTTCTCTCCAATCTGGCTCCTCTAACCATCTAATTCTTAGAGTTGTTCTCTTTTTCCTCTTCTTCTGTCCTACGCCTTTTTCTCCCTATCCCTCCTCCATATCTCCCGCTCTCCTCTCTTCCCTTTCTCTCCTCTCTCCCCTCTCTCTCCTCTCTCTCCTCTGTCTCCTCTCTCTCTCTTCTCCTCTCTCTCCTCTCTTCCCTCTCTCTCCTCTCTCTCTCTCTCTCCTCTCTCCTCTGTCTCCTCTGTCTCCTCTCTCTCCTCTCTCTCTCTCTCTCTCTCTCTCTCTCTCTCCTCTCTCTCCTCCTCTCTCTCCTCTCTCTCCTCTCTCTCTCTCTCTCTCTCCTCTCTCTCTCTCTCTCTCCTCTCTCTCCTCTCTCTCCCTCTCTCTCCTCTCTCTCTCTCTCCTCTCTCTCCTCTCTCTCCTCTCTCCCCTCTCTCTCCTCTCTCCTCTCTCTCCCCTCTCCCCTCTCTCTCTCTCTCTCCTCTCTCCTCTCTCTCCTCTCTCTCTCCTCTCTCTCCTCTCTCTCCTCTCTCTCCTCTCTCTCCTCTCTCTCCTCTCTCTCTCTCTCTCCTCTCTCTCCTCTGTCTCCTCTGTCTCCTCTCTCTCCTCTCTCTCCTCTGTCTCCTCTCTCTCTCTCTCTCCTCTCTCTCTCCTCTCTCTCCTCTCTCTCCTCTCTCTCTCTCTCTCTCCTCTCTCTCCTCTCTCTCCCTCTCTCCCCTCTCTCCTCTCTCTCCTCTCTCTCCTCTCTCTCCCTCTCTCTCTCCTCTCTCTCTCTCTCCCTTTCCCTCCGTCCAGCTGTATAAATCTATGGTGTGTTTTCCCTTGCCTCCAGGTCGTGTTATTCTTGCCTCCAGGTCGTGTTATTCTTGCCTCCAGGTCGTGTTATTCTTGCCATGCTCCAGGTCGTGTTATTCTTGCCATGCTCCAGGTCGTGTTATTCTTGCCATGCTCCAGGTCGTGTTATTCTTGCCATGCTCCAGGTCGTGTTATTCTTGCCATGCTCCAGGTCGTGTTATTCTTGCCATGCTCCAGGTCGTGTTATTCTTGCCATGCTCCAGGTCGTGTTATTCTTGCCATGCTCCAGGTCGTGTTATTCTTGCCATGCTCCAGGTCGTGTTATTCTTGCCATGCTCCAGGTCGTGTTATTCTTGCCATGCTCCAGGTCGTGTTATTCTTGCCATGCTCCAGGTCCTGTTATTCTTGCCATGCTCCAGGTCGTGTTATTCTTGCCATGCTCCAGGTCGTGTTATTCTTGCCATGCTCCAGGTCGTGTTATTCTTGCCATGCTCCAGGTCGTGTTATTCTTGCCATGCTCCAGGTCGTGTTATTCTTGCCATGCTCCAGGTCGTGTTATTCTTGCCATGCTCCAGGTCGTGTTATTCTTGCCATGCTCCAGGTCGTGTTATTCTTGCCATGCTCCAGGTCGTGTTATTCTTGCCATGCTCCAGGTCGTGTTATTCTTGGAAAGTGACAGAAGCAGGGCAGGAACCGGCTAACGGTGGGAACAGGACTTCACTGCCATTTTAAACCAGGGAAGGAACCAGAACAGTTTAAGAAGGTCAACTCCACCTTTTCATAACCCCAGACACAGGTGATATTACTATTCCCAATACAGAATACTCTGCGTGGTTTAATCCACATCACAGCAAATATTCATCACACAAATCAAACCAATCTGAGGATTGTTCCATCCAGTATAACATTTTAGGGACCCCCAAGCCAGGGGCTGTATTTGATGGGGTAACCCAGGTCAGGTGCCCTGTTCTGGGGGAAAGCAGCAGCTAACCATTCGCCTAGACCTATATGGTATTTGTTTCAATCCTTGGACTTCCAAAAGTAACCACCATAAGGCAGAGGAGATCACATGTACTGTAGCAGTTGTTGGACTCTTTCTCCCTCTCCTGTACTCTCGTTCTCTCATTCTCTCTTTCTCTCTCTGCTCCATATCCATATGACACTGTGTCTATGCACTTACCAAGAGTAACAGAAGATAACCTAAAGCCACAAACTTGTGATGTATCGACCAACAGACCCCTCTTTCCTTTCAATTTGTAATTGGTCGTTTAAAAATCATTCTTTTGAATGGTCTTAATGAGATTGTGGCGGGTAAATGAGGAAGAATGTTTTTGTTTCGGTTAGGCCCAGGCTGTATAAACACCAACATCATTACCAGTTAATGGTTGCTAAGTGACTGGCCCACTGAATCATGTGTCTTTGCAGGGACGGTAAATTGTTTGTGTAAAAAATCTTAGGAAGGAGTTTATTGGGTTTATTTTAAATATGGTTTGTAAGTTTAAATATCCCTACTTTAATCGATCCAATAAAGCTATACTGGTGTCATATGAAGGCAGTTAACCACTGACTGATAATACAATTAACAACAATAAAAACTTTATTTGTAAAGTGCTTTTAATTATTTGCACTCAAGAATCTACTGATACTTACCATCCTTACTGTCTGTTTAAGATTAAGATATAACAATGACCTTGTCCAATGACGCTTCACTATAGTAGTTTTTAGCAGTAATATCTACATTTCAAATCATCTAAACAAACAAGGTAGTAAAAATCATCTAAACAAACAAGGTATTAAATCCCTAAACCCATTAATTCTCTATTTCTCTATCACTCTTCCTCGTCCTCTCACTCAAACACACACACACACACACGCACACACACACGCACACACACTCGCACACACACACGCACGCATGTAACAGTATAACTTTAGACCGTCCCCTCGCCCATATCCAGGCGCGAACCAGGGACCCTCTGCACACATCAACAACAGTCACCCACGAAACATCGTTACCCATCGCTCCACAAAAGCCGCGGCCCTTGCAGAGCAAGGGGAACCACTACTTCAAGGCCTCAGAGCAAGTGACGTCACTGATTGAAACGCTATTTAGCGCGCACCGCTAACTAAGCTAGCCATTTCACATCCGTTACACGCATACACGCACACATAAACACAAATGCACACACTTTGATGTAGCTTTATGATTGGCTCCCCGGCCTTCTTGGGGATGTTCAGTGGGTTAGCTACTGGTCGAGTTCTCAGGTCAAACAGCTCTCTCCTTAACTTGACATGGCCATTCTAACACTGATTGTCCCACTGGGAAAGATGTGACAGCCATGAGAGAGAGAGCAATCTTTAGTGAATGCATGCACATGCACACCCACCCACCCCCTCACACACACACACACACACACACACACACACACACACACGCACGCACACACACACATATTCCAACCTGAGTCAGTGGAAATGAGGTCAACCCATAACCCAGTGCTAACATCACACTTACCACTGGCCAAGTCACCCCTTAACTCTCTGCTTTATTGCCATCCTATTTCCCTCAATATTCCCTTTCTCCACCTCTCTCCACCCTCTTTCCCTCAATATTCCCTTTCTCCAACTCTCTAGCCCCTCTTTCCCTCAATATTCCCTTTCTCCACCTCTCTCCCCCCTCTTTCCCTCAATATTCCCTTTCTCCAACTCTCTCCCCCTCTTTCCCTCAATATTCCCTTTATCCAACTCTCTCCCCCTCTTTCCCTCAATATTCCCTTTCTCCACCTCTCTCCCCCTCTTTCCCTCAATATTCCCTTTCTCCAACTCTCTCCCCCTCTTTCCCTCAATATTCCCTTTCTCCAACTCTCTCCCCCAATATTCCCTTTCCCACCTCTCAAACTATTCCCCCTTTTCTCCACCCTTTCTCCAACTCTCCCCCCCTCTTTCCCTCAATATTCCCTTTCTCCAACTCTCTCCCCCCTCTTTCCCTCTCTATTTCTTTTTCCTCTCTCCCTACTCTACCTTTTCACTAGTCTCCTTCTCTCTCTCTGTCGGAGGCACTTTGCGACTGCATGTATCTGCTGGTTCAGGCGTTCTAGTGGAGAACGTTCTATTTGTCCAGTAGTTACCAGTATGCTACTGACGCTCACTCTGACATCACAGCTCAAATATTTAGCATCTCCTGTCCTGGCCACTGTGAAGGAGGTAAGTGTACAGATGACATAATAGAGGAATGGTTATGATTATACATAAGTGATAACTGCAGAATAACTGCAGGCTGATTTGAATACTGTCCGTTAGAGTTCAAAGTTCAGAGGTCGGTGAGATCAGGTGAGAGGTGACAGGAGTGATAACAAAGGATATCCAGATGGGAAGAAATGAGAGGCTATGCACTGTAAAAAAAAAAAAAATTGAGATTTAGTCAAAACAAAGTTGAAAGTGTGAGATTTCTAAACATTTAAAACCGAAACTAGAGTGAGACTCAACGAATACAGTAAAGAACTGATGTTTTAATGAGTAAGTTCATGTTTAACTTGTTATTCTGCACTGTCAACACTTTGTTCAATACTTTTATAAGCAATAAAATGCACATTCTCCCTACTTCCACTCATGCTACAACCTGAACTGCAGATGCAATGAATGAGTAGAGCAAAGTGTTCACATAAGCTTGTGTTGTGTCATAGCTGTTTGTGTCTTTTTTTAATATTGAGGAATATTTAACTTTCTCTGGTCATAGCAGTAACAACATGAGTTGGTGCATGAGGCAGAAATAATGAAGTGCGACTTGAGTTTTGCCATCAGCTGGAAGATCCTGTCCCATTTGCTTAGCGGAGGGAGGGAGAACATAGGGACGGCGAGTAAGAGTCAGTCTCACCACTGCTCCCTCCCCTCAGACTGACCATCAGGATGCAAGTCATCAGTCCAGTAAAAACAAGAGTAACACAACAAATCAAATCAAATCAAATCAAATCAAATCAAATCAAATTATCTATTACCAGTGTGATCATATGCCACATTTTTTAAAACATACATTTAAAATGGTCTGAGAAAAACAACATTGGCAGAGAAAATCAAACATTGCTAATAAGCAGAGAAAATGTATTTGGCCTATAGATTACTGCAGAAACTTCATTGCTACAGAACTGTTTGCAGTTACAGTCTTGTCTCAATTTGTAGTTAGAGTCTTGTCTCATCGTTGCAACTCCCCTATAGACTTGGGAGAGACGAAGGTCGAGAGCCATGAATCTCTGAAACACAACCCTGCCAAGCCGCACTGCTCGCTTAACCCGGAAGCCAGCCTCACTAATGTGTCGGAGGAAACACTGTCCAACTGACAACTATTGTCAGCTTGCAGTCACCAGCTTGACTTTTTCCAAATTGTGTTAAGTTACAGCCTTATTCTAAAAATGTTTGCAAATGTATATATATATAAAAAAAACTGAAATACCTTATTTACATAAGTATTCAGACCCTTTGCTATGAGACTCTAAATTGAGCTCAGGTGCATCCAGTTTCCATTGATCATCCTTGAGATGCTTCTACAACTTGATTGTGGCCCACCTGTGGTAAATTCAATTGATTGGACATGATTTGGAAAGGCACACACCTGTCTATATAAGGTCCCAAAGTTTGCAGTGCGTGTCAGAGACCAAGCCATGAGGTCGAAGTTATTGTCTGTAGAGCTCAGAGACAGGATTGTGTCGAGGTACAGATCTAGGGAAGGGTACCAAAGAATGTCTGCAGCATTGAAGGTCCCTAAGAACACACTGGCTTCCATCATTCTTAAATGGAAGAAGTTTTGAACCACCAAGACTCTTCCTAAAGCTGGCCGCCAACTAAGCGATCGGGGTAGAAAGGCCTTGGTCAGGGAGGTGACCAAGAACCTGATGGTCACTCAGACAGAGCTCCAGAGTTCATATGTGGAGATGGGAGAACCTCTGTGCTACTCCACCAATCAGGCCTTTATGGTAGAGTGTTGGCCTGTCTTTGGCCTGAATGCCAAGCGTCACATCTGGAGGAAACCTGCGACCATCCCTACGGTGAAGCACAGTTGTGGCAGAATCATGCTGTGCGGATGTTTTTCAGCGTCATGGACTGGAAGACTAGTCAGGGTCGAGGGAAAGATGAACGGACCAAAGTACAGAGAGATCCTTGATGAAAACCTGCTCCAGAGCGCTCAGGACCTCAGACTGTGGTGAGGGTTCACCTTCCAACAGGGCAATGACCCAAAGCATACAGCCAAGACAACGCAGGAGTGGCATCGGGACAAGTCTCTGAATGTCCTTGGTCGAGCCAGAGCCCGGACTTGAACCCGATCAAACAGCTCTGGAGAGACATGAAAATAGCTGTGCAGCGACACTTCCAATCCAACCTGACAGAGCTTGAGAGGATCTGCAAAGAAGAATGGGCGAAACTCCCCAAATACAGGTGTACCAAACTTGTAATGTCGTACCCAAGAAGACTTGATGCTACAATCGCTGCCAAAGGTGCTTCAACAAAGTACTGAGTAAAGGGTCTGAATACTTATGTAAATGTGATATTTAATCCATTTTGGAATAAGGTTGTAACGTAACAAAATGTGGAAAAAGCCAAGGGGTCTGAATAATTTCCGAATGCACTATCTTCTACCCTTAAACCTAGCTTTAACCCTTTAACATACAGGAAATAGGGGTGCTGAGGGTGCTGCAGCACCTTCTGAAAAATCTGAATTAAAAACAAATGTCACTGTTTTTGAAAGTAGACACAGGGCCTTTTCTTGTTGTTTATTAGCAGACTGATGTAGCCATCTGTAGCGCAGGCAATTATTTCGTTTTTTTCTCCATCTACAAAAAATTACAGCACCCCCACCCCCAAACATCTTCCAGCAGCTGTGACCCTAATCATTATTCTAAACCCTAACCCTAACCAAAACTTTTGCAAGCAGTTGCTTCTCAGCCGATAGTTTGTTGATAGTATTAACCATCCAGACTATCCAAATAAAAAAATTGTGAAGTTGACTCAACTATGTTTTATTAGTCAAAGAAAATTTGGTGTAAATCAGGATAACGTTAACTTTTAAGTTGACAGCGCATGAAAAAGGCCATGCAACTTTATGACTGGAAATGATGTCAAGGGGAAAACGCTATGGCTCTTGTATCTATGGCATCTCTATTGACTGAAGATGTGATTTTAAACTTTACATGTTGGTGATATAAGGGTCAAGTAAATGTACATGTCACGCTCCTACACAAAGTCTAAATGGGACAGTGATAGTGGTGGAACTGGGTGAACTATAGGGTTAACTGGGACACTTTAGTGTTAAGTGGTACAATAGGGTTACATTGGATGGTCTTTTGTTTAACGAGGCATTGTAGAGTTAAATGGGATACTGTAGTTTTAAATGGGACACTATAGGGTTAAGTAAACACTACATGGTTAAATTTGACATTATATGGTGATGTTGGTTACTATGGTGTTAAATGGGACACTATAGGGTTAAGTGGTATACTGCTAGAGCAGAGCAGCCTAGGGCCGGGCAAAGGGCCAGCTTCTGCTCCACTCATAAACATGGAGGCCATAGTGTGTGTGTGTGTGTGTGTGTGTGTGTGTGTGTGTGTGTGTGTGTGTGTGTGTGTGTGTGTGTGTGTGTGTGTGTGTGTGTGTGTGTGTGTGTGTGTGTGTGTGTGTGTGTGTGTTTGTACTAGCGTGTGTGCATGCGTGTTTGTGAGCTTGTGTGTGCATGTTGGTGTGTGTGTGCCAGGGACAGCCCAGTGACTCACAGTGCACAACCTAGCCATCCTCAGAAAGAGCAGAGCACAGATTTAAAGAGACAGGAACACTCAGAGGAGATATATACATATATATATATATATATATATATATATATATATCCACACACCTATAGTGTCCCATATATATATAGTGAGTGAGTGAGAGAGAGACAGAGAGAGAGAGAGAGAGAGAGAGAGAGAGAGAGAGAGAGAGAGAGAGAGAGAGAGAGAGAGAGAGAGGAAACACGAGTGATACCGAGAGAGAGTGAGTGAGAGAGAGAGGAGAGACGTGATGTGACGAGCCACGAGGGGTGCTGTTGAGTGTGTGTTCTATCTCTCGGCGTCAGGATCAGATTGATGTTGACACAGTGCTCATTTCCTGTGTGAAGAAGTTGTCACTGTTCTGTTCTGTTCTGCCACTAGGTGTGACTTTCCTCTGCTGGGAAATCAGGTTGCTATGACTCGCTCAGGTCACATCTGATTGCCAACTAACAGAGAGTAAGAAGGAATGAATGAACTAAAGCACACGTGCTTCTGGTTATCTATGAACGTTTGAACATCTTGAAAAACAATCTGACCTTAATGGCCATGTACAATCTCAACCCGGCATTAGCCAGAAGACGACTGGCCACCCCTCAGAGCCTGGTCCTCTCTACCCAGCACAGCCAGAAGAGGACTGGCCACCCCTCAGTGCCTGGTCCTCTCTACCCAGCACAGCCAGAAGAGGACTGGCCACCCCTCAGAGCCTGGTCCTCTCTACCCAGCACAGCCAGAAGAGGACTGGCCACCCCTCAGAGCCTGGTCCTCTCTACCCAGCACAGCCAGAAGAGGACTGGCCACCCCTCAGAGCCTGGTCCTCTCTACCCAGCACAGCCAGAAGAGGACTGGCCACCCCTCAGAGCCTGGTCCTCTCTACCCAGCACAGCCAGAAGAGGACTGGCCACCCCTCAGAGCCTGGTCCTCTCTACCCAGCACAGCCAGAAGAGGACTGGCCACCCCTCAGAGCCTGGTCCTCTCTACCCAGCACAGCCAGAAGAGGACTGGCCACCCCTCAGAGCCTGGTTCCTCTCTACCCAGCACAGCCAGAAGAGGACTGGCCACCCCTCAGAGCCTGGTCCTCTCTACCCAGCACAGCCAGAAGAGGACTGGCCACCCCTCAGAGCCTGGTCCTCTCTACCCAGCACAGCCAGAAGAGGACTGGCCACCCCTCATAGCCTGGTTCCTCTCTAGGTTTCTTCCTAGGTTTTGGCCTTTCTATGGAGTTTTTTTTAGCCACCGTGCTTCTACACCTTCATTGCTTGCTGTATGGGGATTTAGGCTGGGTTTCTGTATAAGCTCTTTGTGAAATCTGCCGATGTAAAAAGGGCTTTATAAATAAATGTGATTGATTGATTAATTGATGGAGCACAAAATGTATGGAAAATCAGTATATTTTGAGATTTTGTATAAACACTGTTTATGTTAACTGTATGGATTTGCTGGGTGTACCACATTGCCATGCTACCCATATTATTTGGGTTATTCTTTTTTCAAATCTGCATCGTTGGGAAGGGCTCATAAGCAAGCATATCACGAATACAATTTGATTTGATTTTGATTAGATTTTTTGTTGTATACTTCAGAAATTATTCTGACATTTATTTCTATTTAGCGTCATCAATTGACACGTTGCTTTTTGGAACTGAGAGGTTGTGACTGTCGTTTTAGTGGATGTACTCTGGACCCTCCATGGGGAACTTGGTTTCTTTTACCTCTCTCAGGGTCACTCTCCCCTTGCATGATAACCTCACTGTCCTCCCTCCCTGTCATCCTGCTGGAGCTAAATCAACAATCAATAACATCCATTCACAAATGCATTGTCACACACACACACACACTCACGCACGGAAACACACACACACACACACACACACACACACACACACACACACACACACACACACACACACACACACACACACACACACACACACACACACACAGAAACTATTCGATGAAACGATTTGGCATGGTATGCCAACTGCACCACCCTTGACCACAGATGGTGATGCAGACGGCCCAGCGCATCACTGATGGTGAGCTCCCAGCCATCCAGGATGTAAATGCCAGGCGGTGTCTTAGATATCCCCGGGAAAAACATGGCTTGAGACTCCAGCCACCCAAGACATGGACTGTTCTCCATGCTCCCGTCTGGTAAACGGTACCGGTCCATTAAGACTCAGACCAACAGACTCCTAAACAGCTTCTATCCCCCGGCCAAAGGACTGTTAAGTGGCTAACAACTGCTGCTCCCCCTCAAACCTATGCCGCAGTGAAGTTGATGCTGCAGTGGATAGCAGCAGTCTTATGGGCTCCTGACCAATTGTGTGATTTTGTGTTTGTTTTTTTACCATAACATTTCTTTTACATAATGCCTCTGCCGTCATTTCCTGTGACTGAAAACAGCTTCCGGACATCAGAACAGCGAACACTAAGCTCGATTTAGATGACAATTTCCACTTCAATAAGTCGGCAGCTCTGGACATTCTGCTAAGTCCGGACCAGGCATGGATCCCCAGGACTCGAAAGAGGAAGTGGTGGCGAAAGAGAGGAAGGCGAGGCGTCATCCTGACGAGATTACGTTGGTGAGTAAAAAGACCGCCATTTCCCTTTGTTCTGTTGGCAGACGTCCAGTCACTGGATGAACTGTTCTATCAATGGGGCCTGAAAAACTGTAATATGATATGTTTCTCAGGATTGTGGTTGAACGAGGCATCATCAAGAGTGGACGGCAGACTCTGGTAAGACAAAGGGAGGAGGGGTGTGTCTCTTTGTGCACAATCTTAGTATGTCTCTTGATAAGCTGCAGACCATACTATTTACCGAGAGAATTTACACCTTTATTATTAGTAGCTGTCTATTTACCACCACAAACTGATGCTGGTACTAAAATCAAATCAAATCAAATGTTATTTGTCACATGCACCGAATACAAGAGGTTTAGACCTTACAGTGAAACGCTTACTTAAAAGCCCTTAACCAACATAGCAGTTTTAAGAAAAAAATAAAAAAAAATAAAAAATAATAGTAACTCCGTGAGCAGTATGGGGCCAAAAGCAAACAAGAAAATGCACATTCAGAGGTGGCGCTTCTTGTGGCTGAGGATTCTAACGCAGGGAAACTGAACTCTGTTTTATCTCATATTTACCAGCATGTCACTTCTGCAACTAGAGGTGACAACACCTTTACTCCACACATAGAAACGCATACAAGGCCTTCCCTCGGCCTCCCTTTGGCAAATCTGACCATAACTCTTTTCTCCTGCTTACTGCTTCCCAGCAAAAACTCAAACAGGAAGTACCAGTGATACTCTCGATACGGAAGTGGTACAATGACACGGATGCTATGCTACAGGACTGTTTTGCTAGCACAGACTGGAATATGTTCCGGGAATCATCCAATAACATGGAGGAGTTTACCACATCAGTCAGTGGCTCATTAGTAAGTGCATTGACGACGTCGCCCCCAAAGTGACCTTACAAATATACACCAACCAGAAGCCATGGATGACAGACAATATCGTCACTGAGCTAAAGACTAGAGCTGCCACTTTCAAGGAGCAGGACTCTAAATCCAGACGCTTATAAGAAATCCTGCTAGTACCACAAGCCAGTCATCGAACAAGCAAAGCATCAATACAGGACCAAGATGGAATCCTACTACGCCAGCTCTGATGCTCGATGGATGTGGCAGGGCTTACAAACTATCACAGATTACACAAACTTTCCAGCGACGCAAGCCTAAGAGACAAACTAAGTGCATTCTATGCTCGCTTCTATGCAAGCAACACTGAACCATGCTTGAGAGCACTAGCTGTCCGAAAGACTGTGTGATCTCGCTCTCCAAAGCCGAATGAGTAAGACCTTTGAACAAGTTAACATGCACAAGGAATACCAGGGCATGAACTCAGAGCATGCACTGACCAGCTGGCAATTGTCTTCACTGACATTTTCAACCTGTCCCTGACCTGTAATACCAACCCTGACCTGTAATACCAACAAGCAGACAAACATAGTCCCTGTTCCCAAGAACGCCAAGGTAGCCTAACCAGTAGCACTCATATCTATAGCATTGAAATGCTTTGAAAGGTTGGTCATGGCTCACATCAACACCATCATCCCAGACAACCTGGACCCACTCCAATTCACATACCGCCTTAACAGTTCCAGAGATGACGCCATCTCTATTGCTCTCCACACTGCCCTCACCACCTGGACTAAATGAATACCTACGTATGTAGGAATGCTGTTCATTGACTACAGTTCAGCATTCAACACCATAGTCCCCTCTAAGTTCATCACCAAGCTCAAGACCCAGGCACTGAACACCTCCCTCTGCCACTGGATCCTGGAATTCCTGACGGGCCACCTCCAGGTAGTGAGGATAGGCAGCAACACAACCGCCACACTGACCTTCAACATGGGGGCCTCTCAGGGGTGTGTGCTCAGTCCCCTCCTGTACTCCCTGTTGACCCATGACTGCGTGGCCGCGCACAACTACAACACCATCATCAAGTTTTTCTAATGACATGACGGTGGAAGGACTGATCACCGATGATGATGAGTCAGCCTATAGGGAGTAGGTCAGAGGCCAACACAGTTGTTGTAAAGATGAGGAGAGGTATGTCTGTTTAAAAAACAAACATCTATTGTACTTGTTGTTCAGGCTCTGGTCTTGTCTCACCTTGATTACTGCCCGGTAATATGGTCAAGTGCAGCAAAAAAAGATCTAACAAGGCTGCAGCTGGTTCAAAACAGAGTAGCATGCCTTGACCTTAATTGCACATACAGAACTAACATCACCAACATGGTTGAGGGTTAACGGGAGATTCAAGTTTTTATGAGAAAAATAACTGTGATGAAAATTCCAGATTGTCTGCATAATCAAATAACATTCAGCTCATACACCACAAGACATACCACCAAGGGTCTCTTCACAGTCCCCAAGTCCAAAACAAATTCCTGGCAAAGCGCAGTATTATACAGAGCCATGATTGCATGGAACTCCCTTCCATCATCCATTATTCAAGCAAACAGCAAAATGACCTTTAAAAAATGTATTGAACAACATCTCACGGAACGGCGGGGACTGTGAGGGGACTGTGAGGGGACTGTGAGGGGACACATACAAACACATGCACACACACACACTTTAACACACACATACTTTGTGTTGTTGCATGTTACATGGCAGACCATTCCAAACTCATCACACTGCATGTCCATCCCATCCATTATCTCAGCCAATCAAAGCGAGCAGGAAGGTTCAATTTCTTTTTCCGTGGCTAAACCAACTAGGCTTATAATTTAATGTTTTCATTTCTATTTACAGATGGAATACAAGTTTGTTATTAAGGCACATGAAAGTTCACATGCTCCAGAAGCCATTTCTGCCAGAATAACACATTTTGATAAAAAAATAATATTTACATTCCAACGCCTCTCCTGTGAAGTAGTGATGCGTGACATACACCTAGTTTCCTGAAACAAGTCACATATTGTTGTATTTTACATTTTTGTGACAAAAATACTCCAGCCACCCAAGCCACAGACTGTTATCTCTGCTATTGCGCAGCAAGCGGTACCTGTGCAAATCTAGAGCCAAAAGGATCCGTAACAGCTTCTATCCACAAGCCATAAGAGTGCTAAACAAGAATGCTAAATAGCTCATCAAATGGCTACCCGGACTCCCTGTATTGAGCCTTTTTTGCACTAACTCTCTTGCACTGACTTTATGCACACACACCAGACTCTATCCACACACTAGACTCTACCCATACACTCACACATACTGGACTCTACCCACACACTAGACTCTACCCACACACTCACACATACTGGACTCTATCCACACACTAGACTCTATCCACACACTAGACTCTACCCACACATTCACACATACTGGACTCTACCCACACACTAGACTCTATCCACACACTAGACTCTACCCACACACTCACACATACTGGACTCTACCCACACACTAGACTCTATCCACACACTAGACTCTACCCACACACTCACACATACTGGACTCTACCCACACACTAGACTCTATCCACACACTAGACTCTACCCACACACTCACACATACTGGACTCTACCCACACACTAGACTCTATCCACACACTAGACTCTACCCACACACTCACACATACTGGACTCTATCCACACACTAGACTCTACCCACACACTCACACATACTGGACTCTACCCACACACTAGACTCTACCCACACACTCACACATACTGGACTCTACCCACACACTCACACATACTGGACTCTACCCACACACTAGACTCTATCCACACACTAGACTCTATCCACACACTAGACTCTACCCACACACTAGACTCTATCCACACACTAGACTCTACCAACACACTCACACATACTAGACTCTATCCACACACTAGACTCTATCCACACACTAGACTCTATCCACACAATAGACTCTACCCACACACTCACACACACTAGACTCTATCCACACACTAGACTCTATCCACACACTAGACTCTATCCACACACTAGACTCTACCAACACACTCACACCTACTAGATTTTACCCACACACTCACACACACTAGACTCTACCCACACACTCACACATACTGGACTCTACCCACACACTAGACTCTACCCACACACTCACACATACTGGACTCTACCCACACACTCACACATACTGGACTCTATCCACACACTAGACTCTACCCACACACTAGACTCTATCCACACACTAGACTCTACCCACACACTCACACACACTAGACTCTACCCACACAATCACACATACTAGACTCTACCCACACACTAGACACTACCCACACACTAGACTCTACCCACACACTCACACATACTGGACTCTACCCACACACTCACACACACTAGACTCTACCCACACACTCACACATACTGGACTCTACCCACACACTAGACTCTACCAACACACTAGATTCTATCCACACACTCACACATACTGGACTCTACCCACACACTCACACATACTAGACTCTACCCACACACTCACACATACTGGACTCTATCCACACACTAGACTCTATCCACACACTAGACTCTACCCACACACTCACACATACTGGACTCTACCCACACACTAGACTCTATCCACACACTAGACTCTATCCACACACTAGACTCTATCCACACACTAGACTCTACCCACACACTCACACCTACTAGACTCTACCCACACACTCACACACACTAGACTCTACCCACACACTCACACATACTGGACTCTACCCACACACTAGACTCTACCCACACACTCACACATACTGGACTCTACCCACACACTCACACATACTGGACTCTATCCACACACTAGACTCTACCCACACACTAGACTCTATCCACACACTAGACTCTACCCACACACTCACACACACTAGACTCTACCCACACAATCACACATACTAGACTCTACCCACACACTAGACACTACCCACACACTAGACTCTACCCACACACTCACACATACTGGACTCTACCCACACACTCACACACACTAGACTCTACCCACACACTCACACATACTGGACTCTACCCACACACTAGACTCTACCAACACACTAGATTCTATCCACACACTCACACATACTGGACTCTACCCACACACTCACACATACTAGACTCTACCCACACACTCACACATACTGGACTCTATCCACACACTAGACTCTATCCACACACTAGACTCTACCCACACACTCACACATACTGGACTCTACCCACACACTAGACTCTATCCACACACTAGACTCTACCCACACACTCACACATACTGGACTCTACCCACACACTAGACTCTACCCACACACTCACACATACTGGACTCTACCCACACACTCACACATACTGGACTCTACCCACACACTAGACTCTATCCACACACTAGACTCTATCCACACACTAGACTCTACCCACACACTAGACTCTATCCACACACTAGACTCTACCAACACACTCACACATACTAGACTCTATCCACACACTAGACTATATCCACACACTAGACTCTATCCACACAATAGACTCTACCCACACACTCACACACACTAGACTCTATCCACACACTAGACTCTATCCACACACTAGACTCTATCCACACACTAGACTCTACCCACACACTCACACATACTAGACTCTACCCACACACTCACACACACTAGACTCTACCCACACACTCACACATACTGGACTCTACCCACACACTAGACTCTACCCACACACTAGACTCTACCCACACACTCACACATACTGGACTCTACCCACACACTCACACATACTGGACTCTATCCACACACTAGACTCTACCCACACACTAGACTCTATCCACACACTAGACTCTACCCACACACTCACACACACTAGACTCTACCCACACAATCACACATACTAGACTCTACCCACACACTAGACACTACCCACACACTAGACTCTACCCACACACTCACACATACTGGACTCTACCCACACACTCACACACACTAGACTCTACCCACACACTCACACATACTGGACTCTACCCACACACTAGACTCTACCCACACACTAGATTCTATCCACACACTCACACATACTGGACTCTACCCACACACTCACACATACTGGACTCTACCCACACACTCACACACACTAGACTCTACCCACACACTCACACATACTGGACTCTACCCACACACTGACTCTACCCACACACTAGCCTCTACCCACACACTCACACATACTGGACTCTACCCACACACTCACACATACTGGACTCTACCCACACACTCACACATACTGGACTTTACCCTCACACTCACACATACTGGACTCTACCCACACACTCACACACACTAGACTCTACCCACACACTCACACATACTGGACTCTACCCACACACTAGACTCTACCCACACACTAGACTCTATCCACACACTCACACATACTGACTCTACCCACACACTAGACTCTACCACACACTAGCCTCTACCCACACACTCACACACACTAGACTCTACCCACACACTCACACATACTGGACTCTATCCACACACTAGACTCTATCCACACACTAGACTCTACCCACACACTCACACATACTGGACTCTATCCACACACTAGACTCTATCCACACACTAGACTCTATCCACACACTAGACTCTATCCACACACTAGACTCTATCCACACACTAGACTCTACCCACACACTCACACACACTAGACTCTATCCACACACTAGACTCTATCCACACACTAGACTCTATCCACACACTAGACTCTACCCACACACTCACACATACTAGACTCTACCCACACACTCACACACACTAGACTCTACCCACACACTCACACATACTGGACTCTACCCACACACTAGACTCTACCCACACACTAGACTCTACCCACACACTCACACATACTGGACTCTACCCACACACTCACACATACTGGACTCTACCCACACACTAGACTCTACCCACACACTAGACTCTATCCACACACTAGACTCTACCCACACACTCACACACACTAGACTCTACCCACACACTCACACATACTAGACTCTACCCACACACTAGACTCTACCCACACACTAGACTCTACCCACACGCTCACACATACTGGACTCTACCCACACACTCACACACACTATACTCTTCCCACACACTCACACATACTGGACTCTACCCACACACTAGACTCTACCCACACACTAGACTCTATCCACACACTCACACATACTGGACTCTACCCACACACTAGACTCTACCCACACACTAGACTCTACCCACACACTCACACATACTGGACTCTACCCACACACTCACAAATACTGGACTCTACCCACACACTCACACATACTGGACTCTACCCACACACTCACACACACTAGACTCTACCCAAACACTCACACATACTGGACTCTATCCACACACTAGACTCTATCCACACATTAGACTCTACCCACACACTCACACATACTGGACTCTATCCACACACTAGACTCTATCCACACACTAGACTCTACCCACACACTCACACATACTGGACTCTATCCACACACTAGACTCTATCCACACACTAGACTCTACCCACACACTCACACATACTGGACTCTATCCACACACTAGACTCTATCCACACACTAGACTCTACCCACACACTCACACATACTGGACTCTATCCACACACTAGACTCTATCCACACACTAGACTCTACCCACACACTCACACATACTGGACTCTATCCACACACTAGACTCTATCCACACACTAGACTCTATCCACACACTCACACACACTAGACTCTATTCACACACTAGACTCTACCCACACACTCACACATACTGGACTCTATCCACACACTAGACTCTATCCACACACTAGACTCTATCCACACACTCACACACACTAGACTCTATTCACACACTAGACTCTACCCACACACTCACACACACTAGACTCTACCCACACACTCACACATACTGGACTCTACCCCACACTCACACATACTGGACTCTACCCACACACTCACACATACTGGACTCTACCCACACACTCACACATACTGGACTCTACCCACACACTCACACATACTGGACTCTACCCACACACTCTCACATACTACATACGCTTACACACATAATGTGCACACATATGCATACTGATGCCACGCACACGCGCACACACACACACACACACACACACACACACACACACACACACACACACACACACACACACACACACACACACACACACACACCACATACACTGCTGCTACTGTCTATTAACTATCCTTTTGCCTAGTCACTTTACCCCTACCCATATGTCCTGCACATAGCTACCTCAGTTATCTCGTACTCCTAGTCATCGACTCGGTACTGGTACTCCTTCTATATAGCCATGTTTTTTTAACTTGTTATTGTTATTCATTATTCATTGTGTATTTATTCCCCATGTCACTATTTCAATTTGAATCGTATCTCTGCATTGTTGGAAAAGGATCCATAAGTAAGTACACAGTTAGTCTACACCTGTTCTTCACAAAGCATGTGAGAAATAACATTTGATTTGTTTGCTGCTAATATGATTATTGATTAGATTGTTTTACTACCACTATGGTGCTGTTCATTGCTGCCATTACATTTATTAACACCTATCTATTTCTCCTGCTACTGGTCACTATTACTCCTGTTTACATGTATATATTGCCACTAGTACATTACCATCAGTATTTAAATATTCCTGCTACAAGTCACTTTTCAACTCTGTTTACATGCCTTTTTTTAATAGTTATACTATTCTGATATTGATTACTGCACTGTTGTGTAGAGCATGCAGGTTAAGCATTTCACTGGACTTGTGCATGTGACAATAAAAATAGAAATTCAACACACACTCACTCACTCACTCACTCACTCACTCACTCACTCACTCACTCACTCACTCACTCACTCACTCACTCACTCACTCACTCACACACACACACACACACACACACACACACACACACACACACACACACACACACACACACACGTTGGATAATGGTGAGGAGAATGACAGCAGTGCACAGTTGCATAACCTCTGTCTTTACATTACAATCAGTAGCACTGCACAACATGACCAGAGACAATGCATTAGCAGGGTCTACAGTAGCGTTGGCCTGGCCATCACAGCCTCAGGACTCACTGGCTCACACCGTAACACTATCAATGGCTCTGGGAAATATAGCTGGACTGGCAGGATCATCATCATCAGTATCTGTGATTGATACTGTACACATGTCTCTTTGTGTGTATTTTATTTTCCTTTTGTCTATTTATGGGTTTGTCTATGCTCTGTATGAGTCTGCATGTTTGTTAACTTGTGAATGTTTGTGTGTTAGATAAGGTCTGCAGTGAGGGGGTTAAGTCTCTGTGGATAGAGGGAGTTTACATTCTGGCAAGCTCTGTGTGCGTGCGTTTGTGTGTGTGTCACAAAGTGTGCATGTGTTCATGCATGTCTGTGCGTGTGAGTGTGTGCGTGCCTGTGTGTGTGTGCGGATTTGAGGGAGTCTATATTCTGGCAGCCTCCAGTTTACACAGATGGAGCAGCTCTCTCTGGATAACCACAGCAAATTCCTCCCACTGTCCAAGTTAGCACTTCTTAGGGAGAGAACCATACTCCCCCCACCCCGTCTCACCCCATCTCTCTCCCCCTCTTTCACACTCCTCTACAGAGTAAAACAGACTTGGCTAATCGAGACAGACTAGAAATAATTATTGTCCTTTTTTTCAATCTAAACAAGCCCAGGCAGATCTGAGTAATCAATTGAAGAGTGTGAGGAGGCCTAGGAGAAAACTGTTGAAGTCATTCGAAGATTATACGCTATGACTTAAACACCAAAAAGCAGGAAAAGTGCCTGAATACAGGGAAAGTCCTGAGAGGATGGAACAGATCAGTAAAATGTGGAGGGTAATATAGGTTTAGGGTAAGCTATTTCCTGTACATCCTCAGTGATGCATGCACACACACACACACTGGCTATCATATATAGCCGGAGTGTCCACTTCTCACCACAAAACAGGACCTGTCAAAAGCTCCCATCCCTCACAGTCTAATGCACTGTTGGTCCCCTCCTGTCTTCATGAGTTTGAGTTTTCAGGCACACATTTCCTGTGTGTGTGTGGGGGGGGGGATAATCCACCACCCCTGTCTGCGATGCTCTAGCAAAACACAAGCCTGCTTACTTGTAATCACACTCACAGTTGCCCCTATTTGTCGGATTTGAAGGCATTTCCCGACGTCCTACATGGACATGGACAGAATGTTGAATGACCTGGCTGGTGTGTGTGTTTCTGTGTGCGAGTACATCTGCGTGTGTTTAAGCACTATATACTCCGTCCTTCCTTTGGTTTCTTGTAAGTTCACATTTGTATATTTGTGCTCATTTCAGGAAGGATGAAAGACAACAAGTCTTTCTGTTCAATTGTACAACTAATGTAGCATTTCTTCCCTCTAAAAGTGACTGTATGTAGCTCAGCTCTGGTGAAGTGATTATGTTAACGCACAATCCTAACATGACCAATATTTCCACAGTGTAATGACACATCCATTGCTATTTTAATGTAACCACATCTACCTTGCTGCCTGGCCAACCACTTAGCCCTACTGTCTGTGACACACGAGCGCTGTATCATCGGTTTGATGACAACTATAGTGTTAGTTGAGTTTAAAGCATCCTCTCAGGGGATGACCCGGGAGCCAAGAGGTCTCAGAGGCCAACCATGATCTCAAGAAGATCTCACTTTCATGTTCTCTTCAAATGACCTCATTTTTAGTCCAGCACAATTTTTATTGAGTTGCAGCACATGTTTACCAGAGGTTGGCTTTCTCCCTGTTGAAGCTGCCATTCCCCTGAGGCTAAGTCTAACATTATTAACACAGGATATGGACCCCAAAGAGGCTGTCCTCACCACTGCCTGTATCCCCGGGGTTCTACCTGTAAACCAGGTCGTCTACGTGTCGGTCTGAATGCCTGCCACATGGTCTTCAAAGTCACAGCGCCTGAAGACAACCAGTGGGAGGGGTTAGTTGTAAGACCAAGCCTGTTTGCTGATTGGTATATGATCAACTAACATGTTAGTCACTTTGTGTGTGAACAGAAGTAAACTTTCTTTTGTTCTGTGTAAAAATAAACGTTGGTTGAAAGAGTGTTGCAGAGACTCAGCGGCTCTGGATTCCTCTGCTCTGGTCTGGCAGGCAGGCTGGCCGCATGCTGTTGGAAAATGAATCAGTGCCACAGGGCTGTTAGAGAGAGTGACCGGGGGTAAGGGAGGAGAGGAGAGAGAGATAAAGAAAGAGAACGGGAAGTGTATTTAAGTTAGAGAAAGAAAGATAGAGAGAGAATGTGAAGGGAGGGAGGCCTTAGCTAACCTCTGTGTGCTGCTCTACTGTACACTAATGAAGGGCAGTCATCATTAGAGAACCATGGGGTGGAATACACTGCAGCTTAACCCTTTATGGACCAGGGAGGGAGTGAGAGAGAGAAGGAATGAAAGGAAGGAAGTGAGTTGGAAAATGAGAGAAGTGATAGTGATATGAAGAAGTGACAGGGTAAGAGATAAAGTTGAGATTGTAGAATTTGAAGGAAATATTGTTTGAACATATTTGACCAGTGTCCAAAAGAAAACAAGTTAAAGAGGAGTGAGAGAGTACCAGAATGAGAGCAAGACATCAGGGCAAGTTAACATCACACAGAGAGAAGGTAACAGACATATCTCTATTCTCTAGTTGATTATTTAACCCTTGTTGCATGTGCAGTAGCTGCAGAGTATATGCTCAACATGCTCAAAGTTGCTCCAAGCATCAAAAAATTGTGTTTTTCCTGCGGCTTTGCATCGTTCCAATTCTCCAAATATCACATTTCGAAATTAAGGTTTCAGTTTAGGGACTCATTCTGAATGGTAAAGGTAAGGGTTAAGGTTAAGGATAGGTTTAAAACATTATGTTTCGGGACTCATTCTGAATGGTTAAGGTAAGGGTTGAGGTTTGGGATAGTATATTAAAACCTCTCTGGGATATGTGGCATGGTAGCGTCCCACCTGGCCAACATCCAGTGAAAATGCAGGGTGCCAAATTCAAATAAATTACTATAAAAATTTAACTTGGATGAAATCACACATTCAATATACCAAATTAAAGCTCCACTTGTTGTGAATCCAGCCAATGTGTCAGATTTCAAAAATGCTTTACGGCGCAAGCAAACAATGCTATTATCTGAGGATAGCACCCCAGTAAACAAAGAGAGAAAAGCATATTTCAACCCTGCAGGCACGACACAAAACGTAGAAATAAAAATATAATTCATGCCTTACCTTTGACGAGCTTCTTCTGTTGGCACTCCAATATGTCCCATAAACATCACAAATGGTCCTTTTGTTCGATTAATTCCGTCGATACATATCCAAAATGTCAATTTATTTGGCGTGTTTGATCCAGAAAAACACCGGTTCCAACTTGCGCAACATGACTACAAAATATCTCAAACGTTACCTGTAAGCATTGTCCAAACATTTCAAACTACTTTTGTAATACAACTTTAGGTATTTTTTATGTAAATAATCAATGAAATTGAAGACGGGATAAACAGAGTTCAATACAGGATGATATCAAAGTGTTGTGAGCATTTCTGGTCACATGCCTCTATCTAACAGTACACTTCAAGTGACCCTCGTTCAAGACGGCCATACTTCTTCATTACACAAAGGAAAAACCTCAACCAATTTCTAAAGACTGTTGGCATCCAGTGGAAGCGATGAGAACTGCAAGCCCCTGCCTTAGAATTCTAGATTCCCAATGAAGCCCATTGAAAAGAGAGTGACCTCAAAAAAAATAATTCCTGGATGGTTAGTCCTCTGGGTTTCACCTGCCAAATAAGTTCTGTTATACTCACTGACATGATTCAAACAGTTGTAGAAACTTCAGAGTGTTTTCTATCCAAATATACTAATGCTATGCATATCCTGGCTTCTGAGCCAGAGTAGCAGGCCATGTACTTTGGACACGCTTTTCATCCGGATGTGAAAATACTGCCCCCTATCCCAAAGAAGTTTTAAAACATTAATTTTATGGACTCATTCTGAATGGTTAAGGTAAGGGTTAAGGTTTGGGATAGGTTTAAAATATAAGTGTCCACTACTGGGATCGAACATGAAACCTTCTGACCTAGAGACATGGGATTCCACCTACTCACTATCCCTGTTCACGATGCCCTAGCGAAACCCAAGCTTACTAAATAGTGCTCACTGTTACTCCTAGGGGCCGGTATGAAGGCGTTTCCTGTCGTCCTCAGGACATGGATAGATGTCCAATTTCGACGTCAATCTTGAAAGGTCTGCCTGACATGCTACAGACAACCCCTTCTTATTAGTCTTATCTGTGATATCTTCAACATAGTTGTCCCTCTCTCTGAAGGGTGGTGTGCTATCTCTGTATATTGTGTGTATGCGATCTACTAGTGTGTGTGTGTGTGTGTGTTTGTGTGTGTGCGCATGCGTGTGTGTCAACGTGTGTGTGTCTCTGTTCAGTAAAGTAGCAGTGAGTTGAAGCGTGGCTAAGCGCTCTAAGGGGAGAGAAAACAGCTGGTTCTGGTTATAATTCAGGAATCTACTGTAAGAACATTTTCTATGCCTAGCCCTCCACCCCAAACCTCTAACAAACCTCTAACAAACACACACACACACACACACACACACACACACACACACACACACACACACACACACACACACACACACACACACACACACACACACACACACACACTTGAGAGTAGTTGAGAGTAGGCGTGTATAAGGTGTATAGCCCTGCTGATCCTGAGATGGAGAGACTGTGTTATTAAGGGTCACACCCAGACATGATGTCACAGCTTTACACTATATCAGACCTACTGTATCATTTACACTGAAACACGCACATAGAGCCATATACAGGCAGCTATCTCCCTCTCTCTCTTTGCATGTGTGTGTGTGTGTGTGTGTGTGTGTGTGTGTGTGTGTGTGTGTGTGTGTGTGTGTGTGTGTGTGTGTGTGTGTGTGTGTGTGTGTGTGTGTGTGTGTGTGTGTGTGTGTGTGTGTGTGTGTGTGTGTGTGTGCGAGAGTGCTGTGGCAAAGCTCCTGAGGTAAGGTGAGACTCACAGGAAGGAGTCAGTGTGAGATGGTGTGGAGGTCTGGTCTAGACTCAGTAATGGAGCTGTGTGTGTGTGTGTGTGTGTGTGTGTGTGTGTGTGTGTGTGTGTGTGTGTGTGTGTGTGTGTGTGTGTGTGTGTGTGTGTGTGTGTGTGTGTGTGTGTGTGTGTGTGTGTGTGTGTGTGTGCGCGTGTGCATCAGTGTGTGGTTTGAGGTGTTCCCTAGAATAATTTGTGAGCAGGATTCAGGAAAGTGCCCTCACCAGTGCAGCATGGGATTTCTGAGGCGTAGACACATAAACCCATTGCTGCAGCACTTGATCACATGGACCTCAACATGCACCATTGAAACTGTCTCTCCATATTCACTTTTCTCACACCCTGTTGTGTGGACTGGTTCTTTTAACTTGTTGATGACCAGTCCCTGATATGCCCAACTGACACCAATTTCACTAGTTGTCTCAGGTTCTAGTCTGAGCGCTCCACCACTGTAGGATGTACCATGCTTGTTGTACTTTAAAATGCAGGCGTCAGTAGCTGTGTTAGTAGCTAAGAAAACAGCATCTGGTAGCCATCTTGTACCAGCTGTGCCCCGCATGGTTCCATGGAGGTAAACCACCTCAGTAAAAGGTAAAGCATCAGGACGGCCCACCCAGGGGTTCAGACCCATTAGCAGTCTGGTGGAGACAACACACTGCTGCTTCCAATAGAGACACGCACACACACACACACACACACACACACACACACACACACACACACACACACACACACACACACACACACACACACACACACACACAGACACACACAGACACACACACACACTTTCATCTTTCCCCTGCTTCCAAAGTCCACCGTTAATTGCCACTCTGAACTTTGGGTGTCTCTCAGAGAGAGAGGCAGTGTGTAGTTGCACTGTTCTTATCAAGATAAACCCCTTCAGCACCCATGTAACAAACACATCAGGCCATGTAACTGCAGATAACACTGCCTATATCACTATCACTATCACTATCATAATCAAACTGTAGGCAGGAGAGGAGAGAGGGGGATTTGATATGACCTCTTTTATGGTCAATATAGACATTAACCCAGCATGGGGGGATTTTGTCAATGGACTGACTATCAAGAAATAGCTATCCCCAGGGCAGTGACCTGTGTGTGTGTGTGTGTGTGTGTGTGTGTGTGTGTGTGTGTGTGTGTGTGTGTGTGTGTGTGTGTGTGTGTGTGTGTGTGTGTGTGTGTGTGTGTGTGTGTGTGTGTGTGTGTGTGTGTGTGTGTGTGTGTGTGTGTGTGTGAGAGAGAGAGAGCAGGGAGCTTTCTGAACAAACACAGTAGGTTAGCAGGGAAACATTGTGTTGTTTTTGGAGCCCAGTTTAATAATGGTTCCTAATGAATAGGTCAAGGGAGGAGACCTAGCCTTGTTTTACTAACAGGCTCCAGCAACTGACGCCTCGATGGCTCCAAAACCCCAGGACTTGAGTCATCTGACGATGGGGATGACTTAAAGAGGAGTAGCAATAGGGAGATAAGACATTAATTAAACAGAAGAAGATGGACAGAACAAAGGAGAGGAGGTGAGACATTAAGACAAAGGACCGGAGATGAGACATTAGGACAAAGGAGAGGAGATGAGACGTTAGGACAAAGGATGGGAGGTGAGACATTAGGACAAAGGAAAGGAGATGAGACATTAGGACAAAAGACAGGAGGTGAGACATTAGGACAAAGGACAGGAGATGAGACATTAGGACAAAGGAGAGGAGATGAGACGTTAGGACAAAGGACAGGAGGTGAGACATTAGGACAAAGGACAGGAGATGAGACATTAGGACAAAGGAGCGGAGATGAGACATTAGGACAAAGGACAGGAGGTGAGACATTAGGACAAAGGAGAGGAGACGTTAGGACAAAGGAGAAGATGAGACGTTAGGACAAAGGACAGGAGGTGAGACATTAGGACAAAGGACAGGAGATGAGACATTAGGACAAAGGAGCGGAGATGAGACATTAGGACAAAGGACAGGAGGTGAGACATTAGGACAAAGGAGAGGAGACGTTAGGACAAAGGAGAGAAGATGAGACGTTAGGACAAAGGACAGGAGATGAGACATTAGGACAAAGGACAGGAGATGAGACATTAGGACAAAGGAGAGGAGATGAACCATTAGGACAAAGGACAGGATGAGACATTAGGACAAAGGAGAGGAGATGAGACGTTAGGACAAAGGAGAGGAGATGAACCATTAGGACAAAGGACAGGATATGAGAAATTAGGACAAAGGAGATGAGGTGAGATATTAAAACAAAGGAGAGGACAAGATCAATCAATCAATCAAACTTATTTATAAAGCCCTTTTTACATCAGCAGATGTCACAAAGTGCTATAGAGAAACCCATCCATAAACCCCAAACAGCAAGCAATGCAGATGTAGAAGCACAGTGGTTAGGAACAACTCCCTAGAAAGGCAGGAACCTAGGAAGAAACCTAGAGAGGAACCAGACTCTGAGAGGTGGCCAGTCTTCTTCTGGCTGTGCTGGGTAGAGAGGAACCAGACTCTGAGAGGTGGCCAGTTCTATTCTGGCAGTGCTGGGTAGAGAGGAACCAGACTGAGGGTTGGCCAGTCTTCTTCTGGCTGTGCTGGGTGGAGAGGAACCAGACTCTGAGAGGTGGCCAGTCCTCTACTGGATGTGCCAGGTGGACATTATAAGAGTGCATGGCCAATTGAAGAACGATTGTTCTTCAAGATGTTCAAACATTCATAGATGGCCAGTAGGGTCAAATAATAATCACATTGGTTGTAGAGGGTGCAACAGGTCAGTACCTCAAGAGTAAATGTAAGGTCCGATGGCGGAAATGAGATGCAGGTACAGGGAGTCAAACATTTAATCCTGAACACACAGGGAACAAGACAGGAACAGCGTCAGCACACGGGTAAACAAGGACATATGGACATTAATGCAGAAGCAGGGAACAGAGCAGGGAACCAGACAGAAATAGGGAAGATAATGACAGAGGTGGTTGATTCCAGGTGAGTCCAATAATCGCTGACACGCGAAAGGCGGGTGTGCGTAATGATGATGGCAGGAGTGCGCAATGCTGGGGAGCCTGGCACCCTCGAGTGCCAGGGGGAAGAGCGGGAGCAGGCGTGACAGTACCCCCCCCCCCTAGGGGCGTCACCAGGCGTCCCACCTGGGCGAGTTTGACTGGCTGGCCGAGGCACAAGCGCTGGACAAGCCAGCTGGGCGTGAAACCCCGACGAACCAGCAGAGGCGTGAGAGCCTGGCGAGCCGGCTGAGGCAGGAAGGCCTGGCAATCCAGCTGAGACGTGGGAGCCCGATGATCCGGTCGGAGGCCAACCGGGGCAAGAAACCTCTCAAGCCATCTAGGGATTGACAGCCCGACGAGCTGGCTTAGGCACCCCCGGTTCCATTAGTGTCGTTTTCACCACCAACCGGAACGTCAGCACTCCCCGATGCTTCATCGACCAAAGTCGGAGATGAGAAGCAGGTACAGGGAGTCAAACATTTAATCCGGAACACACAGGGAGCAAGACAGGAACAGCGTCAGACACGGGTAAACAAGGACATATGAACATTAATGCAGAAGCAGGGAAAAGAGCGGGGAACCAGACAGATATAGGGAGTCCAATAATCGCTGATGCCCATGACGGTGGAAAGGCAGGCTTGCGTAATGATGATGGCAGGAGTGCACAATGCTGTGGAGCCTGCCACCCTCGAGCACCAGGGGAAGAGCAGGAGCAAGCGTGACAGTAAATGTCAGTTGGTTTTTCATAGCCAAGCATTCAGAGGTTGAGACAGCAGGTGCGGTAGGGAGAGAGAGTCGAAAACAGCAGGTCCGGGACAAGGTAGCACATCCGGTGAACAGGTCAGGGTTCCCTAGTCGCAGGCAGAACAGTTGAAACTGGAGCATCAGCACGAACCGGTGGAATGGGGACCACCAGGAATCATCAGCCCAGGTAGTCCTGAGGCATGAGTCTAGGGTTCAGGTCCTCCGGAGGGAAGGGAGAGTGGGAGAGAGAGAGAATTAGAGTGAGCATACTTAAATTCACACAGGACACCAGATAAGACAGGAGAATTACACCAGCCCCCCGACACATAGACCATACATAGACTAGCACAGATACTGGAGACTGAGACAAAGGTGGGTTGGGGGACACTGTGACCCCGTCCGACGAGCACAACCCCCACACCACTAGAGGGATATCAACAGACCACCAACTTACTACCCTGAGACAAGGCTGAGTGTAGCCCATGAAGATCTCCCCCACCGCAAGAGCCTGAGGGAGCACTCAACCCACTCAAGTGATGCACCCCTCCTAGGAACAGCATGGAAGAGCACTAGCAAGCCAGTGACTCAGCCCCCGTAATAGGGTCAGAGACTAAGAATCCCAGGGGAGAGAGTGGAGCCGGCCAGGCAGAGACAGCAAGGGCAGTTCGTCGTTCCAGTGCCTTGCCGTTCACTGTAACGCTTTGTAGGTTAGCAGTAAAACCTTGAAATCAGCCCTAGCCTTAACAGGAAGCCAATGTACTGTAGAGAGGCTAGCACTGGAGAAATGTGATCAAATTGTTTGGTTCTAGTCAGGATTCTAGCAGCTGTGTTTAGCACAAACTGAAGTTTATTTAGAGCTTCATCCGGGTAGCCAGAGAGTAGAGCATTGCAGTAGTCTAATCTAGAAGTGACAAAAGAATAAGACTAGCTTTTCTGCAATTTGTTTTTACAAGAAGTTTCAGATTTTTACAATGTAATGAATATGTAACAAAGCTGTTGTGGTCAAAAGACAAATCAGGGTCCAGTGTAACGGAAAGGTCCTTCACAGTTTTATTTAAGATGACTGACAACCATCAAGATTAATTGTCAGATCCAACAACAGATATCTTTGTTTCTTGGGACCTAGAACTAGCATCTCTGTTTTGTCCGAGTTTAAAAGTAAAAAATGTGTCGCCATCCACTTCCTTATGTTGCTACTTGGCTATCTGCCAATCCTTTTGTTTTTTACTTCAAATACATTTACCACCGTCTTAGCTTTTAGTTTCTGAGTTTCTTTCACCCCGGACGCCTTATCTGGACATGGTTCTACAGGACCTCTACCAGCCCAAAAAGCTAAGTAGTAACATTAACACTATGCCATGTAATTGCGGTTGCTGTACTCATAATTTACAGGAGAACTATCGCCTTATGCGATAGCCGAGGATAGCCGTGATACAAGCACAGCTTCAGATGGAATCGTTAGGCAAAGGCAATTAAGTGTAGGAAAGGATAAAACAGCATCTGTGCCACCAGTAAGTACAGATAGTAGTGGAAATCCCCCCCACACAGTCTCTGCAGCCGGACAATTTTCTCAAGGCTTCTGGAAATAAATGCTGTCGGCATGCTGAACCGGTCATTCAGCTGACAGAAACTTTCAACTGGTTCTCCTCCACCCTTCTCAGGTCTCTTCTCCACCTGTTACGGGGTCTGAGCCACTGAAGACTCCCACCATTAGCTCTAACAATTTGAAAACCCTAGTCATTGGCGACTCCATTACCCTCACTATTAGATTTAAAAAGAATCATCTGGCGATCATACACTGTTTACCAGGGCGCAGGGCTACCGACGTAAAGGCTAATCTGAAGATGGTGCTAGCTGAGGCTAAAACTGCAGAGTGTAGAGAGTATCGGGATATTGTTATCCACTCGGCACCAACAATGTTAGGATGAAACCGTCAGAGGTCAGCTTCAGCATGTAAATCATCTAGACATATGTGTCGGCATCGAGTAGCTGTCTCTAGCCCCTCCCAGTTAGGGGGAGTGATGAGCTATATACCACTCACAACTCAATTGCTGGTTGGAAACTGTTTTCTAGTGTTGAATTTGGCTCCATAGGAGTTAAATTAACTCTTGGGATTTTACTGTGTGGCTGTACTGCTTCTGTTTTGTATCGTCAGGTACCCCAAAGGACTGAGAGTACTGGACTGAGGGCTTGTAGGCCTGTTGTAAGGACTCCATGGGCTTCTAAGTATTAAAAAAGCTAAAGAGTTGAATATTATTCTTGATGGAAGACTATTCAGTGAGTACGTGTGGCTCTGACTGTGTGTGACTGTTGAGGGTTGAGGCCCAGTTCTGCTACGATGGGGCGGGTAAATATTGGCAGAACGGAAGGAGAGACACACAGATGTGTGAGATGTCAGAGCAGTTACTGTAACTGACGTAAGAGAGATGGAGGGAGGGATGGAGGGAGGAAGAATACCCCCAACAATCTTTCAGCAGAGAATATACCTCCAAGAGCAGAAGGAAAAGTCAATAGGAATGGGAAAAATAGGAGAACATGAGAAAAGGCCAAGCATGAGAGAGGCAGAGCAGAGTTCTGTGGATTAGTCCATAGAGTGGACACTCTAAGACTTCATTGTCCAGTCCTATGTTCTCCATAGAAACATTTGACAGAGAGAGAAGTCTTATTGTCCCGTCCTGCAGTCACCTTTGTAATCTCTACAAGTGGCTGCAGTGGAGTTGAAGTGGAGAGGGTCTTTGTTGTTAGCAGCTCAGCCCTCCACTGGAGGACCCCAGTCTCCTGAGAGCACAGGAAGCAGAAAAGAGGTAGACAGGACATACAGGCATACAGCGGGTATGGAGAGTATGTTTAATAGAGCCAGACAGACAGCCCCCTGTGTAGTGAAGTACCTGCAGGGCAGACTATAGGCATAGTTAGGAGACAGACAGGGAGAAGAGGTTGTGGGGTGGTGACTGTCTCAAGTGTGTTTCCATGTGTTTAGTCTGTGTTGCAGCATGTTGCAACATAAACAAACCTCTTCCTATTCTCATTAGTGCCCCCAAATCTGCTACCCCCAACCCACTCAAACAGTTTGAAACATTTAAAAAGATAATGCTAGGAACAGGAGGACACTGTATATGTTATGAACATGAAGAGCTTATGAGCAGGTTAAGAGAGGTCATTGGACTTAGTCAGGGATGTGCCAGCTGGACCAGGCGGTGATACCGGGCGATGGCTCCATCCAGAACCCAGCTGTCCAGGATGTTTCAGAAACATTCCGACAGAATTCCAGTGACGTAATGGGTCAGGGAGGGCACTGTGTCGTGAGATCAGCACATGCTGGATGAGGGAGTGGTGTGTGTGTGTGTGTGTGTGTGTGTGTGTGTGTGTGTGTGTGTGTGTGTGTGTGTGTGTGTGTGTGTGTGTGTGTGTGTGTGTGTGTGTGTGTGTGTGTGTGTGTGTGTGTGTGTGTGTGTGTGTGTGTGTGTGTGTGTGGTAAAGCTGGTAATCTGGCTATATTAGCCCTGAGGAGGACCGTCCGGTTCCAATAGAATGATATCATGGAGCTGGCAGAGTAGGTGTGAGAGCAGGTGCTGTGGGAGGAAAGAAGGGGGAGGAAGGGGAGGATGAGTGGGAGGGGTAGACAGGGAGAAATGAGAGGTGAGGAAAATTGAGGAGAGAGATAGAGAGCAGAGAGAGAGAGAGAGAGAGAGAGCAGAGGGCAAAGAGAAAAGATAAGTGGGTTTACAGGGAGAGAGGGGGGAGGATGATAAGTTGGTGTGAGAACAGGGCAGAAGGGCATGGGACATGGATGGTGCCATTGGGTGAGTTAGACATTGAGACAGTCTAGATGCCCAAATATATCTATTTTTACATTTGTGAGGGTAGCAGGGGAGGGAACGGAGGGGGGTAGAGAAGGGACCGGACCGGACTGGATGGAGGAAGGAGGAAGAGCTGGGAAGCATAAGTGGGTGTGAGGAGAAACAGAGGGGTGTAGGTGGTACTGAGATCTGGACCTGGAGCAAGAGTGGATATCCAAATGGATCTATTTTTACTCTCTTAACAGATTCCATCAACCCCTGCTAACTACCGACAGGATCCCTTCACATCCCCTCTGCTCTTCTTCAATACACTTTAGGCTAGAGTTTATTCTCATATTTATACTACTGACTTGTTATTGTGAAACCTGGCAGCGTTTTCATGGCTTTTCAGGTTTTCCCTCCTATTCTGTGCACTTAATTGACCATGAGAAGAGCTAGTGTGTTAATCATGCCATGCTGGTGGGTGGAATAGATCATTGTGTTGGCCAGCATCAGCTGGAAGACGTCTGGTTCCAGTACTAACAATAGATGACCACCAATGATACTACAGGATGGACCAATTGTAAGCGTGCATATGGGGAAGGGAATGGGTCAAGTGGAAGTGTGTGTGTGGAAGTGGAAGTGTGTGTGTGTGTGTGTGTGTGTGTGTGTGTGTGTGTGTGTGTGTGTGTGTGTGTGTGTGTGTGTGTGTGTGTGTGTGTGTGTGCTTGTGTGTTCGTCATGGGAATGACCATCTGGTGGACATCAGGACTGTCCAAATAAACATTAGCTACTGATTACCGGAACCATCTCCGCTCACACACACACACACATGCACACACACACAGGCACACACACAAACACGCACACACCCACAAAAAAGGATGCGCCATGAACCCTATTGTGCAGTTGGCCGTATCCATAGTGTATGCGACCTCATCAGTAGTTTTAGTCATATCAGATGATATGATAATGATATGAAATACATGATACCAGATATCAAACGTCATATCAGATGACATATCAGATGATATGATAATGATATGAAATACATGATACCAGATATCAAACGTCGTATCAGATGACATATCAGATGATATGATAATGATATGAAATACATGATACCAGATATCAAACGTCATATCAGATGACATATCAGATGATATGATAATGATATGAAATACATGATACCAGATATCAAACGTCGTATCAGATGACATATCAGATGATATGATAATGATATAATATACATGATATTATCAGATGTCATATCAGATGTCATATCAGTCCAGGAACCAATACCATCTTCATTGGACCAAATGGCACTGCTACCACCATCTGTGTACTTTGTTTTCTGTGACTATTGATTTGAATATCAGTTTATCAGCTCACAAAGAGATCCAAATCCTTGATGTTTACATAATTAAATCCAACATCATTGTCAATCTCCATGTATAATTGGGGCCAATGCAGCATAAAAGCCATTCGGTAGACTGATATAAGGTTGAGTTATAATGTGTGAGCCACGTGCTGCCGTACAATACTGTCTTTGTCTCTTGCACGTATCTGGCAGAAGCTCAGAGTGCAGTGGATAACAGGCCAGTGGTCGGCTGTTAACGTGAAGGACTTTTGGAGAGGGAATTACTCACAGACAATGTGACTGGTAAAGCGTTGTGTGCACACAGAAAAACCACAATGGACGACTTGATCAGAAAAGGTATTCATATACAAAACACATACATGAGACGCAGGCAGATAGGCACACAGACACACATGTAAGACCCCCAGACTAGCATACATAAAGACACACACACATACACACATAAAGGCACACACTCTGAACCGCTGCTTGGGAGGTGTCCTTGGCTTTTGGTTGTTTTCACAGTGAATCCCAGAGTCCACCCACACAGGCAAGCCCTGCAGAGACCTTCTGTTCCTCAACCTGGTCACACAATCACACACATCCACGCACACGCACACACACACAGACACACTGTGGACCGTGGCTAAAAATTGCCACAAATGATGATTTATTTATTTCTCTATAACATTGATAGAGAAAGTCACAGCACAGAACAGTTGGGAAGTGCTGACTGTGATCTCAGCCAGCTGGTAGACATGCTACTACACACTGACCAGTTCACTATCTACATCAGTTATGGAGACAGTAGGAAAATAGCACTGTGATGTCATATTTGTTCTGATTTCGACCCTCGTCCATTGTTTTACTTCTGTTGAAAGTTCTTTCACACACTCACATGCCAGAATGGGTTTGGCCAGTTCTGTCTGGAGTTGCACTTCCGTCCCAAGTCACCCTCATGCCGGACTGTTAACATTACGACACCAATAGCTGTCACTGTGAGAGGGATGAGGATCAACTGTAAATCACTGCTGATCTCGCTCTCTTTCTGTCGATCTCTGTCTCTGTCTGCAGACTATTTCTGTCTATCTCTGTCTCTGTCTGCAGACTCTTTCTATCTCTCTGTCTGCAGACTCTTTCTGTCTATCTCTGTCTCTGTCTGCAGACTCTTTCTGTCTATCTCTGTCTCTGTCTGCAGACTCTTTCTGTCTATCTCTCTGTCTGCAGACTCTTTCTGTCTATCTCTGTCTCTGTCTGCAGACTATTTCTGTCTATCTCTCTGTCTGCAGACTCTTTCTGTCTATCTCTGTCTCTGTCTGCAGACTCTTTATCTCTCTGTCTATCTTTCTGTCTATCTCTCTGTCTGCAGACTCTTTCTGTCTATCTCTGTCTCTGTCTGCAGACTATTTCTGTCTATCTCTCTGTCTGCAGACTCTTTCTGTCTATCTCTGTCTCTGTCTGCAGACTCTTTCTGTCTATCTCTCTCTGTCTGCAGACTCTTTCTGTCTATCTCTCTGTCTGCAGACTCTTTCTGTCTATCTCTCTCTGTCTGCAGACTCTTTCTGTCTATCTCTCTGTCTGCAGACTCTTTCTGTCGATCTCTGTCTCTGTCTGCAGACTCTTTCTGTCTATCTCTCTGTCTGCAGACTCTTTCTGTCTATCTCTCTGTCTGCAGACTCTTTCTGTCGATCTCTGTCTCTGTCTGCAGACTATTTCTGTCTATCTCTCTGTCTGCAGACTCTTTCTGTCTATCTCTGTCTCTGTCTGCAGACTATTTCTGTCTATCTCTCTGTCTGCAGACTCTTTCTGTCTATCTCTCTGTCTGCAGACTCTTTCTGTCTATCTCTCTCTGTCTGCAGACTATTTCTGTCTATCTCTCTGTCTGCAGACTCTTTCTGTCTATCTCTGTCTGTCTGCAGACTCTTTCTGTCTATCTCTCTCTGTCTGCAGACTCTTTCTGTCTATCTCTCTGTCTGCAGACTCTTTCTGTCTATCTCTGTCTCTGTCTGCAGACTCTTTCTGTCTATCTCTCTCTGTCTGCAGACTCTTTCTGTCGATCTCTGCCTCTGTCTCTGCAGACTCTTTCTGTCTATCTCTCTGTCTGCAGACTCTTTCTGTCTATCTCTGTCTCTGTCTGCAGACTCTTTCTGTCTATCTCTCTGTCTGCAGACTCTTTCTGTCTATCTCTGTCTCTGTCTGCAGACTCTTTCTGTCTATCTCTCTCTCTGTCTGCAGACTCTTTCTGTCTATCTCTCTGTCTGCAGACTCTTTCTGTCTATCTCTCTGTCTGCAGACTCTTTCTGTCTATCTCTGTCTCTGTCTGCAGACTCTTTCTGTCTATCTCTCTGTCTGCAGACTCTTTCTGTCGATCTCTGCCTCTGTCTCTGCAGACTCTTTCTGTCTATCAATTCAATTTCAATTCAATTCAAGGGCTTTATTGGCATGGGAAACATGTGTTAACATTGCCAAAGCAAGTGAGGTAGACAACATACAAAGTGAATATATAAAGTGAAAAACAACAAAAATTAACAGTAAACATTACACATACAGAAGTTTCAAAACAATAAAGACATTACAGATGTCATATTATATATATACAGTGTTTTAACAATGTACAAATGGTAAAGGACACAAGATAAAACAAATAAGCATAAATATGGGTTGTATTTACAATGGTGTGTGTGTGTCTATCTCTGTCTCTGCAGACTCTTTCTGTCTATCTCTGTCTCTGTCTCTGCAGACTCTTTCTGTCTATCTCTGTCTCTGCAGACTCTTTCTGTCTATCTCTGTCTCTCCAGACTCTTTCTGTCTATCTCTGTCTCTCCAGACTCTTTCTGTCTATCTCTGTCTCTGCAGACTCTTTCTGTCTATCTCTGTCTCTGTCTCTGCAGACTCTTTCTGTCTATCTCTGTCTCTGCAGACTCTTTCTGTCTATCTCTGTCTCTGTCTCTGCAGACTCTTTCTGTCTATCTCTGTCTCTGTCTCTGCAGACTCTTTCTGTCTATCTCTGTCTCTGTCAGACTCTTTCTGTCTATCTCTGTCTCTGCAGACTCTTTCTGTCTATCTCTGTCTCTTTCTCTGCAGACTCTTTCTGTCTATCTCTGTCTCTGCAGACTCTTTCTGTCTATCTCTGTCTCTGTCTCTGCAGACTCTTTCTGTCTATCTCTGTCTCTGCAGACTCTTTCTGTCTATCTCTGTCTGTCTCTGCAGACTCTTTCTGTCTATCTCTGTCTCTGCAGACTCTTTCTGTCTATCTCTGTCTCTGCAGACTCTTTCTCTATCTCTGTTTGTCTCTGCAGACTCTTTCTGCATCTCTGTCTCTGCAGACTCTTTCTGTCCTCTCTGTCTCTGCAGACTCTTTCTGTCTATCTCTGTCTCTGTCTCTGCAGACTCTTTCTGTCTATCTCTGTCTCTGCAGACTCTTTCTGTCTATCTCTGTCTCTCCAGACTCTTTCTGTCTATCTCTGTCTCTCCAGACTCTTTCTGTCTATCTCTGGCCTTTTATCAATTAGATTTGCTCACCTCCTGCGTCCTCTCTCACATCCTGCGTCCTCTCTCCTCCGTCCTCTCTCACCTCCTTTTGAAAAAGGTCAAAATTAATCGAGGTGAGATGGCAAGGAGAGTGGATGGAAATGTGCTTACTTGAAATGAGACGAACCTTCACCACGCATGTCATTAGGCAAATTATCTTCACAGGGGAGATCCCAAAATAAATGATCTTTAGAGGGGTGATCCCAAAATAAATTACCTTTAGAAGGGTGGATCCCAAAATAAATTATCTTTAGAGGGGTGATCCCAAAATAAATGTACTTTAGAGGGGTGGATCCTAAAATAAATGACCTTTAGAGGGGTGGATCCCAAAATAAATGACCTTTAGAGGGGTGGATCCCAAAATAAATGACCTTTAGAGGGGTGGATCCCAAAATAAATGACCTTTAGAGGGGTGGATCCCAAAATAAATGACCTTTAGAGGGGTGGATCCCAAAATAAATTACCTTTAGAGGGGTGGATCCCAAAATAAACGACCTTTAGAGGGGTGGATCCCAAAATAAATTACCTTTAGAGGGGTGGATCCCAAAATAAAGGTGGAAAGTGATCAAAACAAATGAGCAAGACATTTTATAGATAACACAATAAGTAGCAAATTGTTTTTAATAAACATGTGCATGTTTTTCTCCTCTGACAAAACTTAAGCTACACTTGTGTTTCCTCGCCAAAAAAAAACTATAGAGGAGAGGAGGACACTCTTCTGTTTGCCTACTAACGAATTGACACACTCGTCGACCACTCAACCACTTGAGTGGAGGAGAAAGTATGGAGGAGAGAGGCCCGAGGACGGACTTTTGCCCAAACGAGAAAACCCCTCTATTTTTCTTTATCTCTCCAGATTATTTGTCTGTCTGTCTGTCTGTCTGTCTGTCTGTCTGTCTGTCTGTCTGTCTGTCTGTCTGTCTGTCTGTCTGTCTGTCTGTCTGTCTGTCTGTCTGTCTGTCTGTCTGTCTGTCTGTCTGTCTGTCTCTCTCTCTCTCTCTCTCTCTCTCTCTCTCTCTCTCTCTCTGTCTCTCTCTGTCTCTCTCTGTCTCTGTCTCTCTCTCTCTCTCTCTCTCTCTCTCTCTCTGTCTCTCTCTCTCTCTCTCTGTCTCTCTGTCTCTCTCTCTCTCTCTCTCTCTCTGTCTCTCTCTCTCTCTCTCTCTCTCTCTCTCTCTCTCTCTCTCTCTCTCTCTCTCTCTCTCTCCTTCTGTCTATCTCTGTCTCTATTTATCTCTCCAGACTCCTGCCATGCACAGGAAGTGAAAGTGAGGCTTCCTCTTCCTCTATGTAGTAATAAAAGGAACATAGCCTTGGGGTGGAGGGGTCTCTCAGCATCCTCTTCCTCTATGTAGTACTGGAGGGAACACAGCCTTGGGGTGGGGGTGGGGGGTGGAGGGGTTTCTCACGTGAGGATCAGCGTAAGTGGACAGATTGAAACTGAAATTAGTGCCAAAATGACTGTCACACATACACACTGGTTCTCACTAGTTTAACACTGGTCCAAATCTGAGGTCAAGGGCAAACCATTCAGTCATAAGAGGATATCTTTCCAGTTTGGTGTTCTATGCTGGTTGAATGATGGTGTTCGGTACGTACAATTGAAGCTTACAATTAAACGTCATATATTCCTTGACACACACCTCTTCTTTTGAACACACACACACATGCATACAATCACACACACACACACACACACACACACACACACACACACACGCGCGCACACACACACACACGCAGGGTGGGCCTATTCAGTAAAAGGACACCATGGCTGTGTTTAATTATATTCCATCACCTCTCCCTCTGTAATAGGACACACAGATAGCATTCCATCACCTCTCCCTCTGTAATAGGACACACAGATAGCATTCCATCACCTCTCCCTCTGTAATAGGACACACAGATAGCATTCGATCACCTCTCCCTCTGTAATAGGACACACAGATAGCATTCCATCACCTCTCCCTCTGTAATAGGACACACATATAGCATTCCATCACCTCTCCCTCTGTAATAGGACACACAGATAGCATTCCATCACCTCTCCCTCTGTAATAGGACACACAGATAGCATTCCATCACCTCTCCCTCTGTAATAGGACACACAGATAGCATTCCATCACCTCTCCCTCTGTAATAGGACACACAGATAGCATTCCATCACCTCTCCCTCTGTAATAGGACACACAGATAGCATTCCATCACCTCTCCCTCTGTAATAGGACACACAGATATCATTCCATCACCTCTTCCTCTGTAATAGGACACACAGATAGCATTCCATCACCTCTCCCTCTGTAATAGGGCACACAGATAGCATTCCATCACCTCTCCCTCTGTAATAGGACACACAGATAGCATTCCATCACCTCTCCCTCTGTAATAGGACACATAGCTAGCATTCCATCATTCAGCAAAAAATAAAGTGATCATAGTCTATAATGTGGTGTGCAGAGACTGACCTACCAATCAGAATCCTTCTGGACTGGTCAGAACCTGATCTCACAAAACCAGCTGACAAAAATGTGATCTACTTTATTTCTGAAACTTCAACTTCCCTTTTTTATTTTAAGTCCAGTCATTCCAATGAACTGTCCTCCACCCCTCCTTGGTTCTCCTCTCATCTAACAATTTCTGCTTTGTCACTCTTTCTAGTCGTTCATATGCTCCCCTCCTCCTCTGGTCCCTCTCCCTGTCCTGTGAGAACCGGTCTGGACACACAAATGTGCTCAGCATTTTTTTTTACATTTCCACTGAAACTACAGTCTGGGGACGGTGAGCACGAGTTTCGATGTGGTAATGTCCGTTAACGGTCGTGCGTCTCCTGGTGAGTCAGTACGACAAATAGAGGAAGAGGTCAGAAGAAGATGAAACAAAGGAGAAGACTGACAACGGACAAGGCCTCCCTCATTTAGATTCAGAAAAAATAGTCTGGTTCTACGTACATATGTTTAAATGTATCTTGCATGTGTAGACATACAGACGCAGAAACCAGACTGTCAGATGTTAATGTGGGTCAGAAAAGTAGTTGGTAAACCAGGCGAGGCAGTCATTTGAGAAACCAAAGCTGTCGAGTCTGCCAATAAGAATGTTGTGATTGACAGAGTCGAATGCCTTAACCAGGTCGATGAATACGGCTGCACAGTAATGTCTCTTATCGATGGCGGTTATGATGTCGTTTAGAACCTTGAGCGTGGCTGAGGTGCACCCATGACCAGCTCTGAAACTAGATTGCATAGCGGAGAAGGTATGGTGCGATTCGAAATGGTCAGTCATCTGTTTGTTAACTTGGCTTTCGAAGACCTTAGAAAGACAGGGTAGGCTAGATATAGGTCTGTAGCAGTTTGGGTCTATAGTGTCACCCAGCTTTCCGATACGAAAGAGAGGTTGAACAGGCTAGTAATAGGGGTTGCAACAATTTCGGCAGATAATTTTAGAAAGAGAGGGTCCAGATTGTCTAGCCCGGCTGATTTGTAGGGGTCCAGATTTTGTAGCTCTTTCAGAACATCGGCTATCTGGATTTGGGTAAAGGAGAAATGGTGGGGGCTTTGGCGGGTTGCTGTGGAGGGTGCCGGGCAGTTGACAGGGGTAGGGATAGCCATGAGGAAAGCATGGCCAGCCGTAGAGAAATGTTTCTTGAAATTCTCAATTATAGTGGATTTATCGGCGGTGACAATGTTTCCTAGCCTCAGAGCATTCTCCATGGACTTTACAGTGTCCCTGAAGTTTTTTTGAGTTAGTACTACAGGATGCAAATTTCTGTTTGAGAAAGCTTGCCTTAGCTTTTCTAACTGCCTGTGTATATTCCTACCGATCCTCGACTTTGGTGATGTCATCTATAAAATAGCCTCCAACACTCTACTCAACAGACTGGATGTAGTCTATCACAGTGCCATCCATTTTGTCACCAAAGCCCCATATACTACCCACCATTGCAACCTGTATGCTCTCGTTGGTTGGCCCTCGCTTCATACTCATCGCCAAACCCACTGGCTACAGGTTATCTACAAGTCTCTGCTAGGTAAAGCCCCGCCTTATCTCAGCTCACTGGTTACCATAGCATTACCCACCCGTAGCATGCGCTCCAGCAGGTATATCTCACTGGTCACCCCAAAGCCAATTCCTCCTTTGGTCATCTTTCCTTCCAGTTCTCTGCTGCCAATGACTGGAACGAATTACAAAAATCTCTGAAGTTGGAGACTCATATATCCCTCACTAGCTTTAAGCACCAGCTGTCAGAGCAGCTCACAGATCACTGCACCTGTACATAGCCCATCTGTAAACAGCCCATCTATCTACCTACCTCATCCCCATACAGTATTTATTCATTTATCTTGCTCCTTTGCACCCCAGTATCTCCACTTGCACATTCATCTCATGCACATCTACCATTCCAGTGTTTAATTGCTATATTGTAATTACTTCGCCACCATGGCCTATTTATTACCTTACTTCCCTTAACTTACCTCATTTGCACTCACTGTACATAGACTTTTTGTTTTATTTTGTTCTACTGTATTATTGACTGTATGTTTTGTTTATTAGAGTAGAGTGATAACATAGTCTTTGTAACTATAAACTACTATGACGTACGAACGCGGAGAGGTCCAATATAGGCCCAATTCTCCTCCATGCTACTCCTCCTTTCTCTTGCCCCCTCTCTCTCTCTTTCTCTCTTTCTCTCTCTCACTCTCAGGCCCTCTCTCTCCCTCTCTCTCTGTCTCTCTCTCTCTCTCTTGCTCTCTCTCTCCCTCTCTCTCTTTCTCTCTCTGTCACTCTCTCCCTCCCACTCTCTGTGTGTAATTACTGTGAGCTCCAAACCTAAAATAACATGACTGGCCCAATTACAGCATGGGCCTGATTACTCTCCTCTCTCTGAGAGAAGAGGGCTAAAGAAGAAAGGAAGCCTAACTAAAACACAAAAACAGTGGAGAGGTGAATTCCATTTATAGTAGTACCAGTAGTATCAGTAGTAGTAGTAGTAGTTATAGTGGTAGTTGTAGTAGCAGTAGTAGTAGCAGCAGCAGCAGTAGTAGTAGCAGTAGCAGTTATAGTGGTAGTAGTAGTAGTAGTAGCAGTAGTAAAAGTAGTAGTAGTAGTAGTAACGGCAGTAGCAGTAGTAGTAGTAGTAGTA
>NC_056450.1:32052143-32064643 GCF_018296145.1 Oncorhynchus tshawytscha | reverse complement strand
ACACGCACACACACGCACACACACACGCACACACACACACACACACACACACACACACACACACGCACACACACACACACACACACACACACACACACACACACATCTAGGGGTCACCTCGCCATGTACAGTGTAAATCCTCTCCTCACTTCACATTCTTGGTATAGGCTCTATAATTCTAAACCAGCCAGGTCACCAGTGATAAACGTCAGTATTCAACGTTCATCCACGTCTGAGGACATCGGGAGATGACGTGGAAACCAGCCTTATAAGTCCAAACCACAGGTGGCTGGTGACACCTTAATTGGGAGGGATGGGCTCATAGTAATGGCTGGAACTGAATCAATGGAACAGTATATACAACACATCAAATACATATTTTCCATATGTTTGATACCATTCCATTCACTCCATTCCAGACATTATTTCTAGGCTATATAAGTCTAAACCAGCCAGGTCACCCATGATACAAGTCAGTATTCGACGTTCATCCACGTCTGAAGACGTACGGAGATGACGTGGAAACTGACCTCTAGGAGCTGCAGTGAGCGCTCTTCCCTTCAAGTAGGTTTCGGTGTTGCTAAGGTGTTGTGGATGGCAGTGGTGGATTTAGGTATTGGCGACATGGGCAGATCGGTTTTCTAGCATGTATTTGCACATCATGTCAATGATATCATGTGGGACTGTGGGTCAGTTAACCTTGTCGGAGTGGGTGCCCTGATTCTAGTTGGTGAGCTGGGCAGGCTACTGCCTGGGAAGGTCATCCACTCAGAAGTACGAGATGGGGAGGGGGGCGGGGGTAGGTTGACCTCAGGTCTCCCCACTGGAAGCCCGAGGTAGGGGGAGCGGGGGAATCAAATAGTGCACCTCTAACTTTGTACACTACTAATGCAATTAGTGAAATCAGTCACACTACGAAACATTACCAAATAAAACACAATTAATTCATAATACTGTGAATATATAGTTACATAGACATATTGTTATATTTTTGGATGGTTTGTGCCAAATCGTTAAGAATATTATAAAATCAGTCTGCACACCACCAAGGTGATTTGGTTTGTTTTTGACGTGTTGGGGGATGGGTAATGTATTGCTGCTCAGTGCCAAATAAACACAAATGTATTTCTATTTGTCTTTGTTACTTCTTTTTGATATTTATGAGTCTTACTTTTGTATATATTTTTTATATTATATATATATTATTGATATAGTTTTAAATGTTATGATTATTTATTTGTGTTGTTCCACATGCGCTGAAGGGTGGGGGTTCGCCAGGGAGCCATACAAGCTGGTGGACGGGGATGGTGGAGAAGCATCTGCTTGTGGTGCAAAAGGTTGTATGTTTGAACCCATCTATAGAAAGTTTTTCTTTATATTGTTTTAAGCCCAAACCTTAACCCTTACTTTAACCATTCAGAGTTAACGCCTAACCTTAACCCTAACCTTAACCCTTACTTTAACCATGCAGAGTTAATGCCTAACCTTAACCCTAACATTAACCCTTACTTTAACCATTCAGAGTTAATGCCTAACCTTAACCCTAACATTAACCCTTACTTTAACCATTCAGAGTTAACGCCTAACCTTAACCCTAACCTTAACCCTTACTTTAACCATTCAGAGTTAACGCCTAACCTTAACCCTAACCTTAACCCTTACTTTAACCATTCAGAGTTAATGCCTAACCTTAACCCTAACATTAACCCTTACTTTAACCATTCAGAGTTAACGCCTAACCTTAACCCTAACCTTAACCCTTACTTTAACCATTCAGAGTTAATGCCTAACCTTAACCCTAACATTAACCCTTACTTTAACCATTCAGAGTTAACGCCTAACCTTAACCCTAACCTTAACCCTTACTTTAACCATTCAGAGTTAACGCCTAACCTTAACCCTAACATTAACCCTTACTTTAACCATTCAGAGTTAACGCCTAACCTTAACCCTAACATTAACCCTTACTTTAACCATTCAGAGTTAATGCCTAACCTTCGGCTATGAAATGTTTAGTTTGGAACCACTTTGAAATGTTATGTTTGAGAGACATGGATGAACGTCTAATTCTGACGTGAGCTTATTGGTCTATACACCACAGACATGCACACACACACACACGCGCACACACACACACATGAACCCACGCGCACACACACACACACACACACACACACACACACACACACACACAGACACAAACACACACACACACACACGCACCCACGCACACACACGCACGCACACACACATCCCATGTTTGTTTGCTGTTGTATTTGTGCTTTTTCCTGTGTCTTCTGTCAGTGTTGTCCGTTTTGCCTTACATTCTTTTGCTATTTCTTTTTTATTCCAGCCCAGTCCTCACAGGAGGCCTTTTGCCTCATCCCAAGCCATCATTGTCAATAATCATCTGTTCTTAATTGACTTGCCTGTTAAATAAAGGTTCAATAAAACACATTTGGGATCTGGTTGGCATCAGATTGAACCAGCAAGACTGAGACATCAGACATCAGACAGACAGGAGACTTTGCTCTCTATCATACTCACACACTCTTGTCACACTCTGACCATTATTTGCGTTGTTTGTTTCTATGTTTTGATTGGTCAGGGTGTGATATGAGTGGGCATTCTATGTTGCATGTCTAGTTTGTCTGTTTCTATGTGTTTTGGCCTGATATGGTTCTCAATCAGTGGCAGGTGTTTGTCGTTGTCTCTGATTGGGAACCATATTTAGGTAGCCTGTTTGGTATTGTGGTTGGTGGGTTATTGTCTATGTGATGTTGCATGTTAGCACTCAGTTTTGATAGCGGTCGTTTGGTTAGTGTACTTTGTGTTTTTTCATGTTTCATTAAAAAGATGTATTCACATCACGCTGCACTTTGGTCTCCTCAATACGACGATCGTGACAACTCTCTCAGTGTTGGTTAGGAAACACCAGTTAACTCAAATGCTTATGTACAGTATAGTATAACGCTGTAGTCCCTAGTTGATAGTGTTGTTTATATGTTATTTCCCCAACAGGCTCAATCACTGGGGAAATTGGTTGGTAAACATTACACATCATGCCTGGAGTGTGATTTGAGTGTGTGTGTATTTGAGTGTGTTTGTATATGTCTTAGTATATTCCAACACAGCGAGAGGATGCCCAGGTCTACGCTGTCTCATGAGGATTATGGGTAATTTCACCGCATTTGTTTTCATTTGCTCTGTGCATCTTTGTGTGTGTGTGTGTGTGTGTGTGCCTCAGAGCATACAGTTGTTAAAACCAACATCAATGATATATTCACAGCTTCAGTGCAAATATCTGTTGAAATATTTGTTGAAAAATGCCCAGATGCTCTATTAGTTTAGAAACGGAGTGAGAAAGAACTAGCTAATATGTGCATGGAATTGATCATTGGCAACATTAACAAAGAAAAAAGCCATGTGATGCCCAAAACTAAAGTGACTGAAATCTTAAAATATGATAATATAAGTGCACTAAGGACAAATTCCTGTGTTGCGCAGACTGGGCAATGTTGAGCAGGCTCTCTGGCGGCCCGTTTGGAGCGAGCCAATCAGGCATGAGGGATGTGAACAGGAACTGACATCAAAGGACTGACACTTCCACAATTTACTAGCATGGCCTATTTCCCTGAATATACACACACATACTCTCTTTCATGCACACATAAACACACACACACACACAGAAACATATACACATGCAAACACAGATGCTCAAACATGCAAACATGGACTCGTGCTTGAATGCATGAACACGTACAGTGACCTACAGTATGCACATACATTTGAAGTCATAAGTTTACATACACCTCAGCCAAATACATTTAAACTCAGTTTTCACAATTCCTGACATTTAATTCTAGTAAAAATTCCCTGTCTTGCGTCAGTTAGGATCACCCCTTTATATTAAGAATGTGAAATGTCATAATAATAATAATATTAATTTCAGCTTTTATTTCTTTCATCACATTTCCAGTGGGTCAGACGTTTGCACACACAATAAATATTTCAATTGTTTAACTTGGGTCAAACGTTTCGGGTAGCCTTCCACAAGCTTCCCATAATAATTTCGGTGAATTTTGGCCCATTCCTCCTGACAGAGCTAGTGTAACTGAATCAGGTTTGTAAGCCTTCATGCTCGCACACGATTTTTCAGTTCTGCCCACACATTTTCTATAGGATTAAGGTCAGTGCTTTGTGATGGCCACTCCAATACCTTGACTTTGCTATCCTTAAGCCATTTTGCCACAACTTTGGAAGCCAATTCCTCCTTTGGCCGCCTCTCCTTCCAGTTCTCTGCTGCCATTGACTGGAACGAACTACAAAAATCTCTGAAACTGAAAACACTTATCTCCCTCACTAGCTTTAAGCACCAGCTGTCAGAGCAGCTCACAGATCACTGCACCTGTACATAGCTATATATAGCCCAAACAACTACCCCTTCCCCTACTGTATTTATTTATTTATTTTGCTCCGTTGCACCTCAGTATTTCTACTTTGCACACTCATCTACTGTCAAATCTACCATTCGAGTGTTTTAATTGCTATATTGTATTTATTTCGCCACCATGACGTATTTATTGCCTTTACCTCCCTTATCTCTTACCTCATTTGCTCACATTGTATATAGAGATATTTTTCTACTGTGTTATTGACTGTATGTTTGTTTTACTCCATGTGTAACTCTGTGTCGTTGTATGTGTCGAACTGCTTTGCTTTATCTTGGCCAGGTCGCAGTTGTAAATGAGAACTTGTTCTCAACTTGCCTACCTGGTTAAGTAAAGGTGAAATAAATAAACAAAAATACAAATGTTTGGGGTCATTGTCCATTTGGAAGACCCATTTCCAACCAAGATTTAACTTCCTGACTGATGTCTTGAGATGTTGCTTCAATATATCCACATAATTTTCCTGCCTCATGATGCTATTTTGTGAAGTGCAGAGTGTGAAGTTCCTGCAGCAAAGCACCCCCACAACATGATGCAGCCACCCCTGTGCTTCACGATTGGGATGGTGTTCTTCAGCTTGCAAGCCTCCCCCTTTATACTCCAAACATAACGATGGTCATTATGGCCAAACAGTTATATTTTTGTTTCATCAGACCAGAGGACATTTCTCTAAAAAGTATGATCTTTGTCCCCATGTGCAGTTGCAAACCGTAGTCTGGCTTTTTATGGCGGTTTTGGAGCAGTGGTTTCTTCCTTGCAGAGCGCTTTCAGGTTTTGTTGATATAGGACTCATTTTACTGTGGACATAGATACTTTTGTACCTGTTTCCTCCATCATCTTCACAAGGTCCTTTGCTGTTGTTCTGGGATTGATTTGCACTTTTCGCACCAAAGTACGTTCATCTCTAGGAGACAAAACGTGTCTCCTTCCTGAGCGGTATGACAGCTGCATGGTCCCATGCTGTTTATACTTGCATTCTATTGTTTGTACAGATGAACATGGTACATTCAGGTGTTTGGAAATGGCTCCCAAAGATTAACTTGTGGAGGTCTACAATTTTTTTTCTGAGGTCTTGGCTGATTTCTTTTGATTTTCCCATGATGTCAAGCAAAGAGGCACTGAGTTTGAAGGTAGGCCTTGAAATACATCCACAGACACCTCCAATTGACTCAAATTATATCAATTAGCCTATCAGTAGCTTTTAAAGCCATGACATCATTTTCTGGCATTTTCCAAGCTGTTTAAAGGCACAGTCAACTTAGGGTATGTAAACTTCTGACCCACTGGAATTGTGATACAATGAATTATAAGTGAAATAATCTGTCTGTAAACAATTGTTGGAAAAATTACTTGTGTCATGCACATAGTACATGTCCTAACCAACTCGCCTAAACTGTAGTTTGTTAACAATACCTTTTTGGGGTGGTTGAAAAACTATTTTTAATGACTCCAACCTAAGTCTATGTAAGTTACTTCAACTATGGGTACACACATCACCATGCACCATGCACTAAGACATACACACACTGCCCAAATTTCTTCCACAGTACCAAATGTGGACAAGATTCTGTGGCTGATTCTAGGAAATGACACCTTGTTTTTATGATTTTTGGTGTAATAATCAGATGGAGAGAGAGGTTTGAATGCACTGTATTTAAAAGAATGTTAACCTTTCTTTAAGCAAGGAGTCCCATTGATATCAAGGACTCTTTTTCAAGGGAGGCCAGCATGACAAGACCATCAGCAATTACACACTGTAGCAGTATGATGATAACACTGTGAAGTACTGGGAATGGGAGGAATTACATGAGCTGTTGGGCTGCTGTTGAGTCAATAACAAATAATCGGAGGGAGAGAGAGAAGTTCTCACAGACAAACACACACACACACACACATTGATCACACACAAGGCCAGACAGGCCAGGAGTTTATTTAGTGGCTAGGCTGGGGAAGGGGAGGCCAGACTGGTGAAGGTGGGAAGTCCTCCTCCCCTGGGGCTGTTAGCAGGGCCACCAGGTCAACCGTGATACATTTCAGTATTTGGCGTCCATCCATATCCGAGGACGTTGGGAGATAATATGGAAATCGGCCACTAGGGGGCAACAGTGAGCGCTGTTTTGTTTCAGTTTTGCTCGGCAGTTGTGGACGGGGATAGCAGGTGGACGGAAGTATCTGTCTCTGATTCTAAAGGTTCCATTTTCAAATCCAGCAATAGAAAGTTGCTTTTTATATTTTGACCATTTGGAGTTAATGCCTGACCTTAAGAATTCAGTGTTAATGCCCAAACTTAACCTTAAACACTAAGACATTTGAAGTTTAGAACAACTTAGAAATTTGACGATTGAGAAACACGGATGAATGTCTAATTATGACATGAGACTATGAGAGCTTGTTGACCAGTCACTCCCTGTAGCTGCTGGTTTCTGAACAGCCAGCTCACCTGTCACTGGTTGTTTATTTGTTTTTGAGGGCTCCATGTGCATTTCAATGTCTTCTTGCTACAAAACAAAAGTCCCGTTGGAACAATAAAGATCAACTCCAACAGGAAGTAGAGGATATGGCGATAACCCTGCATTTCCTGCCCCTGTGCTGATGTGATTGGTCAACATTGAGTCAGCAAGCACAGATAATCCCTTGTATTGGCAGGCTGTGCTATTGAATACAGTGTTTTATTTCCAACAGGATAGTCAAAGCTGAAAATCGTTCTTCTGGCATCTCGGCAAAGGTTTGTCTATTTTTTTCAGGGCAAACTGTGATCTCCGGTCAAGAATCACAAACCTCTGCGTCCCACAGGGACAGTTGACGTACATGGAAGGTCCAGAGGCCAAAGGAACATCTACAATAGTACAATCTGCACGAGAGAGAGAGGGAGAGGGAGAGGGAGTGAGAGAGAGAGAGAGAGAGAGAGAGAGAGAGAGAGAGAGAGAGAGAGAGAGAGAGAGAGAGGGAGAGGGAGAGAGAGGGAGAGGGAGAGGGAGAGGGAGAGAGAGAGAGAGAGAGAGAGAGAGAGAGAAAGTGCATGTTCATGTTTTTGTGTGTATATCAAGGAGATTCTTATGGGAAGACAAGATGTAGGAAATGGGCGGAGGATGAGACGAGAGGAGTCTATGGTTATATACACAGAGACTAGGTGACATTGAGGAGCCTCGGGCCAACTCTGCCAACACAGCCAGCTGCTTACTGACACTGGAAATCTACTCGATGACTCTGTCTGTCTCTCAGTCTGTCTGACTGACTGGCTGGTTCTGTATCTTTGTCTGCATCTCTCTCACTTTTCTTTCTGTCTTTCTACCTTTCTCTCTATCCCTGTGCTTCTTTTTGCCGCTCTGTCTCTCTTACTCTCTTGGAATACACACAAACCTTTGCATACTTGACACACAAACACACATGCATGCACACACACACACACACACACACACACACACAAACACACACTCTGGACCAGAACAGAGTGGATGAGAAGCCAGGACTGTACTGTTCCTTCCCTGGTGTGTGTAATTTCTCTTGTGCTGTCAGTGAGAGTGTGAGCGATCCAAAAATCTGTCAGAAACCCACTTACCTCAAAACACCTCTAGGAAACCCACTTACCTCAAAACACCTCTAGTTCATGGACTGCTTACGGGATCTAAGCAGACACTGTTCCCGCCAGACACACGCACGGACAGACACAAATAGTATTTTAAACTTACTGTTACTAAGAAAATACTTTTTTTTACTCTCAGCCTGGTCTCATAGACTAAACGTAAGATAACAAATGTAAATACGAAAACACCCAAATTAGTATGATATGTTACGATTGGTGTGGTTACATAAGACTGAAGGTTACTTAAGGCAAAAACGAAAGGAAGGTGGTTTGTACGGGTGGATGGATGGATGGATGAATGAGCACATAACATGAACGTCTAGCAACTCAAAGGTTGCCTGTTCGAATCTAATCACCGACAACTTCAGCATTTTAGCAACTTTTCAACTACTACTACTTTTTAGCTACTTTGCAATTACTTGACATGTTAGCTAACCCTTCCCCTAACTCTAACACTAACATTAACCCTTTTAGCTAACCTAACCTTAACCCTTTATCCTTAATCCTAAATTGAACTCTAACCTTAACCCTAACCCGTAAGCCTAACCTCAAGTCTAGCTAATGTTAGCCATCTAGCTAATGTTAACATCCAAAAATTTGAATTTGTAACATATCATACTTTTCACAAATTCATAACATTTTGTATGTTTTTCAAATGTGTAACATGTCAAACTATTGGTAATTCATGACATATCATATGAAATTTGAAATGAACGATGGACATTCATTAATTAATATGCCATACAAAAATCTAAAATATCATACTAAATGCCTTGTTCCGGATTTACGTACAGAATAATACATAATGCTCTGAGGCCAGGTTGGAAAATCTTGACAGTTTTCATGGTCTTATCTATGTGTGAAAGTCAATGTTGTTCTGTATAAATGTACATTTAATTCCATGGTACTGAAATTAAAGACTTGATTAAGAAGAGGATGATGAATTAAATATAACTAAAGAGAGCGACAGAAGAAGAAGAGATCAAGAAAAGGAGATTTGTAGGTACTTATCTATAAGTCAGTTTAGTTAAGCTTCACATTTTGTAATTAGGGACATGGATATAAGGGACAGAGAGAGGGACAAAGGGAAATAAAATAGGATATTCCCTTATGAAATATATATTTAACTAAAATGTTATACACCATTCAAACTCAACCCTGGACCTCGAAGCCAGTTCCACTGCATGTTATCATTGTTCCCCTTTAATCAGGGATGGATCTAGACCTGGGACACCAGGTGGGTGATTCCCCTTTAATCAGGGACGGATCTAGACCTGGGACACCAGGTGGGTGATTCCCCTCTAATCAGGGACGGATCTAGACCTGGGACACCAGGTGGGTGATTCCCCTCTAATCAGGGACGGATCTAGACCTGGGACACCAGGTGGGTGATTCCCCTCTAATCAGGGACGGATTTAGACCTGGGACACCAGGTGGGTGATTCCCCTTTAATCAGGGACGGATTTAGACCTGGGACACCAGGTGTGTGCAATTCATTTTCAGGTAGAACAGAAAATCAGCAGGCTTTGGACCTCATGGGGTAAAAATGGAATATCCCTCTCCCTCTCCCACTCCCATTATCTCTTTAGTGAGGGGGAGTATTCTGATGGGATGTGAGTTAATTAACATGTTGACGTTGGGTAGGTACTGGGGATGGTGTATAGAAGCAAAAGAGGCATGTGTATGTATTTGATTCACCCTAAAGATCCAGGTAGGTGTGTGCAGAGTAGAAGGTGTTAACCTTCTGCTCCTCTCTCTCCCCCTCCCCCTCCCTCCCTCCGCTATCCCCTCTCTCCCTCTCCCCCTCTCCCACTCCCCTCTCTCCCTCTCCCCCTATCCCCTCTCTCCCTCTCTCCCACCCTCACTCCTCTCTCTCCCCCTCCCCATATCCCCTCTCTCCCTCTCACCCTCTCCCACTCCCCTCTCTCCCCCTCCCCCTATCCCCTCTCTCCCTCTCTCCCTCTCTCCCTCCCCCTAGCCCCTCTCTCCCTCTCTCCCTCTCTCACTCCCCCTCCCCTAGCCCCTCTCTCCCTCTCTCCCTCCCTCACTCCCCCTCTCCCACCCCCTTTCTCACTCTCTTTCTCTCTACCCATGTGCCCCTCACTCCCTCCCCCCTTTCACTCCCCTCTCTCTATCTCCCCCTCTGCCCCTCTCTCCCTCCCCCGCTCTCCCTCCCCCTCTCCCCCTTTCTCTCTCGCTCTCTCTCTACCCCTATCTAGCTCTCTCTCTCTCTCTCTCTCACTCTCCCTCTATCTACCTCGCCCCATCTTTTTCTCTCTCTCTTTCTCATAAAAGTTGGTTACGGTAAGCGTTTTGCATAATCATGTTTATATGAGCTTTTGTGTGTGCGTGTGTGTATGCATTCCATTAAATAACAAAATAATGATGTGTTTTCCCATGTATCTCCCTCACACACCGATGGTGAATACCCCCTTGGCCAAAGCTGATCACTGATGAAAAAATGAACTTGTAGAGAAATTAATCTCCTACACAAACCCAGAACAGAGACTTTAACTCAATACTATCTGCTTGGTGGGAGGCCAACTTGTCCTCATTTCTGAGAATTAATACAAGTTGTCCACTTATGAGGGATGAGATTAAAATGTACTTGGCCCTGATTAAAACCCTGAGTGTGTGTTGATTTTGAGAGGAGTGTTAGTGTGTGTGTGTGCTCAGGTTGGGGATGAAGATTCCTGAACAGCCTTTATTGGAGATGATTACACTCATAAAAGCCTTCACTCTAAATTGCCCCCCCGCTAAAGAGGTACACACACACAATCATGTACATAAACACTGAGGTACACACACTCACAATCTTAATCAAGCACAGGTTTGTCTCTCTGGGTTAGCAAACTCAGAGCAGAGAATCCCTCCTGAAATAGGGATTGTATTAAAAAGAAAAGAGGATCACTACCTTTTTTCATCCTCTCCTTTCTCTCTCTTCATCTTAAAAAGTTAGCAACGTATTGGAAACAAAGAATGTTGGATATCAAGGAAAAGAGGAACTGGACCTATCCGTCCCTTGTCTCTTATTTTCTTTTCTGTCCCTCTCTTATGTTCTCTCGCTCTGTCTCTAGTATAGTACATCTTAATGCAGCAGAGGATAAGGCTGTCGCTGGGTTAATATGGTTACCACGATAACAATCTGTTCCTCCATCGCTAGTGATTGATTGCTGGTAGAGTGTGCGTGTGTGTGAGAGTGGACGACAGGAGACTGTTGAAGTGTGGGCTGTGTGTGTGTGTGTGTGTCTCTGTGTGTCTTCTCCCAATGTGGCGGGGGCCAGTGTGGCGGGGGCCAATGTGGCGGGGGCCAGTGTGGCGGGGGCCAATGTGGAGGGGGCCATTGTGGCGGGGGCCAGTGTGGCGGGGGCCAGTGTGGCGGGGGCCAGTGTATCCGTCAGTAGAGAACAATGGCTTTTAAATGAATCTGTGAGCTCGTAAATCACACAAAGAGAGAGCCCACACTGAACACTGATTGCCCCAACGACAGCGCCGGCGAACGACAGGAAAGAAAGAGGGAGAGAGTGAATGAACAAGCACTGCAGTGAGACACCTTGTTAACGCCGGGACAAAACGCCTCTATTAGGGACCAATGGCCCACTTATGCAAATGTCTGCACGCACACAGTCCCTAAAGTTCTGTCCTTGGGATACTGCACACACGCACGCGCACACACACACTCACGCACACACACACACACACACAATCTTGCACGCAACATGCAGTCAAGACAAATGTAAATATATGAAATATGTCATCTGTATTCAGGATTAAGTGTATGGCTGTGTTTTAATCTGTGGCATAGCTAGTATAGTCCTACCAAACAGATCGAATCAAATCACATTTTAATTGTCACATGATTTGTAAACAACAGGTGTAGACTGACAGGGAAATACTTAGTTATGCGTCCTTTTCCAACAATGTAGAGTTAAAGATAAAGTTATAACATTTACTAAAAATATAAATAGTAACACAAGTAATAAATACACAATAAATAATGAATAACAATATGAGTAAAAGGGGTACGAGGTATGACTAGGGGTACGAGGCATGACTAGGGGTACGAGGTATGACTAGGGGTACGAGGTATGACTAGGGGTATGAGGTATGACTAGGGGTACGAGGTATGACTAGGGGTACGAGGTATGACTAGGGGTACGAGGTATGACTAGGGGTATGAGGTATGACTAGGGGTACGAGGTATGACTAGGGGTACGAGGTATAACTAGGGGTACGAGGTAATTGAGGTAGTTACGTAAAGTGGAGGCTCCTCTGTGGAGGAAGGAGGGGACCCTCCACCTCAGTGAATGTCATAACATGTTTAATTGTAAAAAAAATTCAAAAGTTATCCTTTTTAGATACAACTATACTAAATATAATCACGTCACCAAATAATTGATTAAAACACTATTTTGCAATGAAGGTCTACAGCAGTACTCTGTAGGGTAGCACCATAGTGTAGC
>NC_056450.1:32027143-32044643 GCF_018296145.1 Oncorhynchus tshawytscha | reverse complement strand
CCTCCACTCTCCTCTCCTCCCTCTCCTCTCCTCTCCTCTCTTCTCCCACCACCCCACTCCTCTCTCTCCACTCCTCTCCTCTTGTCTCCACCACCCCACTCCTCCTCTCCTCTCCACTCCTCTCCTCTTGTCTCCACCACCCCACTCCTCTCCTCTCCACACTCCTCCTCCTCTCTCCTCTCCACCACCCCACTCCTCCTCTCCACTCTCTCCTCTCTCTCCACTCCTCTCTCCTCTTGTCTCACCACCCCACTCCTCTCCTCTCCACTCCTTTCCCAGGTCTCCACCACCCCACTCCTCTCCTCTTCACTCCTTTCCTCTTGTCTCCACCACCCCACTCCTCTCCTCTCCACTCCTTTCCTCAAGTCTCCACCACCCCACTCCCTCTCCTCTCCTCCTTTCCTCTTGTCTCCACCACCCCCACTCCTCTCCTCTCCACTCCTTTCCTCTTGTCTCCACCACCCCACTCCTCTCCTCTCCACTCCTCCTCTTGTCTCCACCACCCCACTCCTCTCCTCTCCCACTCCTTCTCTTGTCTCCCACCACTCCTCTCCTCTCCTCCTCCTCTTGTCTCCACCACCCCCCCGCACTCCTCTCCTCTCCTCTTCTCTCCACCACCACTCCTCTTGTGTCTCCACCACCCCACTCCTCTCCTCCTCTCCTCTTGTCTCCTCCCCCACTCCTCTCCTCTCCCTCTCCTCTCCTGTCTCCACCACCCCACCTCTCCTCTCCAGTCCTCCTCCCTCTTGTCTCCACCACCCCTCCTCCCTCTCCTCTCCTCTCTCCTCTCCCTCTTGTCTCCACCACCCCACCCTCCTCCTCTCCTTCACTCCTTTCCTCTTGTCTCCACCACCCCCTCTCTCCTCTCCACTCCTTTCCCTCTTTCTCCACCACCAATCCCCTCTCTCTCCACTCATTTCCTCTTGTCTCCACCACCCCCTCCTCTCCTCTCCTCCCTCTCCTCTTGTCTCCACCACCCCACTCCTCTCCTTTCCCTCCACCACACCACACCTCCCACTCTCCTCTCTCCTCTCCCTCTCCTCTTGTCTCTCTCCTCTCCTCTTGTGTCCTCCTCCTCTCCTCTCCCTCTCCTCTCCACCCTCCACTCTCTCCTCTCCCCTCTCCTGTTGTCTCCACCACCCCCACTCCTCTCCTCTACTCCTCTTGTCTTGTCTCCTCTCCCACCGCCCCACCCCCACTCCTCTCCACTCCTCTCCTCTTGTCTCCACCACCCCCACTCCTCTCCTCTCCACTCCTCTCCTCTTGTCCCCCACCCCACTCCCTCTCCTCCACTCCTTTCCTCTTGTCTCCACCACCTCATCTCCTCTCCTCCTCCCTCTTGTCTCCACCACCACACTCCTCTCCTCTCCTCTCCTCACCTCTTGTCTCCACCACCCCTCTCCTCTCCTCTCCCTCCTCTCCTCTTGTCTCCACCACCCCACTCCTCTCCTCTCCACTCCTCCTCTTGTCTCCACCACCCCACTCCTCTCCTCTCCTCTCTACTCTTCTTGCCTTGTCTCCACCACCCACCCCACGCCTCTCCTCTCTCTCCTCTCCTCTTGTCTCCACCACCCCCACTCCTCTCCTCTCCACTCCTCTCCTCTTGTCTCCACCACCCCCCCACGCATCTCCTCTCCTCTCCTCTCTACTCTTCTTGCCTTGTCTCCACCACCCCACCCCACGCCTCTCCCTCTCCACTCCTCTCCTTTTGTCTCCACCACCCCACTCCTCTCCACTCCACTCCTCTCCTCTTGTCTCCACCACCCCTCTCCACTCCTCTCCTCTCCACTCCCCTCCTCTTGTCTCCACCAGTCCTCTCCTCTCCTCTCCTCTCCTCTCCTCTCCTCTCCTCTCCTCTCCCTCTCCTCTCCTCCTCTCTCTCCTCTCCTCTCCTCTCCTCTCCTCTCCACTCCTCTCCTCCTCTCCTCTCCTCTCCTCTCCTCTCCTCTCCTCTCCTCTCCTAATAAATCCTCTCTCCTCTCCTCTCCTCTCTCTACTCCTCTTGTCTTGTCTCCACCACCCCAATCCTCTCCACTCCTCTCCTCTTGTCTCCACCACCCCTCTCCTCTCCTCTCCTCTCCACTCCTCTCCTCCCCACTCCTCTCCTCTCCACCATCCCACTCCTCTCCTCTCCACTCCACTCTCTCCTCTCCACTCCTCTCCTCTTGTCTCCACCACCCCACTCCTCTCCTCTCCACTCCTTTCCCAGGTCTCCACCACCCCACTCCTCTCCTCTTCACTCCTTTCCTCTTGTCTCCACCACCCCTCCTCTCCTCTCCACTCCTTTCCTCAAGTCTCCACCACCCCACTCCTCTCCTCTCCACTCCTTTCCTCTTGTCTCCACCACCCCACTCCTCTACTCTCCACTCCTTTCCTCTTGTCTCCACCACCCCACACTTCTCTCTCCTCTCCTCTCCTCCTCTCCTCTTGTCTCCACCACCCCACTCCTCTCCTCTCCATCCTCCTTTCCTCTTGTCTCTCACCACACCACACCTCTCCTCCACTCCTTTCCTATTATCTCACCACCCACTCCTCTCCACTCCTTTCCTCTTGTCTCCACCACAAACTCCTCTCCTCTTGTGTCTCCACCACCCCACTCCTCTCCTCTCCACTCCTCTCCTCTTGTCTCCACCACACTCCTCCTCCTCCTCTCCACTCCTCTCCTCCTGTTGTCTCCACCACCCCCTCCTCTCCTCTCCACTCCCACTCCTCTCCCTCTTGTCTCCCACAACCCCTCCTCCCACTTCTCTCCTCTCCTCTCCTCTCCTATCCTCTCCTCTCCTCTCTACTCCTCTTGTCTTGTCTCCACCACCCCACCTCACTCCTCTCATTCCTCTCCTCTTGTCTCACCACCCCAACTCTCCTCTCCTCTCCACCCCACTCCTCCTTTCCTCTTTTTCTCCACCACCCAATTCCTCTCCTCCTCCACTCCTCCTCTCCATTTCCTCTTGTCTCCACCACCCCACTCCTCCTCTCCCTCCTCCTTGTCTCCTCTCCTCTTGTCTCCACCACCCCACTCCTCTCCTCTCTCCTCTCCTCTTGTCTCCTCTCCCTCTCCTCTCCTCTCCTCTCTCCTCCTCTCCTCTCCTCTCCTCTCCTCTCCTCTCCTCTTGTCTCTCCTCTCCTCTCCTCTCCCTCCTCCTCTCCTCTCCTCTCCTCTCCTCCTCTCTCTCCCTCTTGTCTTGTCTCCACCACCCCACCCCACCCCACCCCTCCTCTCCACTCCTCTCCTCTTGTCTCCCTCTTGTCTCCACCACCCACTCCTCTCCTCTCCACTCCTCTCCTCTTGTCCCCCCACCCCACTCCTCTCCTCTCCACCCTTTCCTCTTGTCTCCACCACCCCCACTCATCTCCTCTCCACCACCACACTCCTCTCCTCTTGTCTCCACCACCCCACTCCTCTCCTCTCCACTCCTCACCTCTTGTCTCCACCACCCCACTCTCTCTCTCCTCTCCTCTCCACCACCCCCTCCTCTCCTCTTGTCTCCACCACCCACCCCACGCCTCTCCCTCTCCACCCTCTCCTCTTGTCTCCACCACCCCACTCCTCTCTCTCCTCTCCTCCTCTCTTCTTGCTTGTCTCCACCACCCCACCCCACGCCTCTCCTCTCCACTCCTCTCCTTCTTGTCTCCACCACCCCCACTCTCTCCTCTCCACTCCTCTCCTCTTGTCTCCACCACCCCACGCATCCCTCTCCTCTCCTCTCTACTCTTCTTGCCTTGTCTCCTCTTGTCCACCCCACCCCACGCCTCTCCTCTCCACTCCTCTCTTCTTGCCTTGTCTCCACCACCCACCCCCGCCTCCCTCTCCTCCTCCTCTTGTCTCCACCACCCCACTCCTCTCCTCTTGTCTCCCCACCCCACCCCCGCCTCTCCTCTCCACTCCTCCTCTTGTCTCCACCACCCCACTCCTCTCCTCTCCTCTCTCTCTTGTCTCCACCACCCCACGCATCTCCTCTCCTCCTCTCCTCTCCCTCCCTCTCCTCTTGTCCTCTCCTCTCCTCTCCTCCCCTCCTCTTGTCTCCTGATCCTCCTCCTCTCCACCTCCTCTCCTCTCCTCTCCTCTCCTCTCCTCTCCTCTCCTCTCCCTCTCCTCTCCTCTCCTCTCCTCTCCTCTCCTCTTGTCTTGTCTTGTCTCCACCACCCCACCTCCTCTCCTCTCCTCCTCTCCTCTTGTCTCCACCACCCCCTCTCCTCTCCTCTCCCTCCCTCCTCTCTCCTCCCCACTCCTCTCCTCTCCACCATCCCCCTCTCCTCTCCCTCCCTCTCCTCTCCCTCTCCACCACCCCACTCCTCTCCTCTTGTCTCCACCACCCCACTCCTCTCCTCTCCCTCCTTTCCCAGGTCTCCACCACCCCACTCCTCTCCTCTTCACTCCTTTCCTCTTGTCTCCACCACCCCACCCTCTCCTCTCCTCCTTTCCTCAAGTCTCCACCACCCCACTCCTCTCCTCTCCACTCCTTTCCTCTTGTCTCCACCACCCCTCTACTCTCCACTCCTTTCCTCTTGTCTCCACCACCCCACACTTCTCTCTCCTCTCCTCTCCACACCACCCTCCTCTCCTCTTGTCTCCACCACCCCACTCCTCTCCTCTCCCTCCTTTCCTCTTGTCTCCACCACCCACACCTCTCCACTCCACTCCTTTCCTATTATCTCCACCACCCACTCCTCTCCTCTCCACTCCTCTCCTCTTGTCTCCACCACCAAACTCCTCTCCTCTTGTGTCTCCACCACCCCACTCCTCTCCTCTCCACTCCTCTCCTCTTGTCTCCACCACTCCACTCCTCTCCTCTCCACTCCTCTCCTGTTGTCTCCACCACCCCACTCCTCTCCTCTCCACTCCACTCCTCTCCTCTTGTCTCCACAACCCCACTTCTCTCCTCTCCTCTCCTCTCCTATCCTCTCCTCTCCTCTCTACTCCTCTTGTCTTGTCTCCACCACCCCACCTCACTCCTCTCCATTCCTCTCCTCTTGTCTCCACCACCCCACTCCTCTCCTCTCCACTCCTTTCCTCTTTCTCCACCACACCCTCTCCTCTCCACCTTTCTCCTGTCTCTCCCTCCTCCCCCTCCTTTCCTATTGTCTCCACCACCCCTCTCCTCTCTCTCCCTCCTCTCCTCTGTCTCCACCACACCAATTCCTCTCCTCCCTCCTTTCCTCTTATCTCCACCACCCCCTCTCCTCTCCTCCTCTTGTCTTGTCTCACACCACCCCCACTCCTCCTCTCCTTGTCTCCACCACCCCACTCCTCCTCTCCACTCCTCTCCTCTCCTCTTCTCTCCTCTCCTCTCCTCCCCACTCTCCTTGTCTCCTCTCCTCTCCTCTCCTCTCTCCTCTCTTGTCTTGTCTCCACCACCCCCACCCCACCTCCACTCCTCTCCTCCTCCTCCTCTTGTCTCCACCACCCCCACTCCTCTCCTCTCCACTCCTCTCCTCTTGTCCCCCCTCTCCCCCTCTCCTCTCCTCTCCACTCCTCCCTCTCCTCTTGTCTCCACCACCCCACTCATCTCCTCTCCTTTCCTCTCCTCTTGTCTCCACCACCACTCCTCCTCTCCTCTCCACTCCTCCTCCCTCTTGTCTCCACCACCCCTCTCCTCTCCTCTCCACTCCTCTCCTCTTGTCTCCCACCACCATCTCCACTCTCCTCTCCACTCCTCCTCCTCTTGTCTCCACCACCTCCACTCCTCTCCTCTCCTCTCTCTTTCTTGCCTTGTCTCCACCACCCACCCCCCCACGCCTCTCCTCTCCACTCCTCTCCTCTTGTCTCCACCACCCCACTCCTCTCCTCTCCTCTCCCTCCTCTCCTCTTGTCTCCACCACCCCACGCCTCTCCTCTCCTCTCCCACCCCCACTCCTCTACTCTTCTTGCCTTGTCTCCACCACCCCACCCCACGCCTCTCTCTCCACTCCTCTCCTCTCCACCACCTCCTCTCCTTTCTTGTCTCCACCACCCCACCTCCTCTCCACTCCTCTCCTCTTGTCTCCACCACCCCCACTCCTCTCCTCTCCACTCCCCTCCTCTTGTCTCCACCAGTCCTCTCCTCTCCTCTCCTCTCCTCTCCTCTTGTCTCACCACCCCACTCCTCTCCTCTCCTCCCTCCTCTTGTCCTCTCCTCTCCACTCCTCTCCTTGTCTCCACCACCCACTCTCTCTCCTCTCTCTCTTCTTGCCTTGTCTCCTCCACCTCCACCCCACGCCTCTCCTCTCCTCCCCTCCTCTTGTCTCCACCACCCCTCTCCTCTCCTCTCCTCTCCTCTTCCTCTCCTTTTGTCTCCACCCACCCCACTCCTCTCTTCCACTCCTCTTTGTCTCCACCACCCATCTCCTCTCCTCTCCTCTCCCTCCTCCTCTCCTCTTGTCTCCCACCACCCCACTCCTCTCCTCCCTCTCCTCTTGTCTCCTCCTCCTCCTCTCTCCTCTCCTCTCCTCTCCTCTCCTCTCCTCCCTCTCCTCTCCTCTCCACTGTCTCCTCTCCACTCCCCCTTGTCTTGTCTCCACCACCCTCTCCTCTCCTCTTCCACTCCTTTCCCAGGTCTCCACCACTCCTCTCCACTCCTCTCCTCTTCACTCCTTTCCTCAAGTCTCCACCACCCTCTTGTCTCCTCTCCTCTCCACTCCTTTCCTCTTGTCTCTCACCACCCCTCTCCTCTCTCTCCACTCCTTTCCTCTTGTCTCCACCACCCCCACACTTCTCTCTCCTCTCCTCTCCACTCCTCTTGTCTCCTTTCTCCACCACCCCCTCCTCTCCTCTCCACTCCTTTCCTCTTGTCTCCACCACCCACACCTCTCCTCTCCATCCTTTCCTCTTGTCTCCACCACCCACCTCTCCCTCTCCTCTCCTCTCCTCTCCTCTTGTCTCCACCACCAAACTCCTCTCCATTGTGTCTCCTCTCCACCCCCCTCCTCTCCTCTCCTCTCACTCCTCTCCTCTTGTCTCCTCCACTCCTCCCTCCTCTCCTCTCTCTCCACTAAATCTCCTCTTGTCTCCACCCCTCCACTCCTCTCCTCTCCACCTCCCTCCTCTCCTCTTGTCTCCACAACCCCACTTCTCTCCTCCCTCTCCTCTCCCTCTCCTCTCCTCTCCTCTCCTCTCCTCTCCTCTTGTCTCCACCACCCCACCTCCTCTCCTCTCCTTCCTCTCCTCTTGTCTCCACCACCCCCTCTCCTCTCCTCTCCACTCCTTTCCTCTTTTCTCCACCTCCACCACCCTCCCTCTCCTCTCCCTCCTTTCCTCTTGTCTCCACCACCTCCCTCTCCTCTCCTCTCCTTTCCTCTTATCTCCACTCCCCACTCCTCTCCTCTCCACTCCTCTCCTCCTCCTCTCCACCACCCAATCCTCTCCACTCCACTCCTTTCCTCTTATCTCCACCACCCCTCCTCTCCTCTACTCCTCTTGTCTTGTCTCCACCACCCCACCTCCTCCTCTCCACCCCTCTCTCTTGTCTCCACCACCCCACTCCTCTCCTCTCCACTCCTTTCCTCTTGTCTCCACCATCTCTCCTCTCCTCTCCTCTCCCCACTCCTCTCCTCTCCTCTCCCTCTGTCTCCACCACCCTCTCCTCTCCTCTCCACTCCTCTCCTCTTGTCTCCCCACCCCACTCCTCTCCTCTCCCACTCCTCTCCTCTTGTCTCCACCACCCCACTCATCTCCTCCCTCCTCTCCTCTTGTCTCCACCACCCCAATCCTCTCCTCCTCCCCTCTTGTCTCCACCACCCCACTCCTCTCCTCTCCTCTTGTCTCCACCACCCCCCACTCTCCTCTTTGTCTCCACCACTCCTCTCCTCTCCACTCCTCTCCTCTTGTCTCCACCACCCCCACTCCTCTCCTCTCCACTCCTCTCCTCTTGTCTCCACCACCCCACTCCTCTCCTCTCCACTCCTCTCCTCTCCTCTCCTCTCCTCTCCTCACCTCTCCTCTCCTCTCCTCTCCACTTGTCTTCCACCCATTATCTCCACCACCCCACCTCTCCTCTCCACTCCTCTCCTCTTGTCTCCAATTCCTCTCCTCTTGTCTCCACCACTCCTCTCCTCTCCTCTCCTCCTCTCCTCTCCTCTCCTCTCCTCTCCTCTCCTCTCCTCTTGTCTCCACCCTCCCTCTCCACCTCTCCTCTCCCTCCCTCTTTCCCATTATCTCCACCACCCCCTCCTCTCCTCTCCCTCCTCTCCTCTTGTCTCCACCACCCACTCCTCTCCCACTCCTCTCCTCTTGTCTCCTCTCCCTCCTCCTCTCCTCTCTCCACCCTTCCCTCCTCTCCTCTCCCTCCCTCTCTCCTCTCCTCTTGTCTCCTCCCCACTCCTCTCCTCCCCAGGTCTCTCTCCTCTTCCCTTTCCCACCACTCCTCTCCTCTCCACTCCTCCTCTCTCTTGTCTCCACCACCCCACTCCTCTCCTCTCCTCCTCTCCTCTTGTCTCCTCCCCCCTCTCCACTCCTCTCCTCTCCCTCTCCTCTCCTCTTGTCTCCACCACCCACCTCTCCTCCCCTCTCCCCATCTCAACCACTCCTCTCCTCTCCTCTCCTCTTGTCTCCACCACCCTCTCCTCTCCTCTTGTCTCCACCACCCACTCCTCTCCTCTCCTCTCCTCTCCTCTCCTCTACTCCTCTCTCCCTCTTGTCTCCACCACCCACTCCTCCTCTCCTCCCTCCTTGTCTCTCCTCCTCTCTCCTCTCCTCTCCTCTCCTCCCTCCCCTCCTCTCCTCTCCTCCTCCTCTCCTCTTGTCTCCACCACCCCACATCCTCTCCTCTCCTCTCCTCTCCTCTCCTCTCTCTCTTGTCTTGTCTCCCCACCCCCACTCCTCTCCCCTCCTCTTGTCTCCCACTCCTCTCCCTCCTTTCCCATCTCCCACCCCACTCCTCTCCTCTCCACTCCTCTCCTCTTGTCTCCAACACCCTCCTCTCCTCTCTCTCTCTCCTCCTCCTCTCCTCTCCTCTCCTCTCACCCTCCTCTCCTCTTGTCTCCACCACCCCACACTACTCTCTCACTCCTCCTTTCCCATTATCTCCACCACCCCCTCCTCCTCCTCTCACTCCTCTCCTCTTGTCTCCACCACCCCTCTCTCTCTCCTCTTGTCTCCACCACCCCCCTTTCCTCTTCCTCTCCACCATCCTCCCTCTCCTCTCCTCCTCTCCTCTCCTTCCACTCCTCTCCTCTTGTCTCCACCACCCCACACTCCTCTCTCTCCACTCCACTCCTTTCCTCCTTATCTCCACCCACCCCCACTCCTCTCCCTCCTCTCCTCTTGTCTCCACCACCCCACTCCTCTCACTCTCCACTTCTCTCTCTTGTCTCCACCACCCCCACTCCTCTCCTCTCCTCTCCTCTCCACTCCACCATCCTCCTCTTGTCTCCACCACTCCACTCCTCTCCTCCCTCCTCTCCTCTTGTCCACCACCTCCTCTCCTCTCCTCCTTTCCCAGTCTCCACCACCCACTCCTCTCTCTTCACTTTCCTCAAGTCTCCACCACCCCAACTCTCTCCACTCCACTCCTCTCTCCTCTCCTCTCCTCTCCACTCCTCTACTCTTGTCTCCACCACCCCTCCTCTCCTCTCCACTCCTCTCCTCTTGTCTCCACCACCCCTCCTCCTCTCCTCTCCCTCTCCTCTCTCCTCTCCTCTCCTCTTGTCTCACCCCCCACTCTCCTCTCCTCTCCTCTCCTCTCCCTCTTGTCTCCACCACTCCTCTCCTCTCCTCTCCTCTCCTCTTGTCTACTCCTCTTCCTCTTGTCTCCACCACCCAACCCACCCCTCTCCTCTCCACTCCTCTCCTCTCCTCTCCCTCCCTCCCTCCTCCTCCTCTTGTCCCCCACCACCCCCTCTCCTCTCCCACTCCTCTCCTCTCTCCCACCCCACTCTCCTCTCCTCTCTCCCACTCTCCCTCCTCTCCTCTCCACTCCTCTCCTCTTGTCTCCACCACCCCTCTCCTCTCCTCTCCTCTCCTCCTCTCCCACTCCACCACCTCACTCCTCTCCTCTCCCTCCTCTCCTCTTGTCTCCACCACCCCCTCCTCTCCTCTCTGCACTCTCCACCACCCCACCCCACGCCTCTCCTCTCCACTCCTCTCCTCTTGTCTCCACCACCCCACTCCTCTCCTCTCCACTCCTTTCCTCTTGTCTCCACCACCCCAATCCTCTCCTCTCCATTCCTTTCCTCTTGTCTCCACCACCCCACCCCACGCCTCTCCTCTCCTCTCCTCTCCACCACCCCTCCTCTCCTCCACTTCTCCTCTTGTCTCCCCACCACCCCTCTCCTCTCCTCTCCACTCCTCTCCTCTTGTCTCCACCACACCATTCCTCTCCTCTCCACTCCTTTCCTCTTGTCTCCACCACCCCACTCCTCTCCTCTCCACTCTCCTCTTGTCTCCACCACCCCACGCCTCTCCTCTCCACTCCTCTCCTTGTCTTGTCTCCACCACCTCCTCTCCTCTCCACTCCTCTCTCCTCTTTGTCTCTCTCCATCTCCTCTCCTCTCCAAATCCTCTCCTCTTGTCTCCACCACCCCCCCCTCTCCCTCCTTTCCCATCCACCACCCCACTTTCCTCTTCCTCCTTCTCCACCACCCCACTCCCTCTCTCCTCTCCACTCCTCTCCTCTTGTCTCCACCAGTCCTCCCTCTCTGCTCCTCTTGTCTTGTCTCCTCCACCCCACTCCTCTCCTCTCCATTCCTCTCCTCTTGTCTCACCACCCCCTCCTCTCCTCTCCACTCCTCTCCTCTTGTCTCCACCACCCCACACTCTCCTCTCCCTCTCCTCCCCATTGTCAACCACCACCCCTCCTCTCCTCTTCCTCTTGTCTCCACTCCTCTCCTCCTCCCTCTTGTCTCCACCTCCCCACTCCCTCTCTCCCTCCACCACCCCACTCCTCTCCTCTTCAGTCCTCTCCTCTTGTCTCCACCACCCACTTCCTCTCCTCTCCTCTCCTCTCCTCTTATCTCTCACCACCCCACTCCTCTCCTCTCCTCTCCTCCTCTTGTCTTGTCTCCCACCTCCCCCAATCCTCTCCTCTCCCTCTCCACTCCTCTCCTCTCTTGTCTCTCTCCCCTCCTCTCCTCTCCACTCCTCTCCTCTTGTCTCCACCACCCCACTCCTCTCCTCTCCACTCCTCTCCTCTTGTCCCCCACCCACTCCTCTCCTCTCCACTCCTCTCCTCTTGTCTCCACCACTCCTCTTGTCTCCACTCCTCTCCTCTCTCCACCACTCTCACTCCTCTCCTCTCCTCCTCCTCTCCTCTTGTCTCCACCACCCCTCTCCTCTCCTCTCCCACTCCTCTCCTCTTGTCTCCACCACCCCCTCCTCTCCTCTCCTCTCCTCTCCTCTTGTCTCCTCCTCCACTCCTCTCCTCTCCTCTCCTCCTCTCCTCTCCTCCCACCCCGCCTCTCTCTCCCTCCTCTCCTCTCTCTCCTCTCCTCTCTCCTCTCCACTCCTCTCCTCTTGTCTCCACCACCCCACGCACTCCTCTCTCTCCTCCTCTCCTTTGTCTCCACCACCCCCACCCCACTCTCCCTCTCCTCTCCTCTCCTCCCCCACCCACCCCTCCCTCTCCACTCCTCCCTTCCTCTTGTCTCCACCACCCCACTCATCTCCTCTCCTCCCCTCCTCTTGTCTCCACACCACACTCCTCCCCTCCTCTTGTCTCTTCTCCTCTCCTCTCCTCTCCTCTCCTCTCTCCACTCCTCTCCTCTCCTCTCCATCTCCTCTCCTCTCCTCTCCTCTCCTCTCCTCTCCTCTCCTCTTTGTCTTGTCTCCACCACCCCACCCACGCCCTCCTCTCCTCTCCTCTTCTCTTGTCTCCACCACCCCCTCTCCTCTCCTCTCCTCCTCTCCTCTTGTCTCCACCACCCCGCATCTCCTCTCCTCTCCTCTCTCTCTCTTCTTGCCTTGTCTCCACCACCCACCTCTCCTCTCCTCTCCCTCTCACTCTCCTCTTGTCTCCACCACCCCACTCCCTCCTCCCTCCTCCTTTCCCTTGTCTCCACCACCCCTCTCCTCCCCTCCCTCCTTTCCTCTTGTCTCCACCACCCCACTCCTCTCCTCTCCTCCTTTCCTCTTGTCTCCACCACCCCTCCCTCCTCCTCTCCTCTCCTCTCCTCTCCTCTCTCTCTCCTCTCCTCTCTCCTTTCTCTTGTCTCCACCACCCCACACCTCTCCCTCTCCACTCCTTTCCTCTTGTCTCCTCTCTCCTCTCCCCTCCTCTTGTCTCCTCCTCTCCTCTCCACCATCCCACTCCTCTCCTCTCCCTCCTCTCCTCTTGTCTCCCACCCACTCCTCTCCCTCTCCTCTCCTCCATTGTCTCCACCCTCTCCCTCCACCCCTTGTCTTTCCCACCTCTCCTCTCCTCTCCTCTCCACTCCTCTTTTCTTGTCTCCACCACCCCCGCCTCCTCTCCTCTCCATTCCTCTCCTCTTGTCTCCACCACCCCCCTCTCCTCTCCACTCCTCTTGTCTCCACCACCCAGGTCTCCTCATTTCCTCTTGTCTCCACCACCAATTCCTCTCTCCCCCTCCTCTCCTCCACCACCCTCCTCTCCTCTCCACTCTCCTCTTGTCTCCACCACAATCCTCTCCACTCCTCCTTTCCTATTATCTCCACCACCCCACTCCTCTCCTCTCCACTCTTGTCTCCACCACCCCCTCTTCTCCTCTTCCCTCTCCTCCCCTTTCCTCTTGTCTCCACCACTCCTCCTCTCCTCCCCACTCCTTTCCTCTTGTCTCCACCACCCCTCTCCTCTCCTCCAATCCCTCTTGTCTTTCCTCTCCTCTCCTCTTGTCTCCACCACCCTCTCCTCTCTACTCCTCTCCTCTTGTCTCCACTCCTCTCCAGTCCTCCTCTTGTCTCCACCTCCACTCCTCTCCTCTCCCTCCTCTCCTCTTTTCTCCACCACACCAATTCCTCTCCTCCTCCTTTCCCTCTTCCTCTCTTGTCTCACCAACTCTCCCTCCACTCCTTTCCTATTATCTCCACCACCCCCCCTCTCCTCTCCACTCCTCTCCTCTTGTCTCCACCACCCCAACTCCTCTCCTCTCCACTCCTTTCCTCTTATCTCCACACCACCCCTTTCCTCTCCTCTCCACTCCTCTACTCTTGTCTCCCACCACCCCACTCCTCTCCCTCCACTCCTCTCCTCTTGTCTCCACCACCCCACTCCTCTCCTCTCCTTTCCTCTTGTCTCCTCTCCCTCCTCTCCTCTCTCCTCTTGTCTCTCCTCTCCGCTCTCCTCTTGTCTCCTCTCCTCTCCTCTCCTCCTCTTGTCTTGTCTCCACCACCCCACCTCATCTCCCTCTCCTCTCCATTCCTCCTCTCTCTTGTCTCCACCACCCCTCCTCTCCTCTCCTCCTTCTTGTCTCCACCACCCCAATTCCTCCACCACTCCTCCTCTCCTCTTGTCTCCACCACCCCACTCCTCTCCTCTCCACTCCTCTCCTCTTGTCTCCACCACCCCTCTCCTCTCCTCCCTCCCACTCCTCTCCACTCCTCTTGTCTCCACCACCCCCCTCCTCTCTCCTCCTTCCCTTGTCTCCACCACCCCCACTCCTCTCCTCTTGTCTTGTCTCCACCACCCCCACCTCCTCTCCTCCTCCTCATCTTGTCTCCACCACCCCACTCCTCTCTCCTCTCCTCTCCTCTTGTCTTCCTCCCCATCCCTCTCCTCTCCACCACTCCTCTCTCTTGTCTCACCACCCCACCCTCTCTCCTCTCCCATTATCTCCACCACCCCTCCTCTCTTCCACTCCTCCTCTTGTCTCCACCACCCTCCTCCTCTCCTCCTCTCCACCACACACTCCTCTCCTCTCCTCCTTTCCTCTTGTCTCCACCACTCCCACTCCTCTCCTCCTCCCTCCTTTCCTCTTGTCTCCACCACCCCACTTCTCTCTCTCCTCTCCACTCCTCTCCTCTTGTCTCCACCATCCCACTCCTCCTCCTCCTCTCCCTCTCCACTCCACACCTCTCCTCTTGTCTCCCCTCCACCCTCCCAGGTCTCCACCACCCCTCTCTCCTCTCCACCACCCTCCTCTCTTGTCTCCACCACCCACTCCTCTCCAGTCCTCTCCTCTTGTCTCCACCACCCCTCTCCTCTCCTCTCCTCCTCTCCTCTTGTCTCCCACCACCCCCTCTCCACTCCTCTCCTCTCCACTCCTCTCTCTTGTCTCCACCGCCACTCCTCTCCTCTCCTCTCCTTTCTCCTGTCTCCTCTCCTCCTCTCCTCTCTCTTGTCTTGTCTCCACCACCCACCTCCTCCTCTCCTCTCCTCCACCACCTCCTCTCCTCTCCTCCTTTCCTCTTGTCTCCACCACTCCCTCTCCTCTCCACTCCTCCCTCTTGTCTCCACCACCCCAATTCCTCTCCACTCCACTCCTTTCCTCTTGTCTCCACCACCCCACTCCTCTCCTCCTCCTCCATCTCCCACCACCTCCTCTCCACTCCTTTTCCTCTCCACCACCTCCTCTCCTCTTGTGTCTCCACCACCTCTCCTCTCCTCTCCTCTCCTCTTGTCTCCACTCCTCTCCTCCTCTCATCCTGTCTCCACCACCCCACTCCTCTCCTCTCCACTCCTCTCCTCTTGTCTTCACAACATCTCTCCTCCTCTCCTATCCTCTCCTGCTTTCCTCTTGTCTCCACCACCCCACCTCACTCCTCCATCCCTCTCCTCTTGTCTCCACCACCCCACTCCCCTCTCCATCTCCACTCCTCTTTCTCCACCACCAGTTCCACCTCCCCATTCCTCTCTCTCCTCTCCATCCTCTCCTCTTATCTCCACCACCCCCTCCTCTCCTCTCCTCTCTTGTCTCCACCCCTTCCTCTTGTCTCCACTCCTTTCCTCCTCCTCTTCCTCTCTTTCCTCCTCTGTCTTGTCTCTCCACCACCACCTCCTCCTCTCCACTCCTCCTCTTGTCTCCACCACCCCACTCCTCTCCTCTCCTCTCCTCTTGTCTCCACCACCCCACTCCTCTCCCCCTCCTCCTCCCTCTTGTCTCCACCACCCCCACTCCTCTCCTCTCCACTCCTCTCTCTTGTCTCCACCACCCCACTCCTCTCCTCCCTCCTCTCCTCTTGTCTCCACCACCCCACTCCCTCTCTCTCCACTCCTCTCCTCTTGTCTCCACCCACCACCCTCCACTCCTCTCCTCTCCTCTCCACCTCCCCTCTCCTCTCCTCTCCCACTCCTCTCCTCTTGTCTCCACCACCCCAATCCTCCTCTCCACTCCTCCTTTCTCTCCACCACCCCCTCCTCTCCTCTCCTCCTCTCCTCTTGTCTCCACCACCCCCTCTCCTCTTGTCTCTCCTCTCCTCTCCTCTTGTCTCCACCACCCCATCTCCTCTCCTCTCCACTCCTTCCTCTTGTCTCCCACCACCCCCACTCCTCTCCTCCCTCTCTCTTGTCTCCCACCACCCCACACTCCTCTCCTCTCCCTCCTCTCACTCCCACCCCCTCCTCTCTCTCCTCTCCTCTCCTCCTCCTCCTCTTGTCCCCCACCCCTCCTCTCCTCTCTCTCCTTTCCCAGGTCTCCACCACCTCTCCTCTCCTCTCTCTCCTCTCCTCCCACCCACCACTCCTATCCACTCCACTCCTCTCCTCTTGTCTCCACCACCCCCCCTCTCCTCTCCACTCCTCTCCTCTTGTCTCCACCACCCCACTCCTCTCCTCCCTCCTCTCCTCTCCTCCCCACTCCTCCTCCTCCTCTCCTCTCCCACCACCCCCTCTCCTCTCTCACTCCTCCTCCTCCCCTCTCCTCTCCTCTCCTCCTCCTCCTCCTCTCTCCACCACCCCACTCCTCTCCTCTCCACTCCTTTCCTCTTGTCTCACCACCCCAACTCCCTCTCCACCTCCATCTCCTCTCTCTCCTCTCCTCTCCTCTCCTCTCCCTCTCCTCTTCCCAGTCTCACCACCTCCTCTCCTCTCCTCTCCTCTCCTCTCCTCTCCTCTCCACCACTCCACTCACTCCTCTCCTCCTTGCCTCCTCTCCTCCACTCCTCTCCTCTTGTCTCCACCACCCCCCTCCTCGCCTCTCCTCTCCACTCCTCTCCTCTTGTCTCCACCACCCCCACTCCTCTCCTCTCCTCCTTTCCTCTTGTCTCCACCACCCCCTCCTCTCCTCTCCACTCCTCTCCTCTTGTCTCTCTTGTCTCCACCACCCAACTCCTCTTGTCTCCACCACTCCTCTCCTCTCCACTCCTCTCCTCTTGTCTCTCCACCCTCTCCTCTCCTCTCCTCTCCTCCTCCACTCCTCTCCTCTTGTCTCCACCACCCCCTCTCCTCTCCTCCTCTCCTCTCCACTCCTCTCCTCTTTGTCTCCACCCACCCTCTCCTCTCCTCCTCCTCTCTCCACCACCCCCTCCTCCCCCTCGCTCTCTTGTCTCCACCACCCCACTCCTCTCCTCTCCTCCTCTCCTCTTGTCTCCACCACCACCTCCTCTCCTCTCCCTCCTCTCCTCTTGTCTCCACCACCCCTCCTCTCCTCTCCACTCCTCTCCTCTTTTCTCCACAACCCCACTTCTCTCCTCTCCTCTCCTCCTCCTAAATCTCCTCTCCTCTCACCACCATATCCTCTCCTCTCCTCTCCTCTCCTCTCCTCTCCTCTCCTCTCCTCTCCTCTCTACTCCTCTTGTCTTGTCTCCACCACCCCACCTCCTCCTCCCCCTCCTTTCCTCTTGTCTCCACCACCCCACTCCTGTCCTCTCCACTCCTTTCCTCTTGTCTCCACCACCCCACTCCTCTCCTCTCCACTCCTCTCCTCTTGTCTCCACCACCCCCACTCATCTCCTCTTGTCTCCACCACCCTCCACTCATCTCCTCTCCCTCCTCTCCTCTCCTCTCCTCTCCTCTCCTCTCCTCTCTACTCTTGTCTCCTCACCACCCCACACTACTCCTCTCCTCTCCACTCCTCTCCTCTTGTCTCCACCACCCCTCCTCTCCTCTCCTCCTCTACTCTTGTCTCCACCACCCCACTCCTCTCCTCTCCCTCCTCTCCTCTTGTCTCCACCACCCCACTCCTCTCCTCTCCACTCCTTTCCTCTTGTCTCCACCACCCCACTCCTGTCCTCTCCACTCCTTTCCTCTTGTCTCCACCACCCAACTCCTCTCCTCTCCACTCCTCTCCTCTTGTCTCCACCACCCCACTCCTCTCCTCTTGTCTCCACCCCCCCTCCCTCTCCTCTCCCTCCTCTCCACCACCACACTCCTCTCCTCTCCCTCCTCTAATGCAGGCTGGTCACAGGAAAGAGCCATCGATTTTGGACGTTTGAAAAGGTCTTGAGGACATCAGTATAAGCCTTCGTTGGCACTCACCAAAAAAACAATTACACAGAACTCTAACTCACGAGGCTCAGAGCCAGAGTGCACAGCTTAGACCACTGCACCACGGAAGTTCACAATTATCTAGGAAGCAGGAGAGTACTTGATGATACTTAATGGAAACAGCACATTGTTATAAATTATTTTTCTTTTAAGCCTTCCCCAAACTGTAGCCCTGACCTTAACCACAGAATTAATGCCTAAACTTAACCCAT